>NC_134868.1:29676340-29989118 GCF_049852395.1 Peromyscus maniculatus bairdii | reverse complement strand
GAAGCCCCGTCACGTTCTTGCACTGAATTCTTCCACAGAGTATATCAGAGTCATTGCGTTTTTTTATAGCTACAGCTGTCATTACCACAGTCACCAAAAGGGTCATTCCATTTGTTCATTTCCTTGTAGCAAGTCTCATCTGTACTCCTGGCTCTTTTGGGTATTACATGATTTTTTCCGAACAATAGCCACCTCTACACGGGCTTCCCTCTTCCACATGCACATCTTCAGAACACTCAGCTGAAGCTCCATCACACTGCTCTGGAAGGCCACATTCATTGTTCTTTTCTCTACACAAGGTACCTGCTGGCATGAACTTGCAGTTCTTTGCAACAAGGCCAAGCAGCGCATTTAGCATGAGGTTTCATAACACAATCGTATCTACAACATTGATCTCTTCAACATGATTCAAAATGATTCACACTGCTTTCCTTCTTCAACCAAAGTATTCCCACAGAGGACCCACGGCCAGTGAGTCTGTCTCCTCACTATTCATCTGTAAAGCTGATGTTCAAATTTGGAAGCTGAACTCTTGGGCATGATTTCATAAGCTGTGCCATTATTCTCTAGTATGCCTTGCAAATACCCCAAATAGTTTGCAAGGGCAACCATGGATTCTGGGTCTCCATCCACATGGCCATGGTAGTAGCAGTCATTCTGCACCAAAGGCTGTTCTTCAAGGAAATCACCTCTTCCTTGTGTAGGTGAACAGTAAGAAGTTTCTGGATATTAAGTTTTTCTTGGGTGTCATAGTGATAATGTGTCTCTTTCCACCAAAGTGCAGGCCATAGGACAGCCACCCAGAGAACTATTATTTCTTCTAGCATCAGTGACCATCAAAGGTATCACTACTTCTGGAGGGCTACTGTACTTAGAATGTCCAGTTAGGGACCATGTGGAGAGGAAGACCATCATTGACAGCTGGAGCTGAAGGACCATGTGTAGCAGAAGTTGTTAGAAGGTCTTATTAATAAAATAAAACCTGAGGCCAGTTATTGGGGTGAAGGCTGGAAGATCAGAGAAGCAGAACTAGCCACAGCCACCTCACCTCGCCAGTTCATCAGCTGATCCTGTTTCCTCAGACTAGAAGCTTCTGTGTCCCCATCCCAATGGGTCTCAGCTGAACTGTTGCTCGAAAGCCTGAATGCTTAACCAGACAAATGCTTCTAGTTTCTGGTCCTCACACCTTATATACCTTTCTGCTTTCTACAATCACTCCCTGGGATTAAAGGCTAGCTTTCTGGAATTAAAGGCGTGAGTCACCATGCTTGGCTGTATCTTTGAACAGATGAATTTCTGCTTCTGGAATTCTAGGATTAAAGGCGTGTGCTACCACTGCCTATCCTAAGTATCTAGTGGCTTTTCTGTTCTCTGACCCCAGATAAGTTTATTAGGATACACAATATTTTGGGGAACAAAATACCACCATAGCCATGATCCTCTCATGTACCAGGGCCTCACCCACAGTCACTATGTCCTATTAGAGAGCAAAGTCAGAGCTTGAGAAGGCCTTGCTCTGCTAGTCCTCAATTTGGCTGTTTGCATGCAACACTGGCCTTTAATGTTGTGACTTCAGGTAGAGTTAATCCATCAGAGCAGCAGGACTGAAAGAAACACAGGTAAGAAAGTCACATGTGAGTATAGGTAAGTCATAATCAAATCATGATTAAGTCAGGTTAGGGAAGACAACAGCAGAGAATGGGCTAAAATTAAATGGTGTGGAAAAGTACACTTGTTCCTGTACAAACATATTTCTAATACATTCACAGCTCTCAGTAATGTGCCCTTTTTTTCACATTGTTCCTTAATGTTCTAATGTTTAGCTTATCTTCAATAGTAGCTGAAGATTTCCTTAGCTCAAAATTAAGACTACACACACACACACACACACACACACACACTCAAATTGCCTCCCAATTTTTTTCCTGGTTATTGGATACAAGTTTTGTGCTCCTTTCTGTTCTTGACTCATCATTTACATGGGAGGCAGAAACTTCTCTCAGGCTCAGTATCATTTTCATGTGTATTTTCGAGTTTCTTTTTTGTTGTTATGAATATTGTATGTGAGTGTGTATACTAGTATGAACACGAAGCTTTTATGCATATTACTATAGATCAGGAGGCCACATTTTATTCTGGCTAGTGAGTCCTCCAAAGCTATATGCCTTGTTTATGTATTTACTTCTTACATTTTAGAGTTTTATTTACTTTTTATATATTATTTGTTCATTTATGTGGTTATGAACTTGTGTGTATATATATATGTGTGGCTAGGTGTGTATGTTTGTGTACGCTTGTGTTTGTGGAAACCAAGCATTAGCCTTGGATAACTTACCTAAATGACGTTTCAACTTAGTGTGGGACACAGAGTTGGTCACTGACATGGTGCTCACAAAAAAGGGAAGAATAGCTGGACATCAAGCCTTAGCAATCTGCATGTGTCTGCCTCCTCATAGCTGGCTTTGTGAGCACAGGCCACTACCCAGGATTTTTACATAGGGTCACAGGATCATTCTTATGTCTGCAGGGCTTGTGCAACATTCATTTTACCAAACGACCTATCTCCCTTGTCCAGTATCATCATCCTTAGTGTATTATTATTATTTGGGAAAAGCAATTAAGGCATGAGTTGCGGTATCATATATAGTGCTAAGAGCTTACATAAGAAAAAGGACCAGTAAAAGACATTTGAGGACAAATAATGAAACTGTCATTAAAATTCTGACATGATTTAGATTTGAAATAATTATTATAGCATCTAGATTTCTGGCATAAGGAAAACAATTATTTGTTAATAATGAAGCATTGTTGAAATTGAACTGACAAAAATATGTCAGAATTTATTACTAAAACTAGAGTAATAAAAAGTTAAAAAATACTTTAAAGAATAATTGAACAAGCTGAGTCTTACATTAATTAAATTACTGTGTACAATGAACTCTAGGGAAAAGATAAATGGTACAGCTATAAAAACCTGGATTTCCCAGTAATTCTCAGATATCATCTTTTACCTGAGGTTTTTTTCTTCCCCAAACTTCAAATCATCAATAGCTAGCCAACTTACCACCAAAGCTCTCTATAATTTAGGATGCATTGAATCGCACTAAAACCTCTAGAATCTCCATAATAAAATAGAAAAGAGTGGAAATATTTAAAGGAAATTCCACCCTCAATTATGAACAATTGTCCAGCAACTGAGAGATGTATGCATTGACCTCCTAATTATTTGTGCTTACTGAATCTTCCAAAGACTCACCATCAGGTGAAGTAATGCCCGTGTTCCTTTCGGGTTATGATCTTGCTCACAAAACATCTTTAGAACCCATCTTAGGAACAAGGTTTTTGTTGGAGAATGCACAAGGGGATATAAGTTCTTTATTTGTCACCTATGAAGTAAGTTCTAGATTTGTGAGCCCAGCAACAGGAGCCTCTCATTTAACGGAACCTGACAACTGGTGAGGTTCTTTCAACCAGTGTTTCCTCTACCACTTCCACCAAAGTTATTTGGATTTGTTCTTCCACATTAATAAGTTTCACTTCCTTCCTGTCCTATGTTATGCTCCAGTATCTCCAGCTTGAATAAGTCTCCTTTCCTAACTTATAGGTTTCCCCACACACTGTAAAAATCAGCTGAACTCTTTATTTCTGTTCATATTGTAATCATGCTCTGGTTTATTTACTCTGTATTAACTCTAATAAGGAATGCTCAAAGCACTTCATATTCTAGAAAATAATTCCACCCCTTTTAAAAAATACTCTTAAGGAAACAAAGGTCTGCCATTAGCTATATCTCCCTGTGGTCAATGAGTATCATAGAGACATAGAACAAACACCTGAACATATAGAATCATTGTCTATTTCATACAATGGTTACTAAACTATTGCATAGAATGAATCTAGGAGGGGTGAGGAATGGTGTAGGATGAATTTCTTTAGCAGTGAACTAGCTGATAATTGATAAAAAAAAACATCAATCTGAGAGCCATGCATTTCATAGGTTGATGAGGGTAAACAGTGGGACCACGTTTAGTTGCTGATGAAGACCGCTAATATTTGGGGACTTGGTGACCTACCAGTGTGCTTCATTGATGCTTCCATCTTTTTTATTATGATTTTCTTTGAGAGTTTTATACTTTACATTTTATTCCATTCTTTCCCCTCCCAGACTCATCCCTTCCTCTGACCCACCTAACTTCATATTCTTTTTCCTCTTTTAAAACAAAACAAAGCAAAACAACAAAAGTGAAACCCAAAGAAAATGACACCAAAAACCTGGAGTCTGCTTTCTGCTTTCCTTACTAGATGTGATCATTGTGTCTGCCATGGAGTGATCTGTGAGTGTGGTTGACTTACCTAATTTCACTCTGTTGAAGAAAATTAATTTTTTTGTCTCCCAGGAATTTTCACTTGCAAATAACTACATGGCTTGGAGTGGGTGTGAATTTTTTAATGCAATATATTCTGATCACATTTATCAGGGTGCTACTTTGTGCCCAGGGATTCTGTCTGGTGTCTGGGTTGATGTTGTTCAGGCCTTTGTCTCACGATTCCTGTGAGCTCATATATATATATATATATATCCTACTGTGTCAGGAAATGCTGCTTCCTTAAAGTCATCTATCACCTCTGGCTCATAGCCTCTTTTATTCATGTTTCCACGGTGATCTCTGAGCCTTCAGAAGAGGGATTTGATAAAGACATTCCATTTAGTCCTGAGCACTCCAAAGTCTCCTGCTTTCTGTATATTGTTCATTACAGGTCTGTTGTTTACTGTTCACTGCATCTTATAGGTAGGTTGATGAGAACAAATGGTGGGAACATGTTTATTTATTGGCTAAGATTAGTAATGTTTGGGAGTTTGGTGTCTTGCCCATTTGCTTCATTTACCCTTTCTTCTTTTCTATTCTTATTTTCTTTGAGAATTTTATACTTTATATTTTATTACATTCTTTCCCATCCTGCAACTTTCCCTGGATCCTTGCCCCTACTTCCATCCCAGTCAACTTCATACACTTTCTCTGTCTTAAAACAAACAAACAAACAAACAAAAAACAAAAACGAAACAAAACAAACAAACAAAAAAAGCAACAAGAAATAACCCCACCTTCAAAAAGAAGAGGACACCAAAAAATCTGGAGTCCAATTATGTTGGCTAACTACGTGTGATCATCTGCCACAAAAGAATGAGTGAAGTTCATATATCTCGTTTCACTCCACTGAAGAAAATCGGTTTTCCTTTCTTAGCAATTATCATATGAAAATAACTTCTTAGCTAGGAGTGGAGCTTTTTAAACATCTTTATTTTTTTGGGGGGGGGTTATGCTTTCCCCATACAATATATTTTGATTATATTTCCTAGGGGTGGCACTTTATGCCCAGTTCTCATTCTTGTTGGGATTCTGTATGGATTAAGCTTGTACAGTACTTTTCCTTACCTTTGTTTTGAGTTAATATGTGTATCTGTCCGACTAGGTCTGGAAAATGCTGTTTATTCGTCATCCATCATCTCTTGCATTTAGAATCTTTCCATTCCCTTTCCTACACTAATCTCTGAACCTTGAGGGGACGTATTTGATAAAGACATCCTTTTAGGGCAGAACACTCCAAAGTCTCTCACTTTCTGCATATAGTTCAGTTTTTCTCTCTGTGTTATTTACTTTCCACTGCCTGAAGAAGCTTCTTTGATGAGAGTTGTGTGACACCCTGATCTACAGGTATAGCAACATGTCATTAGGAGTCGTTTTATTGTAATAGACATCAAGTGGAAAGGCGGTTATAGGTTTCTATCTATACCACACGACTCACCTACTCCAAACATAAACAGTATCAAGTATGGGTTCCATATCATGGAGAGTAACACAAATCTAATCAAAAGAGGATTAGTGAATTCCAGAGCAGTCTCACCAATATTTTCACCAGTGCATCAGTGTGCACTTCTTATTGGCAGGTCATTACTACAGCTTAGCATAGCTATGTTACAGCTGGAATAGACTGATGATTACTTCTCTGCTCTTGAAGCATATATGCCACTTCTAATGGCATGTATAAGAAATCTTTTAGTATGTGTGAAGTCTCCAGCTTACCCTCATCTAGATATTTCCATCTTATATGCCATAAATATGTGTTATCATCATCAATAATGTCTTACCATTAGTTGTAGTTGGTAACTAATAGCATTGACAATATACTACTGTGACTGGGCATCCATGAGACCACTTGCGCAACGATGCAGAAAGATGTAGTCCTTTCTGTGAAGTGGAGGTTTTATTTGGTGACATTGGTATTTAGTTGGGGCATAAACTCCCACATTATAATTGTGATTCCATTTAAAATTTTAAAATATGTATGTATTTTAGGATGTGTAACATGAATCTTAAAAAGTCTTATTAAATAAAAAAACATGGAGCCAGATATAAGAGTGAAACCTTGCGAGATCAGAGGAATAGAAGAAGCTGCAAGTTAGCCTCACATCACTGACATCCCAGTCTCCAAAGAGACCTACTTCCTATATACCCATGCCTATATGCCTTTCTGTTTTGCTCCCTCATTTGCTCTCTCAGCCCAGCTACATTTACTTCCTCTTCCTGCCCAGCTCTGCCACTTCCTGATGTTTGCACAGGTCTCCAAACCTCTATAATTAGTGCTGGGATTAAACATGTGTATCACCATACCTGGTTCTGTTATTAGTGTGGCTTTGAACTCACAGAGATCCAGACAGATCTCTACCTCCCAAGTGATAGGATTAAAGGCATGTGCTACCATTGCCTGACCTCTATGTTTACTATAGTGGCTGGCTTTTTCCTCTGATCCTCAGATAAATTTTATTGGGGGACACAATACATCACCACAAGGATGCTTCTACAGTAGTAGGTTTCATATGGCATTTCTAATGGCCTTATTGTTAGTTATCCCTCTTCGTATTCCTAGCTCTATCCTGTCCTCCCAGACGCAACTCTTACCATTCATCGTATTCTAATCTCCCATTTATTTATTTATTTATTTATTTATTTATTTATTTATAACTATATATTCTATATATCATTCCTGGGCAGATTCTCTATTGCCCCCTGGTTCTTTACTAGTCACATAAGCTCTGAGTGTACTATAATTGAAACACAACATATCTAAACTATAAATGATAACATCCACTTTTAAGAGAAACACGCAATGCTTATCTTTCTTTGTCTGGCTGTCCTTCCTCATCATGATTGCTTTTAGCTCCATAACTATACCTTCCAAGTCCATTTTTCTTAACAGCTTAGTGACATTCCATTGTGTGAAGTTACCATATTTCTATTATCTGTTCATCAACTGATGGTCTTCTGTGCTGCTTGCCATTTCTGGCTACTATCAGTAGATCAGCTAGAAACAAAGATGCATAATTACCTCTATAGCAATCTGTAGAGTCCTTTAGGCATGCACCCAAGATTCATACAGATAAATCTTATGATAAATATATTTTCCTGTTTTTGAGGAATATCTACACTGATTTTCAGAGTGGCTTCCTAGTTTGCATTCTCACCAGCAACTAATAACTGTTCCCCGGTAGTTACATCCTAGCCAGCATATCATGTCTGTTCTTATTAATCTTGCCATTGCAACTGGAATAAAATGAACTTTCAAGGAAATTTTAATTATTTGTTAAATAAGTTGTGTTACATCTGGAAGCTGGATACATATTAATGTTCTTCCTTGACCTTTCCTCTTCAGTTCTGTGTCTGCACTCTGCCCCTCTTTAGATTTTTACATCTTTTTCAGGTAGATGTCCTAGCCGCTTGTTTCTAAACAGTGCAAATTTGACCTGATGTTTTCTACTCTTTAATATCGTTCATCATTAGTCATTCAAAGTGACTGCATTAAATAACATAACATTTATTGCCTGGCATATTTGGATTCTAGAAACTCAGGAGCAGGGTTTCTTGACAGTCAACTTCCTCCTGTGTTGCTAAGGAATGACTAACTTCATTCAGGATGCTTCTTCAGTCTTGTAGGACCCTGAGCCAATGGGCCGAAGCTACCATCTGTGGGATTATGACTGAACACCTCTAAGTCATAGGGACACTGTGCTATTTTTTTTAACCTGCCATTGTCTGGGTGCAAATTTTACTCCCTTTAAATGAACTGTGAGTTACATATTTTTAAAAAATTTTAACAGGTTTATTTATAATTGTTATGACTTTGAACTGTTGAAATATGTTCCCCGAAACTTTGCTTGCATTAAAGCTTTACATCTTGCATCTGTATTAATAATTCACACACACATGAAAATGGAAAAACTGCCAATACCCGATTTCTGTCCCCCATTTTTCCACTCACAATCATATACTTAGGTACCTTTTGACCCCATGGAAAAAAATCTAACATTTAGAACTACAGATAACATGTAGAAGAGGAAAAAGTATTTTTGAGAATGAAATGTTTCCCCTTATTGTGAACTATTTTTTTTCTAATTGTGTATTTTATTTATTTTTCATTTTTTTATTAAGGCATTTTTTTATTCTTTTGACATACCAATCTCAGATCACCCTCTCCTCCCCCCTCTCCTGCCCCGCCCCCCCCAACTCACTCCCATTCCCTCCTCCAACAAGGCAAGGTCTCCCATGGGGAGTCTGCAGAGCCTGGTACATTCAGTAGAGACCAGTCCTCTTAAGCACGTTCTCCATGTATGTGGCATGCTGGCTGATTATCTTTTGGCATAGTTGCTACACATTTGGCATGGATATTATTCAGGTTGGTATCTTCAAAAAGGACAAGAAGATAGGCCTCACTTGCCTCGGGTAAAATGTCAATGGCTGAATGACTGTCTCACCCGTTCAGGTGGCCTGATCCAGTTGGGGGCCCCTCAGCCTTTGGTTCATAGATCCTGTGCTTCCATTCATTTGGTTATTTGTCCCGGTGCTTTATCCAACCTTGGCTTCAACAATTCTCGCTCATATAAATCCTCTTCTTACTCACTAATTAGACTCCCAGTGCTCCACCAGGGGACCAGCCGTGGATGTCTGCCTTCAGATTCCTCAGTCCTTGGATGGGGTTTATGGCACCACTATTTGGGTGTCTGGCCATCCCATCACCAGAGTAGGTCTTGATCTGTTTGGGAGGCAGCTGTGCATTGGTGCCAGGTCCTGGGCTCGTTGCATGAGTTGGCTGTTTGAATCCTGGGACTTATGCAGGGACACTTGGCTCGGTCTGGGAGGGGGGAATGGACCTGCCTGGACTGAGTCTACCAGGTCAACCCCGGTCCTCGGGGGAGACCTTGATCTGGAGGAGGTGGGAATGGGGGGTGGGCTGGGGGGAGGGGTGGGCGAGAGGGGGAGAACAGGGGATTCTGTGGCTATTATGTTGAACTGAATGGTGTTATAAAATAATAATAATAATAATAATAATAATAATAAAAAAACCAAAAAAAAAAATGTCAATGGCTGCACTCTGGAATTTGTTTTGAAGCCCTGAGCAATTTCGTGCACCAGACTCTGGAAGGGGAGCTTGGGAATCAGAAGTTCAATGGATTTCTGGTTGTGTCTGATTTCACAGAGAATGCCACAGTACCAGGCCTGTAAAGATGAGGTTTCTTCACTGTCCAGTAGAGGGTGCACTCTTGAGAGCGGCTTTTGTAGCCAGTTGTTTGCTGGATGCTTTAACAGTGGTGGATTTTTTCAGGGACTTAAAGTTTTTGTCATATAGGTCCTTCACTTGCTTCGTTAGTGTTACTCCAAGGTATTTTATCTCATTTGTGGCTATTGTAAAGGGTGATGTATCTCTGATTTCCTTCTCAGCCTGTTTGTCCATTGTATATAGGAGGGCTATGGATTTTTTGAGTTGATCTTGTATCCTGCTATGTTGCTGAAGGTGTTTACAAGCTTTATCAGTTCCTTGGTTGAATCTTTGGGGTCACTCAATTATACTATCATGTCATCTGCAAAGGGAAAGCTTGACTTCTTCCTTTCCAATTTATATCCCCTTAATTTCCTTATGCTGTCTTATTGCTCTGGCTAGAACTTCAAGTACTATATTGAATAAGTATGGGGAGAACAGACAGCCTTGCCTTGTTCCTGATTTTAGTGGAATTGCTTTGAGTTTCTCTCCATTTAATTTGATGTTGGCTGTTGGTTTGCTGTAAATTGCCTTTATTATGTTTCAGTATGTTCCCTGTATTCCTGATCTCTCCAGTACCTTTGTCATGAAGGGGTGCTGGATCAGGCCCTCTGGATAAATAAGACAGTTGATTAGCTTGATCTGCTTGGGAGGCATCCAGACAGTGGGACCAGGTCCTGTCCTCAGTGCATGAACTGGCAGTTTGGAACCTGGGGCTTATACAGGGACACTTGGCTCAGCCTGGGAGGAGGGGACTGGACCTGCCTGGACTGAGTCTACCAGGTTGAACTCAATCCTCAGAGGAGTCTTTGCCTGGAGGATATGGGAATGGGGGGTTGGCTGGGGGGAAGCAGGAGGGGGAGAACAAGGAAATCCGTGGCTGATATGTAAAATTAAATTTAATAAATAAATTAAAAAAAAAACATCGGTGGATTTGAGGAAGTCTGCTTTCCACGAGCCCCAGTCCAGGGTACCTCCTTACTTACCCTGCCTCTCCTTCCGCTAGAGCTTGCTTGGCAAAGAGAGATGGGGCTGGCGTTAGAGAGCGGCTGCTGCACAGACAGGGATGGCTATGAACACAACTGAATTATACCTTAAAATACAATTACCACGAAAATATTATTTTGTAAGTCAACGTCATGCATGATAAAAATGCCAGTTTTATCATTATCCATTCAGCAGTTGTTGCACATTTAGGCCATATCTAATTGCTGGCTATTATGAATAGAGAGGCAAAAAACAATTATTAGCAAGTGTCTCTGCACGATGATGTAGAATCCTTAGGGTATCTGCCCAAGCATGGTATAACTAGATATTGTTGATTGACTGACTCTCATCTTTTTGAAGAACCTCCATATTGGCTTATTTGGTGATGTATGCTCTGTCTTAGATTGCTACTGCTGGGAAAAAACAAAACAAAATAACAACAAAACAAAACAAAACTCACCTTGACCAAGGCAACTTGATGAGAAAACGTTTATTTATGCTTTACAGGCTTAAATCATGGTCCATCACTGAGGAAGTCAGGCAAAGTACTGTGGTGGGGCAAGAAGCTAGAGGCAGGAATTTAAGCAGAAACCATGGGAACAGTGTTGTTCACAGGCTTGCATCTCTTGGCTTGCTCATGCAAAATTCTTAGAGCGTGCAGGACCGCTAAGTCTGAGGTGGGACTGCCCAAGTGAGCTGTGCCTCCCATATCAATCTTTAATCATCCCCATGAAGCTAAAAATCATCTGCAAAGCAAAGGAGGTATCAATAGAAAGGGCAAAACTCTTTACTAATTGTATATCTATCAACGAACTAAAAGCAAGCAAACAACAACAACAAAAAAAACTGGACACCCAGAAAACTCATCTCCCAATTAAAAATGGGGCATAGGACTAAATAGAGAGTACTTACAAAATGAAACAAAACTGGTTGTGAAACATGGCTACATCACCATCAGGGAAATGCAAATGAAGCCTACTTTGAGATTTCATCTCACCAATTTCAGTATGACCAATATCAATAAAACAAATAGCAGTGGATGCTACAGAGGTTATGGGTAAATTGTAACACTTACTCATTGCTGGTGGGAGTACAAACTGATAGATGCACTATGAAAATCAGCATGAAGGTTCCTCAAAGCCAAGAATGATCAACCACAAGATCCAGATCTACCAAATGTCAGCATCTACCCAAAGCACAAGGCATCTTCTACAGAGATACCTGATTGCTCATCTTCATTGACATTCTATTTATAAAAGTCAGAAAGTATGAAAAGCCTAGATGTCCTCTGACTGATGAACAGATGATGAAAATGTGGTGTATTTCTGTATGTAATATTTCTCAGCTGCTAACAAAAATGAAAAGTTTAAAATTTGCAAGTAAGTAGTTGGTGCTAGAGACAATCATCCTGATTAAAGTAACACAGACTCAACACAACAAACATTGCATGCTTTCCCTTCTTTCTTCGTGGATGGTATCTTTTAAATCTTACCAGTGTATATTTCATTTGGATTATCCACATAACTTAGTAAGGGCTCAAGTTGAAGGAAGAGGAGAATCTTTTAAGGAAGGGGGAATGGAACACATTGTTATAAAGGGATAAAGAGGACTTCAGAATGGAAGGATCAATTGAGGAGATTGATGGGAGGACAGAGTATGGGGAAGATATGCAGAGGGATAGCTGATGTTAAAGGCCTTTGGAAAATTCACACAGAAACCCACTATAAAAGTTTCCTCAATTTGTATATCTACAAATGGAATTTAAGTGGAGTTACCATACAATTAGGAATGCAATGCCAGAAATAGGCATTTTATTTTTCCAAATTAGACTCCCAGTACCAAGAATGGATTATGTCTTTTTGAATTCTTGTCTAAAAGGCTCCCCTCTCCAGTATTATAGGCCAATGCTATTGGTTATTCTTCACAACCCAATGGAAAGGCCTTGTTGTTGTAGATACCGTAGACTTAGGCTATTAAGACTGGAGAAACTGATTTGGTGTCTAACCAGAATTTTCCCTCCTACTGACTAGTGTTCATACTTCTGGGAGTCACTCTAAATAACACTGCAGGAGAAAAGTAGACATAATCTTCACTGACTATGAACGCTACAAGCTTCAAAAGCAACCCGGTGGCATGATACCTCCTCTGGTGTAACAGGGCCCCAAATGTTGGCTTTAACAGACAAACTTTTTACTGTCTGTAAGGCCCTTCTCCATGAGATTGAACCCATACCTGACACTGCTAAAGTTGTCAAGAAACTGAGACTAGGTGTTCATGTGTCCTAGGGCAAAACTTATAACAAACATTCTGCTTAATGAACATAGCAATACAATGACTCTTTTTTTAAAATTAATTAATTAATTTTTCTATTATCAGATTGATACAGTATAAATTCTTATCCTAATAGTGAAATGTTTCATTGAGGCTTGCCCAGTAATTGAGCAAAACCAAAACTTATTATAAGCCACAGTCATCCAATGCGCCCCCCCCCCCATATAGCCTCCCTGGTTCTGTGGGTTGCAGTCTGATTGTTCTTTGCTTTATATCTAGAATCCACTTATGAGTGTGTACATACCATTTTTGTTCTTCTGGGTTTGGGTTACCTTACTCAGGATGATATTTTCTAGTTCCATCCATTTGCCTGCAAATTTCATGCTGTCATTGTTTTTCTCTGCTGAGTAGTACTCCATTCTGTATATGTGTATATTCAGGGCCTTCAAGAGGTTTTACTCAACAAAAATTACTGAGCCCAAGGAAAAATTCAGATAACATATGGCAAAAGTTACTAATGAATTTTAACTCATATATGATGATCTCATCTCAATTCCTATTATAAACCAATTTATAAATAGCAAGCGGCAAGAGAGAATGCTGGAAGGAACAAGAAAAAAATGATTGAAGTGTCTAGCAGTTATAACAATTTTTAAGAGATTGAAAACATAAATATATAACTTAACATAGCAAAAACTCAAAACCCACGGGAGGGGTAAAATTAATTCATAGTTGTTTTCTTTTACCTTTAAAATTAACTTCTTAGTACAAAATTTATTGTTGCAACCAGGTGCTGTTCTTTGTGACCATTTTGATGACCTCAAAGCAAAAGCCATTAGTAGAAATAAACACATAAATATGAAGGGAGACCTAGTTCATATAAATATCAATACACTAGTTCATGTACAAATTAAACCCGAAATTATTAGTGGAAACATATCTAAATCTCCAAGCAAAGTAAATAATAGATTCACAAGAAAACATTAAAAAAGATCAGTAAAAATATAGCATTTCTGAAATGATAAAATTTACAAACTGGCCGGGCGGTGGTGGCGCACGCCTTTAATCCCAGCACTCGAGAGGCAGAGCCAGGCGGATCTCTGTTAGTTCGAGGCCAGCCTGGACTACCAAGTGAGTTCCAGGAAAGGCGCAAAGCTACACAGAGAAACCCTGTCTCGAAAAAACCAAAAAAAAAAAAAAAAAAAAAAAAAATTTACAAACTGTTATGCAGACCAGGTAAAAATTTACGCGAGACAGAGAAGATTTAAAAGTCATAAAACAATGGGAAATGACACAGTTTGTGTGATACTCCAGAAATACAAAAGCTCATTATACACTCTAAGGATAAATTATGCAATAATAAACTGCAAAATCCTGAAGTGAGCAAGACCTTGGGCATAGAAACATAGATACAGCGTGACTCATGTTGTAAGGCCTTGTCTCCATCAAGTCAGCTAAGGAGCTAATGACTTTACTTCTTCAGTTTTTATTTCCATAAAAAATTTTAAAGAGTAATTTTTTTTTTTTATGAACAGCATCTCATACAAAATGGCCTATTTCTTAGATCCAAAAGGAACTGGGATCCCATTTTCTAAACTAATTTGCTTATCTGTAAAATAAACAAACTAGTTTATTTATCTGTAAATAAAGCATTATTGAATAATAGGAGCTTTCAATATTAAGAGTTATTAGGGAATAGTGTGTATTAACTTCTTCATTTTATTGTTTTGAAGGGGTTTTCCTGAAACTCTTCTGGCATGTTTATTTAATATCTGTGGCCTTAACCTCTCCATTATGTTTTTCCCCTTCAACAGTCACAAGCATTCCTACAATTATTCTCTTTAGACATAGTTCAATAGTCATAAAAATTTTAAAGTCTATTTTAATCATGGAGGCCTAAAATTTCTTCTTCAGTTTGGATAGATAGTTTTGATGGACATTATAGGTTTGGTTGACATCTTGGACTTTCAGAATTTAGAATATATCTTTCCCTTCTTGCTTTAAAAATTCCTGTAAAAAATATGGTGATATTCTGATGCATTTGTCCTCATAAATGACTAGATCTTTCTCTTTTACAGCTTTCAATAGGCTTTCTTTACGGGGTGGTCTAAATCTTTTAAATGTAGTATGTCATGGAGAGGTTCTTTTCTTCCTTAGCTTACTTGGTATTCTGTAGGCCTAGATGGGCATTACTTACTCTAGGTTTAGGAATTTTCTTTTATGATTTTATTAAACATATTTATACTACCTTCACATAGTATTCTCTTTCCTCTATGGCAGAGGTTCCCAGCCTTTCTAATGCTGTCTCCTCATGCTGTGATGAGCCCCAACCATAAAGCTATTTTCATTGTCACGTGATAACTGTGATTTTGCTACTGTTATAAGTCATTATGTAAATATCTGTGTTTTCTTACGGTCTTAGGTGACTCTTGTGAAAGGATAATTCAACCTCCAAAGAGGTTACAACCCACAGATTGAAAACCAGTGCTTCATACCCATAATCTGAAGGTTACGTTCCAGAGCCTTCTCTTCTTCTACACAATTAAAATATGACTGACCTTTATTAAGCGATCCAATCCTCTTCTCTAGTATTCTGGACCTGAATCTCTATTTTCTACACAATCCATTTTATTGTTGAGTCCTTGCACAGAGATTTTGATTTGGCTCATTGATTTTCTTCATTTTCAGTGTCATTTTAACTTGGCTTTCTTTCAGCAATTCTAATTCTATTCCTGTATTTTGAATTGTTTTCCTTATTTCAAACATCCATCTTTCTCTTTTTTATTCTTTTGGAGCATATGTGGGTCTTCATTCAATTGCTTGAACGTACTTTAAATTGTTTGTTTGAAATCTTTGTCTGAAAGTTCTTCTATGTTGTGTTCACTAGTACCATTATTCTGGGATTAGTGTTTTGAGGAAAATGCATATTGTCTTGCATTTTCCTGTTGTTTCTTTCTGCCCTAGCACAGAGACTCTGCAAGACCAGGCAAAGACCTAACCTTCAGAGAATGGATATAGAAGAAAGAGAATAATATTACATTAAGGTAGAATGAATATATGTAATAAAATCATAGTAGTTGCTGGAGTTTTTTCTTTATTTTAAAAATTATGTTGTGTTTATTTATTTGCGTGCATGTCTGGGTGTATACTTTGCATAGTTTGCGTGTAGATAGCAGACAAAAATGTGTATGGACTGGTTCTTTCTTTCCACTAGGTGGGAATCAGGGATCCTCAGGCTTAGTAGAAATGTCTTGAATGTTCTGAGCCATCTCACTGGTGAAAAAGTATATTTCCTGCTGACTTTCAGTTAGTGATCATCTTGCCTCTACATATTTAGCATAACCTATTTGAATGCAACACTGTGAAATCTCTCTCTCTCTCTCTCTCTCTCTCTCTCTCTCTCTCTGTCTCTCTGTGTTTGTCTTTCTCTTTCTTCTCTCTCTATTTCTCTCTATCTTTCTCTTTCTTCTCTATTTCTATCCATCTTTCTTTTTAAGTGACCTTTCTTCATTGAGTAAAGTCATTTTCAAAAGTTCAGGAGAGGATAATGCTTTACTACAGGTGAGAGTCTTATTTTTCACTCTGTGGAGCTGCGTAGAAAATTCTGGATCAGTTTAGTCTGGCCTAAACAAGGCCAGATGGAGTCTACTACATGCTAATCTCCTGGTACATGAACTTTCCAGATAGAGTAGGTAAGACTTCTCTGTATTTGCTGAGATGATAGTTTTGTTTCTGTCCTTGAGTTTCATTATATGAATAAGACTTGCATAACTACACAAAAATTATTTAAATAGAGTTACCATATATTGGGATTAATGTTATTCTGACTTACCATAAGCTATCAAACAAAAATCCCACGGCCATTTTTGAACTTAAGGTGAGGGGTTCACACAGAACTCTCAAACAGTAAAGTCTATTTATTCCCTTTTATAATGGTTGCTTCTGAGCTCTCGATGCTATGATTCTCTTTCACAAGATGCCATATACTTAAATGGAGGAATTTTGCAGAAGAAATTCAGCTGGTGTCTGTCTTGAAGCTTAACCCCCATAGGCTAGCTTTCATAGAGTTAGAAGCTGCTATATAGGCCACTGTGGGAGAAAATTAAGCCCAAAAAATCTTACCTAGTTGTGAACCCTGCAAGCTATAATCACAAGTAGCTTGGCAAAATAAGCCTACTAGTACGGTAGTTGTGTAATGTTATGGGAGTAACCAGCACCTTTGGTTTGGATTTAAGGATCACTGTAGATCAGAATGCATTCATGTTAGTGTTACTTGTGTGAGAACCCTGTGGCTGAATAGATCACATGGTACTGGGGAAAATCCTGCGCTATTACTTTTCTAAACAGGTATGTTATCAAACTCCACTTTACTTTTTGTTCCTGCTTTCGAAGGAATTTTGTTTCTTTTTCTAAATCATATTTTTCTTCATGTTTTGATAGTGTCACACAACATGTTATCATAATATTCACCTCCATCTATCTCTTCCCAAATTCTCCCCAGCACCTACCTATCAACCCAATATCATGTGTTGCTTTTGAAAAATATCCATTGAGTTCAAGATGTGTTGCTCAAATACTCTTGGGTGTGGGGCCTGCTCTGGAGCATGGTCTACTTAGCAGTGGTCACACCCTTAAAGAAAACCAATTCTCCATCTCCAAGCAGGTATGAATTGTCAGTGGGTCCTAAGTGGGAGTATTTTATGCCATCTTCCCCATCTTTTTTAATTTACTGGCATGAGCTTGTACAGGTCTTGTGCATGCTGTCAAATGAATTCATTGGTTCTCCTTCCTGGTCTTGGTTGGAAATCACCATTTCCTTACAGTCTTCCACTGCCTCTTCCTCTTGCAATTGTCCTGTTAGCTTTTCTGCAATAATCCTGGAGCTTCATGGGAAGAGTGTAACATAGATCAAAAAAGCCAGCATTTGGAGAGGTCTGCTACAAAACACTGCTTTATGGAGAGAAATGGCTGTTGCACGTGACTGCGACTGTATGTGAAGACTCAAATAACATCAAGCAAGATGCAATTACTGCACAAATGGTAGGACACATGAAATCCTACCCATCACTGATTAGCTATTGACACCTGATTAATGAAGCAAGGGAAAATAATTTTCTTCAGAGATTAGGTCCCTGTTGGATTGCGTATGCTCCAGTGGATTGTGGTACACCCACACATATGCTGAGAGCACTAAAATGACTCAGTGGTTTTACAAAACAGTACATGATATTGTGAGAGAGAAGTACCAGAAAGATTCATTAAGTAATGCTATATACATGTGTTAAATTCCTTTATACTAACAAGAGCAAAACACTTTAAGAAAGAGAAAAAAAAAAACTGAAGTCAAGGTGGATTTACAGAAGATGTCTACCAAACATTTAAATAAGAACTGTGTTAATTGTGCTTCCATGGTTATGATAAAATAAATTAGAAATATATACATATGGATTTCACTAATCTTTGAAAAGAACTTCCAAATATCTACACAAATGAGAAATATAGGACACAAGAGATTGGTGATGTCAGTCTAGGAGCTAAGAGGTGATTGAGATTCTAATAAAGTCTAATGTTAAGAAGATGCTTTACATGCACAAAACTTAATTCCAAGTGGATCAAAGACCTCAACATAAATTCAGTTACACTGAACTTGATAGAAGAGAAAGTAGGAAGTAGTCTTGAATGCATTGACACAGGAGAATACTTCCTAAATATAATAGCAGTAGCACAAACACTGAGAGCAACAATTAATAAATGGAGCCTCTTGAAACTGAGAAGCTTTTGTAGGGCAAAGGACATGGTCAATAAGACAAAACGACAGCCTACAGAATGAGAAAAGACCTTCAACAACCCCACATCTGACAGAAGGCTAAGTTCCAAAGTTTATAAATAATTTAAGAAACTAGATATCAAAATAATGAGCAATCCAATTAAAAAATGGGCTACAGAGCTAAACATGTTGTGGTGACCCCCAACCATAAAATTATTTTTATTGCCATTTCATAAGTATAATTTTGCTACTGTTATGAATTGTAATATAGATAATTTTAGAGAGAGAGTTTTGCCAAAGGTGTAGTGAACCACAGCTTGAGAACTTCAGGTATATAGCCTTGGACAGGTAGCACAGATAACTGAACTCATTCAGTCATTAAGGGGTGGGGAGATGGCTGAATTGGTAAAAGTGGTTGCTGCCACCCCTGTTAATCCGATAACCTGAATTTCATACCTAGGTGGGAGGATTAAATCAAGTTTTGCAAATTGTACTCTGACCTCCACACATGCTTTGTTAGACATGAGTACCTTTATCATTGCCATGAAAATATCACACATACACACTCCGATAGCCACTCTGGGTTGTCAACTTGATCATATCTGGAATTAACTAAAACTCAAGTGGCTATATACATGTATGAGGGATCTTTCTTAATTCAATCTCTTGAAGCTGGAAGAACAAACTTTCTTTTATTGCAAATAGACTTTTCTCACATAATGTGTCTTGAATATTGTTCCCCCTCCCTCTATTTCTTCTGGTTTATCTCCACTTCTCCTCCCATGTGGATATACTCCCTATCTGTCTCTCATTAGAAAACACATAGGTGTCTAAGGGATCATGATAAGATAAAATAAAATAGTATAATGTAAAACAAAATCCAATGGAAAAAAAACAAATTGAAATTGTACAAAATAAGCCAAAAAACAGACAAGAGCCCAGGAAAAGGCTCAAGAATCAGAGACCCACTTATTTGCACACTCACAAATCACATAAAAGCCCTAAACTGGAAGCCACAATATATAAGGTGAGGACCTGGTGTAGACTGATACAGGGCTTTTACATTTTTCCTTCAGTTTCTGTGAGTTCATATGTGCTTTGATCATGTTCATTTAGAAGGCATTGCTTTCTTGGTATCCTACATGCCCTCTGGCTTTTACACTTTCTGCCTCCTCTTCTGCAGGGTTTCCTGAGCCCTACAGGGAGGAATTTGAGAAAAACATCCCATGCAGGACTGAGTGTTCCAAGGTCTCTACCTCCCTGCATAATATCCAGCTGTGGGTCTCTGTATTTGTTCCCATCTACCACAGGAAGATACTTCTCCAATGGTTGCTCAGAAGACATTGAATATATTTGTCTTTCTGAGTCTGGATTGCCTCGCTCAGAATGATTTTTTTTCTAGTTTCATTCACTTACCTGAAAATTTCATGATGCCATTTTTTCCTAACAGCTGAGTAATGGTCCATTGTATAAATGTACCATATTTTCTTCATCCATTCTTCCATTGAGGGATATCTAGGTTGTTTTCAGTTAATGGCTTTTATGAATAGAGCATCACTGAACATAGATGAACAAGTGTCCTTGTGGTAGGATGGAGCAAATTTGGGGTATATGCCCAAGAGTGGTATAACTGGATCTTGAGGTAGATTGATTCCCAATTTTCAGAGGAACCACTACAGTGATTTCCATAGTGTCTTTACAAGTTTGCAGTCCCACCAGCAATGGAATTGTGATCCCATTGGTCCATATCCTTGCCAACTGTCAATTTATTTGTTGATTTCTGCCATTCTAATGAATGTAAGAGGAAATCTCAAAGCAGGTTTGAATTGCGTTTCCCTGATGACTAAGGATGTGGAATATTTCTTCGTTTCTCAGTCACTGAGTTTCCTCTTTTGAGATTTCTCTGTTTAGTCTGTTACCCGTTTTTATTAGAAAGACTTGTTTTCCTGACTTTTGGTTTTTTGAGTTCTTTTTATATGTTGGATATTAGCCTTCTGTTGGGTGTGTAGTTGGTAAAAGTCTTTTCTTGTTGTGTATGTTGTTGCATTGTCCAAATAATGGTGTCCTTTGCCATGCAGAAACTTCAGTTTCATGAGGTCCCATTTAGTAATTGTGGATCTTAGGACCTGAGTTAATGGTGTTTTGTTCAGAAAGTCTTTTCCTGTGCCAGTGAGCTCAAGGCTAGCTCCCACTTTCTTCTCTATCAGGTTCAGTGTTTTTGGTTTTATGTGGAAGTCTTGGATCCATGTGGAGTTGTATTTTGTGGAGGTTAATAAGTATGGATCTATTTGAATTCGTCCACATGTAGCCATCCAGCTTGACCAGCACCATTTGTTGAAGATGCTGCTTTTTTCTCCAGTGTGTATTTCTGGCTTCTTTATAAAAACTTAGGTTTTTCAGCCGGGTGGTGGTGGCACACGCCTTTAATCCCAGCACTTGGGAGGCAGAGCCAGGCGGATCTCTGTGAGTTTGAGGCCAGCCTGGACTACCAAGTGAGCTCCAGGAAAGGCGCAAAGCTACACAGAGAAACCCTGTCTCAGAAAAAAAAAACAAAAAAACAAAAACAAAAAAAAACAAACCTTAGGTTTTCATAGGTGTGTGGATTTATGATTGTGTCTTCAATTTGATTCCTTTGTTCCTTTGATGAACATGTCTGTTTTTTTTTTTATGCCACTACCATACCTTTTATTAGTGTAGCTCTATAGTACAACTTGAAATTGGGAAGGATGATACCTCCAGCCGTCTTTTATTATTCAGGATTGTTTCAGTAATTGTGGTATTTTGTTTTTCTGCACAAACCTGAAAATTGCACTCTTAATATCTATGAAGAATGTCTTGGAATTTTGATGAGGATTGCATCAAATCTGTAGATTGCTTTTGACAGGATAGCCATTATTACTGTATTGATCCTATAGATCCATGAACATGGGAGATCTTTTTGTCTTCTAATATCTTCTTCAATGTCTTTAAGTTTTTTTTTTGTTTGTTTTTTGTTTTTTGTTTTTTGTTTTTTTTCAAGACAGGGTTTCTCCATGTAGCTTTGAGCCTTTCCTGGAACTCACTCTGTAGTCCAGGCTGGCCTTGAACTCACAGAGATCCACCTGCCTCTGCCTCCCAGAGTGCTGGGACTAAAGGCGTGCGCCGCCGCCGCCGCCGCCGCCGCCGCCACCACCACCACCACCCGGCTTAAGATTTTAATCATACGAGTCAGTTACTTCATTAAAGCAGTCCCAAGGTATTTTATATTATTTGAGGCTATTGTGAAAGGTATTGTTTTCCTGACATTTTTCTCAGACTGTTTGTCATTTGTGTATAGGAGGGTTACTGATTTTTTTAGTTAATTTTGTATCCAGCTACTTTGCTAAAAGCATTTATCAGCTGTATGAGTTCCCCAGTGGAATTTTTAGGGTCACATATATGTACTATCATATTATCTGCAAATACGAAACTTGACTTTTTACTTCTAATTGGTATCCCCCTGATCTTCAGTGGTCTTAACTGATTTGGCTAAGACTTCAAGTACTATATTGAATAGGTATGGAAAAAGTGGAGTGGATGATATTGTCTTGTTCTTGATTTTAGTGGAATTGGATTAAGCTTTTCTCTATTTAGGTTGACATTGGTTATGAGCTTGATGTCAATTGCCTGTATTATGGTGAATTATGTCCCTTGTATCCCTGATTAATCTCTCCAGGACTTCTATCATCAGCAAGTGTGGTATTTTGTCAAGGCCTTTACAGCATCTAATAAGATGGTGTTCTGGTTTTTATGTTTTGGTATATATATATATATATATATATATATATATATATATTGATTTATTTATTTTGAACCATCCCTGCCTCTCTGTGATGGAGCATACTTGATCATGGTGGATGATATTTTTGATGTGTTCTTGAATTCAGTTTGCAAGTGTTTTATTGAATAATTTTCATTTATGTTCATAAGAGAAATTGGTCTGTGATTCTCTTTCATTTTGGGTCTTTTTTGTGGGTTGGGTATCAGGGAAAATATGGCATCATAAAGTGACTTGGGCATTGTTCCTTTTGTTTCTATTTTGTGGAATAATTTGAGGAGCATTGGCATTAACTCTTCTTTAAATGGTAAAATTCTGCACTAAAGCCATCTAGCCCTGGGATTTTGTGTGTGTGTGTGTGTGTGTGTGTGTGTGTGTGTGTGTGTGTGTGTGTGGCAGATGTTTAATTATTACTTCTGTTTCTCTAGGAGTTATGAGTCTGTTCATATGTGCTTATCTGATCTTGATTTAACTTTCTAAATGCTATATATTGAGAAAATTATTAATTCCTTTTAGATTTTCCAATTTGGTGTAGTATAGGTTTTTGAAATATGTTCTTACTTTTCTCTGGATTTTCCCAGTGTCTGTTGTTAGTAATGATTTTCTCAGAGAACCAGCTCTTCATCTCATTGATCCCTTTTATATTTTATTTGTTTCTGTTTTACTGATTTCAGCCATGGGCTTGATTATTTCTTCTGGTTACTCTTTTTTGTGCACTATTTCTTCTTTTTATTTTAGAGCATTCAGGTGTGCTGTTATGTTACCAGAACGATATCTCTTTTTAATGCAGGCATTAAAATAATATGTTTTTAGTCCTATGAACTTGCCTCTTAGAACTTGCCAACTTCATTGTGTACCATAAGTTTTGGTGTGTTGTATATTCATTTTCATTCGATTTTAGAAACTCTTTATTCTTAAGTTTCTGTCTTGACCCAATTTTTTTGTTCAGTGAGTTGTTCAATTTCCATGAATTTGTAGGCTTTCTGTTATTTTTGTTGTTGATATCCAGATTTAATCTGAGGTGATCTGATTGGATGCAGGGTGATATTTCAGTTTTCTTATATCTGTTGAGATTGCTTTCTGTCTGAGTATGTGATCAATTTTTGAGAAAGTTCCATTAGGTGCTGAGAAGAAGAAATATTCTTTTTGTTTTTGTTTTCTTGTATTTTTATTTTAAAAGAGGACAAGAAGTTTGGAGGGTAATGAGGTAGGAGATTCTGAGAGGAGGTTGAGGTAGGGGGAGAATGAAAATGATAAAATATATTGTATGAAATTCTCGAAGAATTAATGATAATAGTGGGAATGTAAATTGAGACATTTTGAAAATTCTGTAGAATTTCTTTAAAACATTATATTATAGGAGTGATGTCTTTAGTTGAATATTGAAACATCTGTGTTACTCTTCCATGGTCTTAGATTTGGTCCTTTGCACTGCAATTATAACAAAATAAGCAAGCAAGAAAAAAAAAATCATTTAATCCTTTATAGTAGAACTATAGCAGTGCCAGCATGATTATTTACCTAAAGTAAATGAGATATAAGTGTGGAAGACATATTTACAATCCCATGGTTCTTTTTATCAAGATACGGATTTAACCTTTTGTCATCAATGAATGAATATATAAAGAGAACGTGTTACTTATATGTATATGATCAGTGATGATCAATTATATTTTCACATTCCCATTCATGGATGAGCACCAGAGGATGAAATCAGCTGAGTAGAAATGAATATGGCATGACCTCATCCATATACAGAATATGAACCAGTATTTCTCAAAGAAATTGGGAAATAAAACATTTTTACCAAAGATTGGAGAGAATACAGAAGAGGGGAAGATGAGAAACTTTATTTATCCATGACAATATAATGTTTAGAAAAGGAGGAATGTTCTTGTTCTCTACTGTACTCTACAGTGACAACCAGTAACGGCATTGATTGTATATTTCAGAGCTAGAAGAATGGAATTTTAAATGTTTTCATTACAAATAAATCATACGTATTTGAGGTGATCTAGATGCCATTTATCTTGATTTGATCACTTTTCAATATATTTAAGTGTAAAGATTCACATTTGATCCAGTAGGCTATAGAGATGGCTTAGAGGTTAAGAGCACATTTTGCTCTTTCAGAGGACCTTGGTTCGAATCCCAGCACCCACATCAGGCAGATCACAATTGTTTGTAACTCCAACTACAGAAGATTTGACACTTCTGGTCTCTCCAGGTACCAGTTCTCATGTGTACGTACATACATACATACAGATACATAAATAATTAACCATAATAATACCAATAATTTTTTAAAAAGACATACACTAGATATGGTTAATGTGTGCAAACACATGTCAATAATAGTATAAAACATAATATAACATGGGATACAATAAGGAATTAAGGTTTCACATACATAACCTACAAAGATAGTCCTATGTAGGTCTTAGAGAGTTGGAAGGTTTCTCTTCTAAGCAGAAGTCATCCTCTTTTACTGAGTGAACCCCCATCCTCGGCTCAGATGTAGCCTTGGTTAGTGCTGCAGAGGAAGGCAGTTCATCTCATTTCAAAATGGTTTTCTGTATTGGAAATTTTTTCACAATTACTTTGACCATTGGCTCTCAGTAGGCTTTAAAATGTGATTTTTCAAGTTAAATTGTGGTTTTCTGTTTTATTTTCAATGAAAACCTGTTTGATAATATTCACTCTATAAAGCATAAAATTCTAAAATATTCATGATATCATTTTATGTATGTATGTATATATGTATGTATATGTTGTATATATGCAAGTATATATGTATTAATTATGTGTCTGTATGTTTGTTTTTTTTATTATTTGTCCTTGAATAGAACCATGCATGCGGCTCACCCAGGGTAACCATGGGGAGGTCAAAGACATGTGTGAGGGTCAGTTCTCTCTTTCTGTCATGTAGATTCTAGAGATTAAATTCTGTTCAGCAGGCTTGTGTCACAACGGCCTATAGTAGCTCAGGGATCCTGCCAGCCACATGAATTCATTTTATAAGTGAAGTTGATAAAGGCCTGAGTTGGAAGGCCTATTATTTTTCTGTTGACAGATTTTAATGAAATTCTACTTAAGTTCAAATCATGTCTACATGATTTTAAAAGTCCTTGATAAAATTCTGACACTATCATAGTTACCAACTGGGAGAAAGGAAGCACTGAATCACTCAGTTCACTCCCAGAATGAAAAAAAAAATACATCCCTGAGATAACCAAGAGTGCCTAACTAAGTTGAGTAGTTCTGTCCACTGGGAAGGCAGATCAAATGGAAGAATAATGGAATAATCAATCATGGCTCTGGATCTTATAGATAACATAAGAACCTAGAAGTCAGGTTGGGGATTTAGCTCAGTGGTAGAGTGGTTGCCTAGCAAGTGCAAGGCCCTGGGTTCAGTCCTCAGTTCCAGAAACAAACAAACAAACAAACCTAGAAGTCCTTTAGCAAGGGGAAAGCTACACTCTTGTTTAATCCTCTGGAATTTTCTGGAGGACTAAAATCCCTGCAACCAAGTCTCAGGTAGGTTGTTTCAGAGCAGTGATGTATCTCTGGGCCTTTCAGTGCAGATGCTTAGAGAACAGCTCATTCTGTGTACTAATTAATCCCAGACTGAAACCTACAGATGCCACATGAGTGATCGTTGTCACAAGACAACATTCAAGATTACTTCTTTAAGAAACAGTTGCATGCCTTTTCCAGTCCAAATCAGGTTCCTCTATATGCAGGATCTACGAGTGGGGTCTGGTTAAACCAAATGGGATTTGTGGGATCCCGCTCTATAAATAATAAACCAAAGTGGCATGGTGAACATGTTTTGAAATTTACATGCCCAGTGAAAATGTACACAAAGGACCCACTAGTCATGCCTGTGTTTATGGACCACAGACACCAATTCCATTAAAAATAAACTAAATTGCCTTAGAATAGCAAAGTACGAATATGCTAGGACTTTCTTTTACATAGTCTTGAAACTTTAGGATCCCAAAATAATGCAACTCTCTAGAACTTCCTGTGGAGGTTTATGACACTTGCAGGAGAATTTCTATAGGCAGGACATTACAGATTAACACATGGGGTAGTTCCAAATGGACTGGAATTATTCTATGAAATTTGCACATTTTGCAGTCTAGATACAACTTGAACATTGAGCTACTTTTTTTTTTTTTAAATTAGGTGAAGTTTCAACATTGAATTCTTTCTTTTCAGGTCAAATTTGAACAGTGGGCTCTGCTATCTCGACTGAAATTTGGATAATGAGCAATTGTTTTTCAGGTGATGTTTGAAATCTGTCATCATTTTTGCATGTTAATTTTTTTCTCATATGAAAGCAAGTTAAAAAAAATAACAAAACCCCAAGTGAGTCAACAAGCTTTGTTTGAGTTATACGTCACTCGTCACTCTCTTTTAACTAAGAGTGGACTACTGTCAACGTAAATTACACCAGGCATTGCAATGAGCGACCCACTTTCTTATGAAAAAACATCATGTCAAAAATTACCTTGAGGAGGAAAGGGTTTATTCCATCTTGTAGCTTGTGGTCCTCAATCCAAGGGAAGTCTGACAGGAGCTCAAGGCAGGGACTTGGAGGCAGGACCTGATGAAGAGGCTTGGATGGAGCACTCTTGTTGATTTGTTCCTTTTTTTTTCTTTAAATTTTATCTTCTTTTTTTAAAATTTTATAATTTAATTTAATTTTACATATCAGCCACAGATTCCCCTGTCCTCCCTCCTCCCACCCCCCCAGCCCACCCCCTCATTCCCATCTCCTCCAGGGCAAGGACTCCCCTGGGGATTCAGCTCAGCCTGGTAGATTCAGTCCAGGCAGGTCTAGTCCCCTCCTCCCTTCACCTAGGCTGAGTAAAGTGTCCCTGCATAGGTCCTAGGTTCCAAAAAGCCAGCTCATGCACTAAGGACAGGTTCCAGTCCCCAGGAGTCCAATAGGCAAGAAAGAGGAGGGATTGTATGATCAAGAATTGTTGAGAACATGATTGGAAAAGCACAGGGACAAATAGCCAAACTAGCAGAAACACATGAACTATGAACCAATAGCTGAGGAGCCCCCAACTGGATCAGGCCCTCTGGATAAGTGAGACGGTTGATTAACTTGAATGGTTTGGGAGGCATCCAGGCAATGATTTGTTCTTTTTTTTATTTTTTAATTTTTTCTTAACATTTATTTTATTATATTTATTTTTTTATTATTTTACTATACCGTGTTCTGTCTGCATGTATACTTGCAAGCCAGAAGAGGGCACCAGATCTCATTACAGATGGTTGTGAGCCCCCATGTGGTTCCTGGGAATTGAACTCAGGACCTCTGGAAGAGCAGCCAGTGCTCTTAACCTCTGAGCCATCTCTCCAGCCCTGATTTGTTCTTAGTAGCTTACTAAGCCTGCTTTCTTACGGCAACCAGGATGACCTGACTTACACTTGAAAAGAACTCCCTGCAAGCTAAGGAAGCTAGATTGTGAGGTGGTGATGTACCTTTAGTTAGTAAAAGTCAGTAGAATTCTGGTCGGTCAGAACAGAGCCTTATCATAAGTCAGATATGATACACTGAGTGATTTGGCATCTTTGAATTTGTAATTGTTTGCTTTGCATTCCCCAAGTGGTTTATTTAGAAAACTTCAGTGACTGGAATTGGCAGGAGTAAAGGTTGAGCACTGAGAGCTTTCAGTGGGGAGCACCAGGGATAAGAAAGTGAACAGGACAGAAAGCTGGGGCCACAAGGACTACATAAGCTGATGACTCATGCTTGCAAGTTTATTAAGCAGCACTGTTTCATGTACTATTTGCAGTGGGAAACATGCACACAGTCAGCAGAAAACAGTCACAGAATGGGACAGAGTCACCAGGAAGATTACCAAGCAATGTAGCCTTGAGGGAGGAAACCTTCATGGAGAAAATGCCCCTGTAAGATTGGACTGTAGGCAATCTGTATAACATTTCCTCATTTAGTGATTGATGGCTTAGGGAGGGAGGGTACCCATTTGTGGATGATTCCACCCCTGGATTGTTGGTCCTTGATTATGTAAGAAAACAGGCTGAGCAAGCCAGGAGGAGCAAGCAAGTAAGTGGCAGCCCATCAGTGGCCTCTGCATCAGCCCCTGCCTCCAGGTTCCTGTCCTGTCTAAGTTCCTGTCCTGACTTCCTTAAATGATGGAGAGTGGTAAGGAATTGTAAAGCCAAATAAATGCTTTTCCTTTCTTAGTTGATTTGGTCACGATGTTCATTACAGCAACAGCCATCTTCACTAGCACCATCGTGTTGGGAAGTTTTGAAAAATGTGTTAAAATCACCAGCAGAGTGAGAGCTACTTGACAGCAAGCACATGAGACCAGAGACTATGGCAACCATCACAGGAAGCGCCAATCATTCTTTCAGGTTTGCAGTCTCACTCTGGCTTTCTTAGGAGTAGATTTTTGTGGACAGGATTTGCCACGAGGAACCAGTATTTGGAGGCTCCTTCTCTCAATGTGACAAAGAAGAATGAGAAGGGGAAAGGCTTTAGAGCTGAGAAAAACCAAATACAAAAACACATACAACGGCCAATGGGTTGGACCTACGCTTATAGTGGAAGACAGACACAAATTCCATCAAAAAACAAGGCAAAAAATTGCTGAAACTAAAGAAAAGTACCTATTTGGTAGGGCCTGCTTTTATTTGGTGGTGAGTGCTTTTGATATTCCAACAAGGGAAGTCTCTAGAACTTCTGGCCTGGGATTTCACACACACACAGAACACACACAGACACACAGACACACAGACACACACACACACACACACACACACACACACACACACACACACACACACAGAGTGACAGTGATATTCCTATGTTTAGAAGTCTACACACTAATACATGAAGGAATTCTTGTAGGATAAATATTTTTTATTATTTCTTTTGTGTTTTCTTTTTACCTTTGGCATCATCCTTTGCTGGTAAACATTCGAGGTTGAGGTTTTGTTTTTCCGGTGAAATTTTAGCACTGGATGCTGGTTCCGGTTGTGGTGCTGCTTGTTATTTTAGTTTTATGAAGATTCCATCCTTCTATTTATGGCAATTAAGGTAAATACCAAAACCAGTAAAATAATTAAAAAAGCTAGCACGTATTTACCCCAACTGGAACCTTTTAATCGTGGAGGTGGTCCACTGTCTATACTACCCCCAAAGCCGTTGAGTAGACAGTTTGGTGGCTCTGATCTGAAATCACAATGGCAGTGATGTTTATTGTTGCAGACTCCATGCATATTGCAATCGAATGACGAACAGTTACTTACCAAAAAAGACTTATGGACACACTTCCTGTTAATGCACATATGATCTGGACCACAAGGTGTGCCGTCTCTCACTGCTCCCGTGTCACCTATGGTTATCCCAAAATGATAGTCCACAGTCCAGCAGGTGACATTATTGAAGCGAGTCCAATGCACTGTTTCATGGTTTTTCTTATGGAGAAGTTCTGCCACATTTTCACACTGGATTCGTCCACAGAGTACATCGGCGCTATTGCATGGTATGTAGTTACGGCTATTGTTACCACAGTTTCCGAAACGGTCACCTCGTCTGTTCATTTCGATGTAGCAAGTGTCATCTGCACTCTTGGCTCCATTGCCAAAAATCATTTGACAGTGTTTCTCATGTTTCTGACATGTCCTTTTGTAGCAATTACCACCACCACTGCAACGAGTTCCATCCTCCAGGTATACATCTTCTGGACACCTAGCTGAACTTCCATTACACCACTCTGGAAGGTCACATTCATTGCTCTGATATCTGCACACTGTGCCTGCTGGCATGAACTTGCACCTTTGGCAACAAAGTCCAAAAGCACATTCAGCATCAGACTTGAGAACACAGTCTTCACCACAGCATGGATCACTTTGACATGATTCAGAGGTTCCACAGTCGCACTCCTCTCCTTCTTCAACTAAACTATTCCCACACAAGGTGAGGTTTATTGTTACTTCTTTATCTGGAATATTGTATAAACAACTTCTTTTGGTAATCACTGAATACATACTCTCATAACTGCAGTTGCTGAATCTAGGGGAATTAGATTGATATGCAGCCATTATGCAGCTTGATAACCCACAAGTACAGTAATTCTCATCATGAGGCATACCCAAATTATGACCCATCTCATGTGCTATAATGAATGCCATTTCTTGAAATGAATTTGTCATAAAACTGTTAACTGCACAATCTATAGCTATGCAAACTGTACCTACATAAGCTAACCCTAAAGTGGCACCATATCCTTGCCTGGCAAAAAGATGTGCAATGTCATTTCTAATGCGATTGTCAACGTTACTCATCTTCCAAGTGCAGAAATTAGATAGGACTTTATCTATGGATTCTGTTACATCGACATGATTTCTTTGAGTCCAAACTTCCAGTGTAGTTAAAACCACATCAATGTCTATTTGAAGATAATAACCATTTATTCCATTGACAACTTGCAATATGTCTTGTATACAAGCTGTGACATTATTTTTTTTATAAACATATCGTTGATTATCTACTGCCACATAATATTCAAGATACCTATGGTGGGTCCACCAATTCTCATATTGGCTTTGCATAAGTGTGGAGTCTTTGCTTTCTTGTATCTTCATTTGTCGTGCTATCTCTTCTTCTGTTAACCCACATCTCATAGAAAATGATTCTGAGTCCTCACTGTCTATTTTGTATACCAGATGTTCAAATGTGGATGTTTGGTTCTTGAGCATGATTTCATAAACTGTGCCATTTATCTCTATTATGCCTTGCAAACTCCCAAAACAGGTGTTAATAATGAGCATGGATTCAGGCTCTCCATCTACATGGCCATGGTAGTAGCAGTCTTTCTGAACAAAAGGCTGTTCTTCAAGAAGATCACCTTTGTCATTGTATGTGAACAGTAGGAAGTTTTTGGATATGAAGTATTTTGTGGGTTTCATGGTGATAATATGTCTCTCTCCTCCAAAGCGCAGGCTATAAGAGAGCCAGTCTGGGGACATATCCTGTCTACTAGGGTCAGTGACCCTCAAGGGTATCACTACTTCTGGAGGGCTACTGTACCTAGCATGTGCAGTTGGTGACCATGCAGAAAGTAAGAGCAACGTCCACAGGCAGAGCTGAAGGAACATGATTCTCTCATGGACCAGGGCCTCACCCACAGACACCAAAGGGCTTTGCTCTCTTAGTCCTCACTTTGTCTGGTTGCATTCAGCACTGGTCGTTAATGGTGTGTCTTCTGGCAGAATTGATCAGTCAGAGCATCAAGACTAAAGGAAATAGTTAAACAAAGGGCAAATATATGTAAATCATGATGAAGTCAGGTTAGAAAATAAAATAGCAAAAATTGGGCTTATATCAATTTATATTCCAAGGTGTGTCAACAGTGTTCATGGATTTTTCTGTTTGATTGTGGTAAAGTATACCTGTTCCTGTGTAAATTGATTTCTAATTTACTCCCAGCGTTTAATACCTTACCCTCTTTTCCACATCGTTTCTGAATATTTTAATTTCAACTTTCCCTCAATGTCCATGAAAGATATTATAAACTGAAAATCAATATTATATTTTCTTTCATAGTTAAATGACAGTAATTTAAATTATAAAACTTCTGGAGGGCTACTGTATTTAGCATGTCCATCTGGGAACCATGTGAGACAAAACGCATCATCCATAGCCAGAGCTGAAGGACTATGATCCTCTCATGGACCAGGGTCTTGCCCACAGTCATTGTGTCTACTAGAGAGCAAAGGAGAAGGCCTGGCCCTCCTAGTCCTCCATTTGTCTGGGTGTGTGTATCACTGACCCCCTGAAATGTCTTCTGGCAGAACATCAGAGCACAAGACTAAAAAAAATAGGGAAAAGAAGGGCAGGCATAGCCATACATAAATCAGAATCAAGTCAGTTTAGAGAATAAAGAGCAGAGAATGGGCTAAAATCAAAATTCCAAGGTGTATATCCTCAACACTGTGTTTTTTTTCTTTAGTTGTGGTAAGGCACACATTGTCCCTGTACAAGTATATCTAAATACTCCCAGCCCTTAGTAATACACTCATAATTTTTAATAACTTGCTTTCATTTTCACATTGTTTCACATGTTTTAATTTTCATCTTTTCTTCAACAGCAATTGTAGATTTCCTTAGCTAAGAAATAAGATTGTCTTTGATTTCATATATATATAATTGTATACTTCCTCAGACACTTTCCTGGTCCTTGAATACACTTGCATGTTCCTTTCTACCCTTGCCTTGTCTTTACTGTGGGTGGCAGAAACTTCTCTCAGACCCAAAATTATTCTCATTTTTATTTTCCATTTTTTAAAAAATATTGTTGCATGTGAGTATATACAATAGGGTGAATGAGAACCCTGTGTGCATGTTAATATATGTTTGGAGGTCACAGTTCATCCTGGCTAGTGAGTCCTCAGAAGACATACATATGGTTTGTGTGATTAATTCTAAAGTTTAGTATTTTATTTTTTATTGGTTGGTTATTTGTTTGTTTGCTTGTATTTATATAAGCAAGTGTGTGTATGTACATGTGTGTGTGCGCACACATATGTATTTGTATTTATGTGTGTGTTTATAGAAGCCAAGAATTAGCCTTGGATATCATTCCTTATCTACCCACCTTGGCTTTTGACACAGAGTTGAACATGAGCATGGTGTTCATTAAAGAAGGAAGAATGACTGGCCAGCAAGCTTTAGCAACCTATATATTTCTGCCTCCCTGTTGCTGATATTACAAGTATAGGCCACCAACCTGATTTTCTACATAGGTTTCAGGGACTCATTCTCATGTCTGTACATTCTTGGAACATTCACTTTACCAAATGAGCAATATCTCTTGTTTGGTACCATCATCTTTAGTGTATTATTCTTCTGAAAAATTAATTAAGGAATAATATGCTTGATCATAGAGTGCTAAGAGCCTACATAAGAAAAAGCATCCATAAAAGACATTTAAGGACAACATTACAAAACCATGATTAAAACCCTGACATGTCATCTTAGAGCCTTCATCCAGTGACTGATGGAAACAGATGCAGAGATCCATGGCCAGGCACCAGGCTGAGCTCCAGGAATCCAATCCAATGAGAGAGAGGAGGGATTCTGTGGGCAGGGGACATTGAGATCATGATGGGAAAATAGGCACAGATGACCACCCACACTAGTGGAAACCCATGAACTGTGGACTAATACCTGTGGAGCCCCCATAGGACTAGACTAGGCTCTCTGTATACAGGAGGCAGTTTAGCTTGAACTGTTTGGGGGACCCCCAGGCAAGGGGATCAGGATCTGTCCATGGTACATGAGCTGGCTTTTTGGAGTCCTGTGCCAAGGGTGTGACACCTTGCACAGCCTTGTTGTAGGGGGAGGGGCTTGGACTTCCTCCCTCAGCTGAGTGTGCAGGCTGTGTTGACTCCTCATGGAAGAGCTTGACTTGGGAAAGGTGAGGATAGGGCGTGGGTTAGGGGGAAGGCTGGGGGATGGGAAGAGGGAAGAGGTCGGGATCTGTGGTTGGTATGTAAAGTGAATAAAAAATTTCTTCTTAATAATAATAATAATAATAATAATAATAATAATACCAAAACTCTGACATGTTGATCACTATCCAAAAATACTTTGATTTAGATTTGATAATTATTATAGAAAGTGTATTTCTGGTGTAAAGAAAAGAATTGTTTATTAAAAACACACCATTGTTGTGATTTTACCAAGAAAAATATGTCAGAATTAATGACTAAAACTATAGTAGTAGATAGGTTAAAAACGAAACTTAGAGAATAATTGAGCAAGTTGAACCTTGCATTTATTAAATTACTATATAAAGTGGTTCTAGCATCCAGAACTCTAGAGAAATGATATATTTTTTTCATCCAAGATTTGGTACAAATATAACAATCTAAATTTCAGGTTAGCTCTCAGATATCATCTTTTACCAGAATTTTTTTTCTCCCCTGAACTTCAAATCATCAATAGCTAGCCAACTGACCACCAAAGCTCTCTATAATTTAGGATGCACTGAATCACACTAAAACCTCTAGGATCTCCATAATAAAATAGAAAAGAGCAATATTTAAAGGAAATTCCATCCCCAATTATGAACAATTGTCCAGGAATTGAGGGATGTATGCATTGACCTCCTAATTATTTAGGCTTCTCTCCCTTACTGAATCTTCCAAAGACTCACCATCAGGTGAAGTGATGTCTGTGTTCCTTTCTGGTTATGATCTTGATCACAAAACATCTTTAGAACCCATTTTAGGAACAAAGTTTTTGTTGGAGAATGCACAAGAGGATATAAGTTCTTTATTTGTCACCTATGGAGTAAGTTCTAGATTCATGAGCCTAGCAACAGGAGCCTCTCATTTAACGGAACCTGGCAACTGGTGAGGTTCTTCCCAGTGTTTCCTCCACCACTTCCACCAAAGTTATTTGGATTTGCTCTTCCACGTTAATAAGTTTCACTTCCTTCCTGTCCTATGTTATGCTCCAGTATCTCCAGCTTGAATAAGTCTCCTTTCCTAACTTATAGGTTTCCCAACACACTGTAAAATCAGCTGAATGCTACTGGATAAATTAAGGGTGACAGTGTGAAAGCAGGCTTTCTTTCTGTAACCTTATGATCCAATCTTGAAACAATTTCATTGTTAATTTCTTCTGTCTGAATTTGAATTTCTCTATAATTCATTTTTACAGGTTTAACAAGTTTATCTAAAACTGTTATCCTGGCACTTAAATTGACTATCTTTAAATAGTAAAATGAGTATAAGCATAGTAATAAACTGCATAATTCGATCAACATTAATCTTCTCATATAGTTGTTCCATTGTCAGACTGCCTAAAATTTCAAACAAAGCCCATTTTTCTTCCAAAGTACACATAAAACCCATTTTTTTAATGTGGAAAAGATTTCTCTTTTAAATAGTTTCCTTTAAAATATCTGATATGTTAAGTGACTTACCAAGTCTGTGTAGAACAGTAGAAATCCAAGGGAATTTCAAAACAGCCACCTAGTGTCCGAGGTGTGAATCCAGAGAGAGAGAGAGAGAGAGAGAGAGAGAGAGAGAGAGAGAGAGAGAGAGAGAAGAAGAAGAAGAAGAAGAAGAAGAAGAAGAAGAAGAAGAAGAAGAAGAAGAAAGAGAGAGAGAGAGAGAGAGAGAGAGAGAGAGAGAGAGAGAGAGAGAGAGAGAGAGCAAGTGAGCATAGCCACAAATTCTGGCTAAGAGCTTAAATCCAACCACATGTTCCTGCTGGAGTGGAGTCAAGCCTTGGCTCTGGCTTCCTCAAGCTCCCACCATGTGAATACATGTGCATTGGCTTTATAGGCAGGGGCCCTGTTCAGCAGGGCAGGCCTGAGTTGTTTGTAGCACCAGCTTTAACCAAGTAGCTCCAGCTGTGTGTAACTGCTTGGGGCTACAGTCAGTCTGGCCTGAGACCAAGCCGACCTGGGCCCGGGCTTGGGACCCAGCAGCCCAGGTGGGAAACCGGACCTGCCCCCAAGCCAAGTCAAGTGGTTTTTAATGGATTCTTGTCACGTTGGGCGCCAAATGTAGATGTAACCAACCATCTTATTAAATAAGAAACACAGAACCAAGGCAAAGAAGAAAGCCAAGAGATCAGAGCTAAGAGCCTTACCTGCCTGCTGCAGCTAGCCTCTTGAGCCAAGATACCTCTCTGAAAAGAGACCTACTTCCTGTCTGTCTTTATATAGACTTTCTGTTCTGCCTTCTCATTGGTTGTAAAACCAACCACATGACTGCCTCGTCACTGTCTGTTGTACAGCCCTCCAGGTTTTCTATGGTATTGAGATTAAAGGCGTGTGTCTCCAATGCTGGCTGTATTCTTGAACACACAGAGATCTACCTAGCTCTGCCTACCAAGTGCTGGGATTAAAGGTGTGCACCATGAACGCCCAGCTCTGCTATGGCTTGCTATTAGCTCTGATCCCCAGGCAACTTTATTTATTAACATACAAATAAAATCACATTTCAGTACAAATAAAATATTACCATAGCTGAACATTTTGTTCATATTGTAATCATGTTCCTGTTTATTTACTCTGTATTAACTCTAATAAGGAATCCTCAAAGTACTTCACATTCTAGAAAATAATTCCACCCCTTTAAAAAATACTCTTAAGGAAACAAAGGTCTGCCATTAATTGTATCTTCCTGTGGTCAATGAGTATCATAGAGAGACATAGAAGAAACACCTGAACATGTAGAGTCATTGTCTATTTTATATAATGTTTACTAAACTAGTGCACGCAATGAATCTAGGAGGGGTGAGGAATAGTGTAGGGTGAATTTCTTTAGCAGTGAACTAGCTGATAATTGATAAAAAAACATCAATCTGAGAGCCATGCATTTCATAGGTTGATGAGGGTAAACGGTGGGACCACGTTTAGTTGCTGATGAGGATTGCTAATATTTGGGGACTTGGTGACCTACTGGTGTGCTTCACTGATGCTTCCATCTTTTTTATTATGATTTTCTTTGAGAGTTTTATACTTTACATTTTATTCCATTCTTTCCCCTCCCAGACTCATCCCTTCCTCTGACCCACCTAACTTCATATTCTTTTTCTCTTTTAAAACAAAACAAAGCAAAACAACAAAAGTGAAACCCAGAGAAAATGACACCAAAAACCTGGAGTCTGCTTTCTGCTGTCCTTACTAGATGTGATCATTGTGTCTGCCATGGAGTGATCTGTGTGTGTGGTTGACTTACCTAATTTCACTCTATTGAAGAAAATTATTATTTTTTGTCTCCCAGCAATTTTCACTTGCCAATAACTATATGGCTTGGAGTGGGTGGAAATTTTTTAATACAATATATTTTGATCATGTTTATCAGGAGTGCCACTTTATGCCCAGTTCTTCTTCTTATTGGGGTTCTGTCTGGGTTGAGCTTGTGCTGGCCCTTTCTCTCACCATTTCTGTGAGCTTTTATATATATATATAATATATATCTGTCCTATTGTATCAGGAAAATGCAGCTTCCTTAAACTCACCTATCACCTTTGGCTCATAGTCTTTTTTATTCATGTTTCTACACTGATCTCTGAGCCTTTAGAGGAGGGGTTTGATAAAGAAATTCCATTTAATGTTGAGCATTTCAAAGTCTCCCACTTTCTACATATTGTCCAGTTTAATTCTCTCTGTGATTTACTGTTCACTACATCTTATATACTGGTGAGAAAAAATGGAGACATGTTTATTTATCATCTAAGATTGGTATTGTCTGGGACCTTGGTGACTTGCCCATATGCTTCATCCACCCTTCCACCTTTTTTATTCTTTTTTCCCCCTTGAGAATTATTTACTTTATATTTTATTACATTCTTTTCCATCCTACAACTCTTCCTGGATCCATTGCCACCTTGCATATCACTCAACTTTATATTCTTTCTCTGTCTTAAAACAAAACAAAAGCAAAACAAAAAGTAACACCACCCTCCAAAAAGAAGAAGACACCAAAATACCTGGAGTCCAATTAGTGTTTCTTAATTACATGTGATTATTGTGTCTGCCCAGAAATGAATGAGTGAGTTTGATATATCTAGTTTCACTCCACTGAAGAAAATCAATTTTTTCTTTCCTGGCAATTATCACTTGAGAATTCATTCTAGCTAGGACTGGGCTTTTTAAACATCTTTATTTTTTTGTGGGAAGGTGAGGGTAATTTTCTCCATACAATTATATTTTGAACATGTTTCCTAGGGGTGGCACTTTATGCCCACTTCTCATTCTTGTTGGGATTCTGTATGGATTAAGCTTGTACAGGACTTTTCCTTACCTTTGTTTTTGAGTTAATATGTGTATCTGTCCTACTGGGTCTGGGAAATGCTGTTTTCTTCGTCATCCATCATCTCTTGCATTTAGAATCTTTCCATTCCCTTTCCTACAATAATCTCTGAGCCTTGAGGGGACGGTTTTGATAAAGACATCCTTTTAGGGCCGAACACTCCAAAGTCTCTCACTTTCTGCATATCATTCAGTTTTTCTCTCTGTGCTATTTACTATCCACTGCCTGAAGAAGCTTCTTTGATGAGAGTTGTGTGACACCCTGATCTACAGGTATAGCAACATGTCATTAGGAGTCGTTTTATTGTAATAGACATCAAGTAGAAAGGCGGTTATAGGTTTCTATCTATACCACATGACTCACCTACTCCAAACATAAACAATATCAAGTATGGGTTCCATATCATGGAGAGAAACACAAATCTCATCAAAAGGGGATTGGTGAATTCCAGAATATTCTCATTAATATTTGCACATTTCCACTAATGCACTGGTGTGCATATCTTGTAAGTAGGTCATCCCTACAGTTTGGAATAGCTATGTTATAGCTGGAATAGACTGATGATTACTTCTCTGCTCTTGAAGCACATATGACACCTTTAATGACATATATATGAAATATTTTAGTATGTGTGAAGCCTCCAGTTTATTCTCATCTAGATTTCTCCATGTTATGTGCCATAAGCATGTGTTATCATCATCAATTGTGTCTTACCTTTAGTTGTTTGGGTAAGTAATAGCATTGACAATATCCTGTAGTGATTGGGTGTCCATGCGACCATTTGGACGACAAGTCAAAAAGACGTAGTCCTTTCTGGGAAATGGAGGTTTTGTTTAGTGTTGTAAGGTATGTAGTTGTGGCATAGGCTCCCCCATTATAATCGTGGTTACCTTTAAGTTATTCATTTATTATGTATATATTTTAGAATGCTTCTGCAACAGTAAGTTTTCATGTGGCATGTCTAATGGCCTTATTGTTAGTTAGCCCTCTCTTCATTCCTAATTCTTCTATGTACTCCCATAACTCATCCCCATTATCATCCCGTTCTAATTTCCCTTTTATTCATTTATAACTCTATATTCTATATATCCTTGCCAGGCAGATCCTCTTGTAGCTAGAGTTTTCCTGCCTTGCTTACAGTCAGGACAATTCTTTGTCATCTGCCAGTCCCACAGCCGCTCAGACCCAACCAAATAAACACAGAGACTTCTATTGTTTACAAACTGTATGGCCATGGCAGGCTTCTTGTTAACTTTTCTTATACCTTAAATTGATCCATTTCCATAAATCTATACCTGGCCACATGACTCGTGGCTTACTGGTACTTTACATCTTCCTTGTCTTGGCGGTGGCTCTAGGCAGTGACTCCTGCCTTCCTGTTCTTTTATTTCTCCTCTCTGTTAGTCCCGCCTATACTTCCTTTCTAGCCATGGCCAATCAGGTTTTATTTATTGACCAATCAGAACAACACATTTGCCATACAGACCATCCCACAGCACAGCCAAGTGCAGACCATCTCAGATACCTGCACTCAGGCCCATGGTCCTAATCATCCTCTATGTGGACCTGCTGGGTAAAGCCATGAGGAACCCAAGAACAGGTCCCACAGGACATACAGAACATCCCACAGCATCCTCTATTGCCCCCTGATCCCTTACTAGTCACATAACTTGAGTGTATTATAATTGAAATACACATATCTAAACTATAAATCGTAATAGCCATACTTAAGTGAAACATGCAATGTTTGTCTTTATTGGTCTGACTCACCTTTCTCATTATGATTGTTTTTAGCTCCATAACTATACCTTCCAAGTCCATTTTTCTTAATAGCTGAGTGATATTCCATTGTGTAAAATTACCATATTTTTATTATCTTTTCATCAACCGGTGGTCATCTGTACTGCTTTCCATTTCTGGCTATTATCTATTGATCAGCTAGAAACAAAGATGGATAATTATTTCTATAGTCAGGTGTAGAGTCCTTTAGGTATGTACTTAAAATACATACTGATAAATCTGTTTTCCTGTTTTTGAGGAATATCTACACTGATTTGGAGAGTGGCTTCCTAGTTTGCATCCTCACCAGCAATTAATAACTGTTCCCCAGTAGGTACATCCTAGCTAGCATATCATGTCTGTATTTTTTTTATTAATCTTGCTATTGCAACTGGAATAAAATGAACTTTCAAAGTCATTTTAATTATTTGCTAAATATATTTTTATTATATGTGGAAGCTTGATACATTTCAATGTTTTCCCTTGACCCTTCCTTCTTATTTCTGTATCTGTACTAAGCCCTGTGGTAGAATATTATTTTAAGGCATGTTACTTTTGTTTATGCTTCATTTGTTTAACTCAGTGAAACTGTGTTACCTTGCCTGTCTAAAACACCTTATGGTCTAATAAGGAACGGAACAATCAATACAAGGCAGGAGACAGGATGAGGGGGGGGGGGCTCGCAGGCAGAGAGGATATATAGAAGGAGAAATCTGGGAGGAGAAAAAATAAAGTAACAAAGAGAGGGTGAGTCCAGGGTTCAGCTACCCAGTCTCCCAGTCAGCCATGAAGTAAGAAGTAAATAAAGGTATATAGGAATAAAAAAGATAAAAGCCTAGAGGCAAAAGATATACAGGATAATTTAAAGTTAAGAAAAGCTGGCAAGAAATAAGCCAAGCTAAGGCCAGGCATTTCTAGGTAATAAGACACTGTGTGCCCATTAATTTGGGAGCTGGGTGGTAGGCCCCCCAAAAGACAAAAGAGCCAAAAGAGCAAAGAGTAAAAAGAGCAAAAACCAGCCAACAACATTTTGGTGCCCAACATGGGGCTAGAGTAAGAGAAAAACCAACAACATTTTGGCATACTAGCATGGAGCCCGTATTTCCATGTCGGACCTGAGAAAACTAAAAAGAAAATAAAAAGATAGGGCTCCTTTAAGAGTTTCTACCAGACAGTTTCTCCCACACAATGAGCCCTTGAGCAGCTAGCACATTAGTTAGGAACAATAACAACAAAAAAAAAAAACCCTAAGTCAAATTATCTGCCACAGTGCAAGCCTTGGCATTCTAGAGCCCTAGGAAGGTTGAATGTAGTTTTGGATCAAACATCTCCCACCTGGCTGTGAGTTTTAGGCTTGGCTTACAGGAACTCAGAAGCAAAGCCAACTAATAGAGCTGTGCTCAGAGGACCCAGCTGTGGCATTGCAGTTCACCGTTTGCTCACACAATCAAATAAGACTAGAGATATGCAGTAAAAGAGATCCAGATGGAAAGAAAAATCTCTAAACAGGTTACAATGTGTTTAACAATGTGTACAGGCTTAAGAAAAGAAAAAAATGGTCTAGTTATAGAAAAAAAAATGAATGGCTAAAAAATAAAGTCTTTATTTTTAACAAACCCAATTACTTCATTTTTACTTCTGAAGTAGACTTCCTTCAAATCACATGAGACCCCTGCCACCCACCCACAAAGCAATCTCTATATTCCTAAGGTGAGGGCCCAGTGAGGCTAACTCCAGGGACCCTCCCCCAGGACAGCAGTGTATTCTGGGGGATGCTAAGTAGCTAGGGTTGGGGGCTATAACCTACCTTGAGAAATGGAGCTGGAGTTATGGCCTAGTCAGTACCCCCAACGCTCATGGGGAATATTAGCCCAGGCTGGCTGTTTTTACAAATCTCTCCCAGATTTATTATTTTAATGACAAAATGAAGGATCTTCGTAATTTTTTTTTTTAAAAAAATTATGAATCATATTAAGTAGTTGTTTACATTTGACCAAATAGGAACTATGGTGGCAGAGTCTAACTAAAAACCCCTTAGGTGAGGTAGGTAGTAATCAGGCCTGCTGTCTGCACCCTTCATTGTGACAGATATGGCTGTCATGTTTTAGGTAAATGCTCAGTCCTGCTTCTTGTATGGCATTTTTCAAAAAACAAAACAAAACAAAACAAAACAAAATAAAACATGAAAACCAAACAAAAACAAAGACTTAGCTATAAGGATTGATCCACTTTAAAAATTTTCTTCTAATAAAAGTGTGGAAAAAAATTAAACCTTAAACATGGGCAGGGGAGACAAAAAAGGAAACCGCTATGTACAGCAAACTGTTCCAGAGTGCAGCTCTGGGCTGTGGAAGGAACGGCTGAGGACTGTCAGACGCCTTCTGCCAACTCTGGGGAGGATTTGCAGCATGGACCAGACAAAAGTGAGATGGATCTGGGCAGTGGTGGTCAACGTCTATAATCTCAGCTCTTGGGAGGCAGAGGCAGGCAGATTTTTGTGAGTTTGAGGCCAGGCTGGTCTACAAAGTGAGTTGCAGGACAGCCACGGTGATTACATAGAGAAACCCTGTCTCAAGAAACAAATAAAAAAATAAAAAATAAACTCTTTAAAGAAAGAAGTAAAATAATAAAAAAGAATATGCCATGCAGAGATGGGAAATATACAGGGAGTCTGGATCCTGTATATTATTGTGTTGATTTTGAATTTTTTCTTTTTTTTATTGTTGAGAAGCAAAAGACAGCTGCTAGGAGACAGGGATTGTGAATTGGACTGATAAATTGACCCAACCTAGAAGCTCAAGGAATGCCTTAACTTTAAAAAAGAAGTAAAAAAATACATTTGTCAAATGGAAATCAAAAATGCTTTGGAGTTTTGTCCCCATAGGAGAAGAAAAGCTGTGGATTCCTTATTGAGTGATATCTTGACAGGTGATATCTATCAACAGAGGTTTTAGCTAGTCTTCACAGGAATTAGCTATTATCTTAAACTTTAGCTATTATCTTAAACTTTCTCTCTGGGACCTTAAAGATGTCTTCACCCACAGACAGCAGGAAGCAGTTTAGAGAACACAGTGTCCACATTTTCAAGAGTAAAGCTTTGTGGGAGGCTGTTGGTTATTTGGTGGGTTATGGATGTATGTTATCATTTAAGGGAATATAGGATAAAAAAACTATTAATCTCAGATATTTTGTATTGGCATGGAATTTGAAATATTGATACAAATTTAAAGTTATTTTTGTTATACTGTATATATGTTTCTCCTCTTGTTTAAAGGACTTTTGAATATGGGTACAAATTTACGGTCATTTTTGTAATATACATATATACTCTTGTGTAAAAAAATATTGATACAAACTTTAAGTTACTTTTGTTACACTGTATATATTTTTTGACTCTTGTTTAAGGTATTGTATGTATGCAGTTCATTTAAAAATGTTAAGTTCTAGTTTTTGAAAGCTATTATGAACTATTTAGGACAATCAAGAAATATAGGTCAGTAGTTAGTCATTTATAACAATCAAATTTGTAGATATGTTAGATATGTTTTCTAGGTTAAATAGATTTACTTTAGATAGATGGTTTTCAAATACTTACAAGACCTATGGAATATGGCACTTAAAATGTTTTGTTAATTTAAAGTTTTTCATAACAATGAGACAAATCTGGTCCTGGCAGCACTAATTTACTTCAGAGATGATGGACATTGAAGAAACTCCTTATTGAGTTTGCTTTCATTGTGGCAATGTTAGCCACTGGGCAAAGGGACTGATGACAATGTGCTATGCAGACTGGACATGCAGGACACACAGGAAAAAGACTGTTGAACTTTGCTGAAACAAGGCAGGACAGTCCTTCAAAATTCCTGCTTCACAGAAGAGTCTGCCAGATATTCTGTAGGACACAGAGGAAAATGACTGATGAACTTTGCCAATACAAGGCAGGATATTCCTTCAAATTTCCTGCTTCACTGAAAAGTTTGTCAAATATTCTAGGCCTGTAGGCTGAAGATGGATGTCCCAACATTGCAGAGGAACTCTGAGTGACTGTCCAGGTAGCCAAATGTCTCTGTTGTTAGATAATATTACATCCCTCTGGGACTTTGATGGCATTGAAAACTAGATAGTTGTAGTTGAAATTTTCTTTGGTTATGATAGGAAGTAAGTTACATGTTAAACTTTGGATTCACTAAGATAGGATGGATAATGCATTATTTTCTCTGAATATGCTATTAATGGATAGAATATTGTAAATATAATTCTTACTTGATAATTGTTTTTTGTTGTGTATAATTTTACTATGTTAAAGTTAAAAGCTTTCTTTTCATTTAGACAAAAGGGGGAAATGTCTTAGAATATTATTTTAAGGTGTGTTACTTTTGTTTATGTTGCATTTGTTTAACTCTGTGAAGCTGTGTTACTGTGCCTGTCTAAAACACCTGATGGTCTAGTAAAGAGCTGAATGGCCAATAGCAAGGCAGGAGAGAGAAATAGACGGGCCTGGCAGGTAGAGAGAATATATAGAAGGAGGAAACTGGGAAAAGAAGAAAGAGCAAGATAACAAGGGGGAGAGGATGCTAGGGGCCAGCCACCCAGCTGCACAGTCAGCCATGGAGTAAGAGAAAATTTAAGGTATACAGAAGCAGGAAAAGGTAAAAGCCTAGAGGCAAAAGGTAGACAGGATAAGTTAAGAAAAGCTGACTAGAAATAAGTCAAGCTAAGGCTTGGCATTTATAATTAAGAATAAGCCTCAATGTGTGATTTATTTGGGGAGCTGGATTGCAGGTCCCTGAAAAGAGCAAGAACCACCAATAATAACCAACAAAACAAACATTGCATTTTTTTCTGGTTTTTGGATGGTATCTTTTAAACTTTAGCAGCGTTTGTTTTATCGAGACTATCCACATAAGTTAGGTAGTTAATAAAGGCTCAAGGAGGATAAGCAGGGGGGTCTTCTAAGGAATGGGGAATAGAACACATTGCTAAAAAAAGGATAAAGAGCAATTCAGATTGAAAGGAAGAATTGGGGAGAATGAGGGGAAGGCAGGGTATTAGGGTGAATATGTGGAGGGAAAAATATATTACTGAAGGCATTTTAGAAATTCACACAGAAACCAACTATGGAAGTATCTTAAATTTGTACATATACAAAAGGAATTTAAGTGGAGTTATTGTATAATAAGGAATGCAATTCCTGAAATAGACTTTTTATCTTTCCAAATTACACTCCCAACACCAAGAATGAATTATGTCTTTTTGAATTCTTGTCTTAAAAGCACTCCTCCACCCCCAGTATTATAGGCTATTGGATTTGAAGTCTATTTTGTCAGATATAAAAATGGCTACACTAACTTTCTATTTAGATCAATTAGTTTAGAGTAATTTTTTCCATTCTTTTACCCAGAGGCAATCTCTATCCTTTATGTGAAGGTGTGTTTCTTAGAAGTAGTAGAGGGATGGGTCTTGTTTCCACATCCATTGTTTTAGTCTGCATTTTTATTGGGGAATTCAGACCATTGATACTGAGAGCTATCTCATGAACAATGTTTGTTGATTTCTGTTATTTTGCTGTGGTTGTGTATGTGTGTATTTCTTTCTTCTGATTTGATGGTCTCAGGTTACTTACTTCCTTTATTTCCTTGCATGTGGTTTTACCTCTTTTGGTAGGAGTTTTCCTTCTAATGCCTTCAGTAGGGTCATGTTTATAAATAGATACTGCTTAAATTTGGTTTAAACATAGAATGTTTGATTTTCTTTGTCTAATGTGATTGGAAGTTGTAGTGGGTAGCCATTCTAGCTTGGATCTGGAAGTTTCAACCCCCATTGAGACTCTGGCAACTGTCATGCCTATGAGGCGGGACCAGGGAAGGTGCCTGGAGGCCTGAGATCTGGATGGGCGAGCACTCTCTCTGTGCGCTCTCTCTGTGCTGGGACCCTGAAAGGTGGAGGTAGACTGAGCAGAGCTCCAGAGAACACCTGGATTATGATACACCTTTCCCAGACCCTGCGACCTACCTTTCCCTTTTCGTAAGTTACCCACTAAATAAATCTTCCTTTTAACTAAGGACGTGGCCTTAACAATTTCACCAATATCTGGCGCTCACGTGGGGCAAATTCCAAAGGCCTGGGTGGCTCCCTCCCTCTCCTCCCTGGCTGGCGGGTACCTAAACCCGCCTGCAAAGTTCCATATAACCAGGGAACACCTACACAGTTCCATTCCCGAAAAAGGGAGCAGCTAGTCCAGTCTCAGTTCCCTAGCTTAGCCCCGAGAACAGCGAAAGAGGCATTCCCCTGCTCCCTGGCCTGCTCCCTGTGTGCTGGCTCTGGTTTCCACCATCTTCAAATGCCAGCCAAGATCGCCAGCAGGCCCTGTTTTGGAGCTGTGCCAACGCCACCTGCTGGCTGAAAAGTGCTACTACATGCCCCAAAACCACCAAAGGTAAACATATTGTTTCAAGTAAAGGTACTTGATAATTTTACACCTTAAAATTGACTAACAAATTTTGAGTAATTCTTGTAATATGGCCTGTAGCTGGAGTTTTCCTGCCTTGCCCACAGTCAGGACAAATCTCTGTCACCCGCCAGTCCCACAGCCGCTCAGACCCAACCAAGTAAACACAGACACTTATATTGCTTTCAAACTGCATGGCCGTGGCAGGCTTCCTGCTAACTGTCCTTATCTTGCTAACTGTGCTTTTATCCTAAATTGATCCATTTCCATACATCTATACCTTGCCATGTGGCTGGTGGCTTACTGGCATCTTCACATGCTGCTGGTCATGGCGGCGGCTGCAGTGTCTCTGGTCATGGCGGCGGCTGCTGTGTCTCTGGTCATGGCGGCGGCTGCAGCGTCTCCTTCTGCCTTTCTGTCCTTTTATTTCTCCTCTCTGTTAGTCCCGCCTATCTTTCCTGCCTAGCCACGGCCGATCAGGTTTTATTTATTAACCAATCAGAGCAACTTGACATACAGACCATCCCCCAGCACAGCCAAGTGTAGACCATCTCAAACACCTGCACTCAGGCCCATGGTCCTAATCATCCTCTATACGGACCTGCTGGGTAACGCCACAAAGAACCCAAGAAGGGCTCCCACAGGACATACAGAACATCCCACAGCAATGGCCGACAACATTACCTCACAAGAATTTAAAAACCTTTTTGCCTGTATGATGAATGACATCTTCCTGGAAATATACAACATTTCTAAGGCATATCTGGCCTGTACCATTTTGACATTCATCATAATAATTCACAGAGTGTTCAGACACTGGTTTAAGAACAAAGATGAGTCATTACTGGGACTGATACAGGCTTTAAAAGATAGCAATGAAGACTTACAAAAAAAGATTCTCTCTCTGCAATCTGCTAACCAGGATTTGCAGGCTTTCAAAGATAACAATGAAGGCTTAAAGAAAAAGATTCTTTCTCTAGAATCTGCTAATCAGGATTTACAAAACAGGCTTGTACCCAAAATTGATTTTATTGATAATAAATATGAATATTTAATGGATAGAACACTAACTCTCCAGAGTGAAGTTGTGGCTACTCAGACAGTATGTAAGGAAGAAAGATTATCGTTAATTGATAAGATAAGGTCCATGGAATCATATGTTTCTGAGAAACATGAAAAATTCTATGATTCCATGAGAAATCTGGAGTCCCTTGCAAGAGAGGAAGTTCACTCCCTAGAACAGACCCTAGGTGCTCATTTACAAGCCCCAGAAGAAACTCTTAGTAAACATGACAAGGGAACTAATAAACAGAAGGTCAAGACCATAGAGATTGTAATATCTCCAAATGGCTCTCATACAATGGCTTATCCTGTTATCATCCATGAGAAGCCAGCAGATGACACACACCCTGAGCCATATATGACATATACATTACAACCAATTTCAACAAGGGACTTTAAAAATATAAAGGAAGCAGTAGCTACATATGGGATACACTCCACATGTGTAAAACAGATGTTAACTTTGTGGTCTACCTCACATAGAATCATTCCAGATGACTGGCATCAGTTAATTTCAGCTGTTCTAGAATATAGCCAGCAGTTACAGTATATATAATATCTTAGAACATATTAAGTATTAGATTTAGGTTCTTTAGGATAGGACACCTTTTGGAATGATCTTTTTAACATGCCATTTACCTATGCTCTATACTTCTCTGGATTTTAGTATGTGTTTCTTGCTTGATATTGTTCACATTGATTGTAGTTCCATCATATCTAGGTCATTATCCCTCATTATTCCTGGACAATGTTTGATAACCATTCCTTTCTATATAGTCTTGTATTAGTTTAGAACCTTCTTATTTAGACAAAAAGGGAGAGATGTAGTGGGTAGCCATTCCAGCTTGGATCTGGAAGTTATAACCTCCATTGAGACTCTGGCAACTGTCACGCCTATGAGGCGGGGCCAGGGGAGGTGCCTGGAGACCCGAGATCTGGATGGGTGAGCACTCTCTCTGTGCTGGGACCCTGCACGGTGGAGGTGGACCGAGCAGAGCTCCAGAGAACACCACTGGATTGTGATACAACTTCCCCAGACCCTGCAACCTACCTTTCCCTTTTTGTAAGTTACCCACTAAATAAATCTTCCCCTTAGTAATTTCACCAATAGAAGTTTTGCTGGGAATAGTAGTCTGGACTGATATCTGTGATCTATTAGAGTCTGTAGAAGAGATTTTAAGTCCCATGGAAATTGCAGTACTAGAGTGGGTATATTGTGTAAAACTTAGCCCTCCATCATGGGAAAGCCCAGAAAACATGCCCTTCACTAATTCTATAAGATGAAAATGAAGAAAGGGGCATCAGCACATTTGAAGAGTCTTGTTGTCATGCTTTCCCATGGGCCAGACCTTAGGGCTGGTGATGCTGCACAGCTGAATGAATTAAATGCAATGGATTTAATTGGGCCCACAGGTAGCAGGGGCCAGGCAGAAGCACCAAGTTGCCAAAGCAAGGTGATTGTAGTTATTTTTATTGGTAGCATAGACTAAGCAATGCTCATAATGGCCTAACCCTAATGGTCAGCATAGGCAAAGTAAATTTTATGGTGGCATGACTTGTGTGGACCTTTGGTACTGACTAATCAATCATGGTGTTTCCAGGCCTGAGACAGATAAGATACCTACTGAATTTTTGTTTGATCTGTATAAGCAGAAACATTCTCAAACAAATGAGAGAAAGGTTGCATTAGATTGTGGCAAAAGGGAATCTTGGCCCAGGAATCCATTTCCGGACTTGAGCTAGTTTGCACACCCAGAACCCCTTGAATGAAGGGGTGGCCAGATTCCCCCAAGGAAAGACCTTGATAAAATTACTGATAAATTTTAATGTTATCCTTTCTCCAGTCCTTCCCCAGAAGGACTTATGGTCTTTTGCAATGGTAACTATACACTGCGGGGGAAGGAAACAATCAGACTTTCAAAGATATTTGGATACTGGTTCTGAACTGATACTAATTCCAAGAGGTCCTGATAAGCATTTTGGTCCTCCACTTAAAGTAGGGTTTTATGGAGGTCGGGTGATTTTGTCTGATATCTGGCTCACAGTATGCCAAACATTAGGAGATGTTCAGGGATTCCTGCAAAGGAGAGCAAGGAAGGATAATAGGAGTCAGAGGGTTCTAGACACCACAAAAAGCAACCCAAAGAGTCAATGAATCAAGGTCATAGGCACTAACAGAGACTCAGCCAACAATGAGGGAGCCTGTCTGGGTCTGACTTGAGTCCTCTGCACATGTTATGGCTGTACCTTGGTGTTCCTGTGGAACTCTTAACAGTGAAAGTGGAGGCTGACCTGACTATTTTACCTGGCCTTGTACCCCTTTTCTCCCACCGGGTTGCTTTGTCCACCCTTAATATGAGGTGATGTGCCTACTTTTATTATAACTTGACATGCACATTTGGTTGCTATCCCTGGGAGGCTTCCCTTTTCTGAAGGGAAATGGATGAGGAGAGGCTGTGGGGAGGAGGAACTGGTAGGAGAGGAGGGACGGGAAACCCCAGCTGAGATGCCATATATGAGAAAAGAATAAATTGTTTTTTTTTTTAAAGAGAACTGTTTATTTAAGAAGTTTGACAAAACTTTAGCCAAACTCACAAAAAGAAAAACAGCAAAAATATAAGTTAATAAAAGGAGAGTTCAAAAGATCACATTGAAACAGACACTGAGGAAATTCATGCAGCCATAAGAATCCTTTAAAAATTTACATTCCATCAAACCAGAACACCTGAAAACATAAATATAAATAAATAATAAATAAATTTCTAGATGTATACAACTGAAGTTGAATCAAGATAAAGTATAATTTGAATGGACTCATATGACCGAATGAGTTAAAGCACTAGGAGAAGCCTCATACATACAGACTGGCAGGTAATGTTTAATATATATTTATATATATTTACATATATGTACATAATGAAACAATTTAAAAAGAGGCTATGAATTTGAAATGTGGGGTATATGGGAGGCCTTAAGGGAAAAACAGAAAGGGAGAAATGTTGAAAGTATAATCTTAAAAAATTTAAAATACAAAAAAATATTTAAAAAATGTAGATTCAGATGGATTCTATAAGGATTCTATGAAAACTTTAAAGGTCTAACATCTAAGGACTAACATTAGTACTCCCAAAACTATTCTGCAACATAGAAAAACAAGCAACATTTTTGATTTCCATTCCAAAAACCAGGTAAAACCCCAACAAAAAGAAAATAATATGCCAGTACCTTTGATGAATATAGGCACAAATCTTTCAATAAAATCCTTACAAACAAAATGTAAGAGGTATTATCCAGTATGATCAAATCAGATTCATCCCAAAGATAACAGGGATATTTCAACATAGCAAAAGGACAGAAATCTACTAATCATCTCATTAGGAATAGAAAACATCTATGACAAAATCCAAGATTCATCTGTGTCAAAAGTCTGACCCACTGTCCTTTTCTGAACTTAAATAAAACTGCATTCACATACACAAATCCATGAATAGACACTCATTCATAGAATAAATAAAACTAAAGTAAATTTGAACATTAAAAGATTTATATAGCAAAGTTATGTTGACTTGAAGAGATAAAGGAAGTATGAATATATTTCTATATAAATTAAAACAAATATAATTAATCTTAACAGTCCTTCCTTCCAAGAAATGAATGCTAAGTGCAATTATTTACTCCAAACAAAAAACCCAAGAAATTAACAAGTACACAATAAGTACTGAAGGTGTAAAACTGACATGTTACAATTAGTGTCCTTAAGAATTGACATGGTATTCATGAGATAAAAGATACTTTTATTTTTAGAAGACAGACTAAACATATGTATGCATATATATACACACACACAAGTACATATATATATGTATAAACATAACTATGTTTGTAGTAATTGTAACAATATTTAACATAGAAGAAGTGTGAAAATATATAAATTAACATACCATAAGTTTAAACCCAAGGGAGGGGTAGAATTAATCAAAGCAATTTTCTTATACCCTCAAAATAACTTCTTAGTGCAAAATATACTGTTGCAACCATGAACTGTTCCTTGTGAACATTTTGAAAATCCCAAAGCAAAATACTTTCATAGAAAAAAACAACTACATATAAAGGGAGATATACTTCATATAAATATCAATACTCTAGTTCAAATGCAAAATAAACACAAAATTATTAGTAGAAGCAAATCTAAATCTCCAAACAAAGTAAATATTGATTCATATGAAAACATTACAGAAGATCAATAAAAATATCACATTTCTGAAATGATAAAATTTATAAAATTCTATCCAGATGAGGTAAAAATGTAAAAGAAGAAAAGTTTTAAAAGTTGTAAAAGGATGGTAAATGACACAGTTTAATTCGTACTACAGGAATACAAAAACTCATTAGAGACTACAATGAACAATTATGTAACAATAAATTACAAAAGCCAGAAGAATTGAGCAAGATATTGGGTGTAGAAAGAGTTAACAGCATGACTGTTGTAGTAAAACAGTGTCTCTATCAAGTCAGCTCAGGAGCTAATGACGTTACGTCTTCAGTTTTCATTCCTATAAAGAATTTATTCTGTACATTTAATTGTTTAATTATTATGTGAGGAGGGGACTTTTTTGGGGGTCTAGTCTGTTTGGTGTTCTATAGGCTTCTTGTATCTTCATAGGCATTTCCTTCTTTAAGTTGGGAAAGTTTTCTTCTATGATCTTGTTGAATATATTTTTTGTGCCTTTGAGTTGGTATTCTTTTCCTTCCTCTATCCCTATTATTCGTAGGTTTGGTCTTTTCATGGTGTCCCAAATTTCTTGGACATTTTGGGTCATGACTTTGTTGGCTTTTGTTTTCTTTGACTGATAAATCTATTTCTTCTACTGCATCTTCAACACTAGAGATCCTCTCTTCCATCTCTTGCATTCTGTTGGTTATACTTGCATCTGAAGTTCCTGTTTGTTTACTCAGATTTTCTATTTCCAGCATTCCCTCTGTTTGTGTCTTCTTCATTTTTTCTATTTCCCTTTTCAGGTCTTGGACTGATTCATTCATCTGTTTCATTGTTTTTTCATGATTTTCTTTCAGGGATTTATTGTTTTATTCTGCTTTATTTGTCCTTTCCTCTAGCTTTTTATAGGGTTCTTCCCATTTTTTGTTTGTCTTTTCCTCAATTTCATTTTCATGAGTGGGAGTAATGAAGGGCAAGATTTGAGGGAAACAGAGCTTAGGGGAATGGAGATCCCAGCTGGATCAAAAACAGAGAGGGAGAACATGAAATAAGAGACGATGATAAATGAAGATGACATGAGAATAGAAAGAAGCAAAGTGCTAGAGAGGTCCACAGAAATCCACAAAGATACCTCCACAAAAGACTACTGGCAATGGTTGAGAGAAAGACCGAACTGACCTACTCTGGTGATAGGATGGCTGAACACCCTAATTGTCGTGCTAGAAATCTCATCCAATGGATCTCTCATGCAGAGATCCATGGCCAGGCCCCAGGTGGAGCTCCAGGAGTCCAGTTGGTGAGAAAGAGGAGGGTTTGTATGATCAAGAATTGTTGAGATCAAGATTGGAAAAAGCACACGGACAAATAGCCAAATGAATGGAAACACATGAACTATGAACCAATAGCTGAGGAGGCCCCAACTGGGTCAGGCCCTCTGGATAAGTGAGACAGTTGATTAGCTTGAACTGTTTGGGAGGCATCCAGGCAGTGGGACCTGGGGCTTATGCAGGGACACTTTGCTCAGCCTGGGAGGAGGTGATTAGACCTGCCTGGACTGAATCTACCAGGTTGAACTCAATCCCCAGGGGAGTCTTTGCCCTGGAGGAGATGGGAATGGGGGGTGAACTGGGGGGAAGGCAGGGGGGAGGGGGAAAGACAAGGGGATCCATGGCTGATATGTAAAATTAAATAAAATAATAATAATAATAAAAAGAATTTCAAAAGTAATATTACGTTTTTTAAAAAAGAAGAAATGTGAAGGAAAAAGAATTCTTTTTTATTTTTTAAAGCTTGTAAAAGAAGCATTTATTTTTAGTATGTGCATTACAGGAAACACAACACAAGAAGCCAAGAGCAGCCCCCAGTCACAAGCAGCTCAGCTTGACGTGTCCTTCTAGACGCTGTGAGTGTACACACATTTAGGGAACTGAGATTATACAGTATGTACCATGCTTTCCCCCACATTGCGAATATTCACCAACTAAAAACCCCACGCTACAGGAGTATTTTGATAACCAAGAATACACCACACTATTTCAATCTGTCAGACAAAACTGTAATCCTGTCTTCCTTGGCAACAAAAATTTCATAGAAGACAAAAATGGCAGCAGGCCTCTAGATAGAAGTACTGGCGAAGTTACAATTAAAATTCTGCATTCCTCAATGCTCAGCTTGCAAGAAAACAAAGCCACAGACCACATGAAGTACAGCATTCCTAAGTTTATCATCAGATCTATATACTAAAATATGAGGAAGGAGGCGTGTTCCCGCTCAATAAACGTATTCCTACGGAGTAGCTGAAGATGCTCCTACGGCAGGACTTCTCAGGATGTCAGTCTCAACAAAGCACAGTGCTGCAGATCTCACCCTGTGAGCCTCCCTCTGCCCCTCCACAGTCAGCCTAGCAACGTGAATTAACTCACACTGTCCGGACATGGTTTAACAGTTCTATGCTCAAGAGGAACCTTTTCTGTCAATCTGTCAAGCTATCCCTTTAACCATACGCTCTCCTTTAGGGCATTTATGAATTTCAGATGTTGTGGAATGAACTTTGTGCACAAGAAACACAAGTCTCTTCCCAGAAATGCACACATGGATCCCTGGGTACAGTTGTCGCTGTCTTCCAGATGTGGTGGTCCTAGCAAAGAGCTCTTCCCTCATCCATCCTCTTCTCTGCACAACTCCAGTTCGGGATGATTCTGATGAGAGCGGTACAAAGGTCACCCCCAGAAGACAGCCCTTCCAAAAGACTAGCAGGACACTTATAGTGACTATCTTGCTACTTCTAACATCCTTTGGGCACTGGGACTTACCCTCTAATACTTGGCAACATTAACTGAAATGCACACCGGAACAATGGCTAGACACCCGGGAAACAGCCAACAGGCACAGGATCTTACTCTGCACTATTCTCTCCCCATGCACCTCCACACCTGGTGACAGCATCTGCTCAAAGACCAAGGTTAAAAACCCCATCCCCCCCAGGGAACCATTCCTATGAAATAACAACCCTTCAAAGGTGTTGGTAACCCTCTGTTTTTACCATGTTGTGCATTTTTTACATCTATGAATAGCATATGCATGTGGGCACATGCATGCCATTGTGCTTGTATTGAGGCTAAAAGACAATTTGTAAATCAGTATTCTCCTTTTATCATGTGGATCCTGGAGATCAAACGCAGTTCCGCCAGCTGGGTGGCAAGCGCCTTTACCTGCTGAGCCACCCTACCAGTCCATTACGCACATTTTCTTACTATTTTGAGGCAAAGTCTGTGTAGCCCTGGCTGGCCTGGAACTCACAAGGTCCACCTGCCTCAGCCTAGGGTTAAAGGTGTGCATTACCACAGCAAGTCTATTATGCACTTAAAAGTCTAAAGACTAGATGTTTTCAGTAACGTTCAGTTTCCCCAGCATATGCACAATGCAGTGTAATGAAGCTGCACAAACCTAACATACTTATATAGCAACGTCCTGGTCTAGAACCTCCCCCATCTCTCTTAACCCAGGGGTCAGTTTATGTAACTGTCATGTTTTTGTGGGGATATTAACAATTTCACTTCCTAAGTGGGTTTTTTTCCTATGAATTTTAACACAACTTTAAACCATGTCTTTTCACTAATTCTACTTGTCACACACTGGCAGCCTCTTTACCATATAGGAAGACTAGGCACTGCATATTTGGACTTGTCTATCTTCTGTATACATGATATATCACAAAATAAGACACACAAAAAAGGACAGTGGCTAATCTTGCATTACCAAAACTTACATTAGTATTAGGCCCTTCATATGCTTTCTTTCTTCCTCCCTCCCAAACCAGCACAAGTCTGTGTTGCTCAGAACTGGTTTTACCATTCCATTTCCCAAAGACAGCATTTCACCACGAGTTTAAACAAGAATTTACAACATGTATTATTTACTACATCTACCTTTAACATACTTTGTGCACTTCTAAACACCTAGAAGGACTAGATGTTTCAGATGAGGACATACATTTGTCCCCTATATACACAGTAGTGTAGAAAACACACACATGTAACAATGGTTAGATCTCAAAGTGTCTTCTGTTGAGAGCATTCTGGTCTCTGTCCTTCTTTTTCTCCAGTCTCTCCCCTGTACCACATGACACAGGCACCCGTCACTTGGATACTTTCACAACTCTCTTCAGAAGACAACCTTACTATGAACTTTAACAGAGTATACAGGATGTGTTAGTTCACTAACTCTACATTTGTCATACGTTGGCAACCTCTTCAACACCTAGAAACTAGAGATCATAAAATGAGGACTCCTTTGTCCAGTCTATACACTATATACAGAACAGCAACATTAAATGAAGTGAATCTACCACACGGGGTGACGGGTAAGCTAAAGGTGTCTATCTAGCACACTGAGGGAATCTTTGTGCAGTCTCTTCCCTCCCACCTCCTCAACCCACTGAACAAGTGCAGCGGGTGCACTGTTCTCAGAGATGGGTTAACTATTCTAAGCATAGTCTCTCCAGTTTTTCAAAAACTATTTACACAAAATAGTATTCTACTACTTTTACTTTTAAATGTGTCAAGTACTTTTAAATATGTAGAAAGACTAGGGATTTCAATAATAATAATAATAATGTCTGCTATTCACACTGCACTGGCAAACAACTGTTTGCAAAGCAATGGTTATCATCTGAGGTATCTTCTAAACACAACCGTCTGGGCTTTGACCCACTTTCTTCCTCCTCTCTGCCTTCACATCAGTAGACAAATTCAGGCATATGTAATGCTTAGAAATAGCTGAACAAATTCATATCCCCAAATCATTTACAGAACAATCTTTCCTATAAATTTTAACAGGGTACACAATGTGTTAATTTTAGTTTGTCATAGACTGGCAACCTCTCTAACATCTAGAGACTAGAAGCTGAAGATTTCAGACAGATTCGTCCATTATTTACAGTATATACCTAGAAAACAAAATGCAAATTTACAGAAATGGTGTCTGAAAAGTCCCATATAAACACACTAGCACATGACTACGCTGCCTCCCAGTACTTCCTCCAAACCACTGAGCAAGGACAGACAGTACTGCTCACAGAGGGGTTCAAATTATACTCCCAAAAGGCAGCGGTTCATGAATTTTAGCAAAAAGATATTTACAAAGTGATTATTTTACTACCTCTCCATTTAACATACGTCGGGCACTTCTAAACATCTAGATAGACCAGATGTTTCAAGTAAGGACTGTTGTCCACTATGTACACAGCAGTCCAGTAAACGGCACACATGTAACAAGAGTAATAAAAATTTTTAACACAAAAAGAAAAAAATTTAACACAAAAAGTACAAAATGAATGTATTGTTCTACTACCTCTGCTTTGTCATACACTGGCAACCTCTTTACCATCTAGAGTGACTAGATGGTGTAAGTTAGGACTCCTATGTCCTTTACATGTACTATGTACACAGCAAAGCCAAACACAATGAGACAGTGGTTTCTTTTCCACCCATGGGGCACAATGGCTTGAGCTCTGCATGCCCTTCTTCGGGGAACCAGGGCCCAAACACAATGTGGTCAACTCAGGAGGGGTGCGGCTATTCCTCCCCAAAGAATATTTCAAATGAATCCTAACAAAAACGTATTTACGTAATGTGTTGTTTCGCTACTTATAAAATATGTCAGGCACTTTAGAGCATCTAGAAAGATAATTCCAAAAAACACTTGGCATTGTCAAACACACACACACACACACACACACACACACACACACACACACACACACACACACACACGTGGGGGGTGGGGAATGAATAAAATGCATACACAATACAACAGTTAGAACATCAAAAAAAGATGTCGTCTTCACACGACCAATCTGGCTCCGGACCTCTTCTTCCTCCGGCTGGGTCCTCTAACTACTGAACAAACAAGGACGAGTGTTGCTCCTGGGTCTTCCTAGAGGTGGCCTAAACAATTCCATTTCAAAGTCACTTCTAGAAGACACGTCTACGATGTTTTCCAAGACGGCTGGGTACACACCTGATTTCCGATTTCCTACCTCTACTTTACCCTGCGTTTGGCAATCTTGACAGCTAGATGTCCCGATTTAGCCAAAAGTCTCTCTAAAAGGGTCGGGGATAAGGTTGAGAGCAGCTTTTTCATATTATGTACAAGGCCTTCTACGGAGGCGGGTAAATCAGCGTTGCCGACAGCCGCATGCGATGTCACGTCCCGGCTTCTCTGGGTGGGAGGAGGGCCCTATGATCCATCGCTCCTCCGGCCGCTATGCTGGGAGCTCTGCTCACCTTCCTCCAGGGCCGTCGAGGCCTCTGTTCATCCAGGTCTGGTGGGGCTCGTCAACCAGGCGGTCTCCTCCCAGCGATGGCCCAGTGTTCCTGCGCAGACCCGCAGCCTCAGGCTGCAGAGGCCCCGAAGGGCCATTCTTTCCGCCGTGCCACGCCTGCTGGCGGCTGGAGAAGTCCTGGAAGGCCTGGTTGGGGCTTCTCCATGGCCCGGTCCTGGAGAGCAGGGGCCCGGTGGAGTCGAGGAGGCCGTGCGCAGAGGTCATCGCCATCGAGGCGCTTCATCGGCGGGGGCAAAGGGTAGGTAGCCTCAGGATCGCGGTCGGCCTGGCAGGTGGCTGCTGTCAGGGCTCAGGTTCCTGGGGTCCGCAGGACGGAGACCAAGGCGGTTCCCGCCCTCCCCCCCCCCCCAACCCGCTCACCTGGCACAGGCCGGAGGCCTAGGGAGGGGCTGGAGGAAGAAGGCCGCACGCACTCCCTAGCTCGCCACACTCTCCGCCGGAACTGTGGAAAAAGAATTCTTTAAAACATATTCTGTAAAACCAGCGTTACACTGATCTGCAAACCAGACAAATGCATGTGAATTAAGGAAAACTACAGGTTACTGTCTCTGATGAACTTAGGGTAGAAATTCTTAAGAATACCCTCATTAAAATGAGTCAACAGCACATTAAAAAGACCACTCCCCAGACCAAATGAGATTTATTAAGTTAAACATATATACATTAATAACAGTGACATATGACATTACCAGACTAATTTACCAGGACAACATTTTCTTTCAATAGATGCTGAGGAGAAAACTTACCAAAATTTAATGTTTCTCAATGATAAAAAAAGCTTGAATGAATTAGTTACAGAAGGAACTCAACTTAGTTTGTCATGCTTTCAACATGAAGTGGCCATCACATTTGTGGTAGTTTAAACGTAATTGGCCCCCATAATCTCAGAGGGAGGTGAACTACTAGAAAGTATGGCTTTGTTGGAGAGGGTGTGGCCTTATTGGAGGAAGTGTGTCACTGTGGGGGGGGGGAATGGACAAACAATATTGGATATATGTTCCTCTCATTTCTTCTAACAGTTTTAATAGGAGGTGGGCCACTGTCAACAGTATCTCCATTCCTCCTTGTGATGGGTGACCCTGTAGGCTGTGATAAAACAGGATGACAAAAATCAGCTTGGGAAGGAAAGGGTTGACTTCATCTTGCAGCTTCTAGCCCATCATCCAGGGAATCTGAGTAGAAACTCAAGGCAGGGAAGTGGAAGCAGGACCTGATGAAGAGGCTTTATGGGACCGCTCATGAGTTCAACCCAGTTCACAGCTCATCTATGCCACTGAATAAAATATTTACCTTTAAAAATGTGTACCGCCAATAGTGTACAATGGAAAAAAGAAAGCATCTTCAACAAATGGTGCTGGCATAACTGGATATCAACGTGTAGAAGGCTGCAAATAGATCCATATCTGTCACCATGCACAAAACTTAAGTCCAAGTGGATCAAACACCTCAACATAAATCCAGCTACTCTGAACCTGCTAGAAGGGAAAGTAGGAAGTAGTCTTGAAAGCATTGGCATAGGAGATCACTTCCTAAATATAACACCAGTAGCGCAGACACTGAGACAAACAATCAATCAATGGGACCTCTTGAAACTGAGAAGCTTTTGTAGAGCTAAGGATACCGTCAACAAGGCAAAGCGACAGCCTACAGAATGGGAAAAGGTCTTCACTAACCCCACATCTGACAGAGGACTGATATCAAGAATATATAAGGAACTCAAGAAATTAGACATCAAAACGACCCACAGTCTAATTAAGAAATGGGCTATAGAGCTAAACAGAGAATTCTCAACAGAGGAAACTCAAATGGCTGAAAGACATTTAAGGAATTGCTCACCATCCCTAATCATCAGGGAAATGGAAATCAAAACAACTCTGAGATACCACCTTACACCTGTCAGAATGGCTAAGATCAAAAACATTGAAGACACTTTATGCTGGAGAGGATGTGGAACTAGGGGAACTCTCCTCCACTGCTGGTAGAGGGAATGCAAGCTTATACAACCACTTTGGAAATCAATATGGCGCTTTCTTAGAAAATTGGGAATCAATCTCCCCCAATATCCAGCTATACCACTCTTAGGCATATACCCAAGGAATGCTTAATCATACCACAAGAGCACTTGCTCAGCTATGTTCATATCAGCATTGTTTGTAATAGCCAGAACCTGGAAACAACCTAGATGCCCTTCAACTGAAGAATGGATAAATAAATTGTGGCACATATACACAATGGAATACTACTCAGCAGAGAAAAACAATGACATCATGAGGTTTGCAGGCAAATGGATGGATATAGAAAAAAATCATCCTGAGTGAGGTAACTCAGACTCAGAAAGACAAACATGGTATGTACTTACTCATAGGAGGATACTAGATGTGGAACAAGGATGACTGGACTGCTACTCACATCGCCAGGGAGGCTACCTGGAAAACAGGACCCCAAGAAAGACACGGGGATTGCCCAATGATGGAGAAATGGATGAGATCTACATAAACAGCCTGGGCATGAGTGGGGGTAATGAAGGGCGAGGGTCGAGGGAAAGAGAGCTTGCAGGAGCAGGAGATCTCAGCTGGATCAAGAACAGAGAGGGAGAACAAGGAATAGGAGACCATGGTAAATGAAGACCACATGAGAATAGGAAGAAGCAAAGTGCTAGAGAGGCCCACAGAAATCCACAAAGATACCCCCACAATAGACTGCTGGCAATGGTCGAGAGACAGCCCAATCTGACCTACTCTGGTGATGGGATGGCTCAACACCCTAACTGTCATGCTAGAAACCCTGTCCAATGACTGAAGGAACTGGATGCAGAGATCCATGGCTAGGCCCCGGGTGGAGCTCCGGGAGTCCATTTAGTGAGAAATAGGAGGCTTTATATGAGCAAGAAGAGACCAAGTTTGGATAAAGCACAGGGACAAATAGCCAAATGTATGGAAACACATGAACTATGAACCAATGGCTGAGGGGCCCCCAACTGGATCAGGTCCTCTGAATGGGTGAGACAGTCAATTGGCTTGAACTGTTTGGGAGGCATCCAGGCAGTGGTACCGGGTCCTGTGCTCATTGCATGAGTTGGCTGTTTGCAACCTGGGACTTATGTGGGGTCACTAGTCTCAGCCTGGGAGGAGAGGACTGGACCTGCCTGGACTGAGTCTACCAGGTTGATCTCAGTCCTTAGTGGAGGCTTTGCCCTGGAGGAGGTGGGAATGGGGGTTAGCCTGGGGGAAGGGGAAGGGGGGGAGGGGGAGAACAAGGGAATCCATGGCTGATATGTAGAACTGAATTGTATTGTAAAATAAAATAAAATAAAATTGAAAAAAATGTGTACTCCAATCATATAAATCGAATCACACATGGCTCCAAAATGAACTAAGATCAATGCACCATCTGCATGCTTTAACAGCAGCTGGGCAACATTATGGCAAGTGTGTTTATAAGGCTGTCTATCTTTATTGGCAAAATTTCACTAATGACCTGTTTCATACATGATTCTACTACATGAAATGTCCAAGAGCCAAGTATAACTATATCAATGTGTGGTGGAAAATATGAAGTATTCAGTTAATTTATAAAGATGCTCTTACTTTCCTTTGTACATGAGACATTACATTCTCCGTGATACATAGAGGTGGGCTGATATTTTTGTCAGACAATAAATTCAAAGTAATGATTTTGAGAAAATTTACTGAATTGCAAGTGAAAAATGATGTACGTTTGAAGGATAAAACTAAGTACTCAGGCTTGGCAGGAAGTGCCTCTATACCTTCAACGATTTTGCAAAACCAACAGAAACCTTTGCTAGAAAAACCCATGAGCATTGGAAAATTAAAGTGTATAAAAATATAAAACACATTTCATGTGTAATTAAATGCATTGTATTAGTTAGGGCTTCTATTGCTGTGATAAAATATCATGACCAATAGCAACTTGGGGAGGAAAGGGTTTATTTCATCTTACAGCTTATAGTCCATTATCCAGGGAAGTCAGGTAGGAACTGAGATCAGGAACCTGTGAACAGGAACTGAAGCAGAGACCATGGAAGAGTACTACTTATTGGCTTGCACGTAGTGGTTTGCGGAGCCGACTTTTTTATACCATCCAGGACCACCTGCCCACAGTTGGCTAGATCCTCCTATATCAATCATTAATCAAAGAAATACACTACACCTGTTTCTACAGGCCAGTTCTGTGGAAGCATTATCTCAATTGAGAGTCCATGTTCCAAAATGACTCTAGCTGGTGTCAAGCTGACATAAAATTAACCAGGACAATTGGCTAGTTGTCAACTTGACAATTACATACATTACTATGCAAGTGGATCTTTCTTTTCTTGTCTCAACGATGGTATGTTAGTATTAATATCACAATATAAAACATTCTGACTTTTAAAAGTCCCACAGTCTTTAAGTTTCAGACACTTTAAATGTATGTCAATTTCTTTAACTTGTTCAAAATCTCTTCCAAATTCAAAGCCTCTGTGCAATTCCAGTGTCTTAACTGTGGGCATCTGTAAAATAATAAGAATATTTACTTCTTATTTCAAAAGGGAAGAACCAGAAAAGATTAACAATCCAATTAAAGCAAAATTGAGAATTTGATGCTTGGTGTCGGAGACCTACTCATAATCCTATGGGCTCCAAAGGTCCTTGACAGTTCCCTTTCTTGGGCTTAGCCATCCATACCACTTGCAGCTTCTTTGATAGTGTCAGGCCAGTTCCACTTCATGGATGCTCTTGCCCTTGGTGGCCATCTCATGGAACCGACATTTCCAAAATGTTGGGAGTCTCCTGCTGCAAATGGCCTGTACTTTCTCCAGTATCCTTTCATGGGCTGTCTTCAGGGACTCTGACCTCACTATATAATCCCAAGTCTTAGTTTTTCTCAAGGATTTCGTTAGTCCTGGGGCTTCTACCACAACTGAGACTATAGTTCTCTTCTGCCCACAGCCTCTCAACAGGCCAAGTCTCAGCTGTTCTCTTTCACGTCTTCAAAACAAGATCCACCTGCTGACTCTTAAAGTACCAAGTTTGGCGGCCTGCATGAGCAGCAGCCTGAGCCTCTCTGGACCACAGATTCTGTGTGCTAACCATGAGAAAATATACAGGAGATTTTGCCTCAATTGTGCTGATCTCATTTTTTTTTTCTAGGAAAAAACATCGATTCATTTAATTTTTTTCCTTAGGGAAAAACAATTTACTTGTTTATTTATATTTATTCTTCTCTCCTTCCATTTTGAAAAAATTAATTTGTAATGTTGTGAGAGAGTATAAAATAACTACATCCTTTCCCCCTTCCCTTTCCTTCCTCCAAAACCTCTCTTAGAACCTTCAATGATCTCTTTCAAAGTCCTGGACCCAGTTTCCATTGTTGTCACATGCACGCATATATAATGTTTATATGGATCAATGTTTATATAATGTTAATACATATACATTCCTAGATATGATTTGCTCAGACTGTAAATATTATGTCTGATTTCAGGGACTGCCATTTGATATCGGATTGCAAATTGGTCTGCTCTTCTCTAGAAAAGGCCATTTTTCCCATTCCCATTATTTGCCTAATGTTTTTGTAAGGATGAGGCCTCTTGGGCTTTCTCCATCTATTTTGGCATATCTATTGTTGTTGTCCTTGTCCAGTTCATGTTTGTTGTCAAACTTTTTATGTGTAGCTTATGGGGTTACTAAGGAGCACAATCCCAGAGCAAAACTCCCCGATCCTATGGTTTTATAATCTTTCTGTCTCTCTCTAACAATGTTCCGAGTCTTAGGTGTAGAGGTAGCTTTATCAATGTATCAATTGAGACTGAGTTCCATAACTCTTGATTTTGATTGGTTGTAGTTTTCTGAAAGGTTCTCCATTTGTTGCAAAGAGAAATTTCTTTGATTAGGGAGTAAGGACTACACTTATTTGTGTTTATAAGCACAAATATTTAGAGAGTGGTTAGGAATTATGCTGAATTACTAAAGTGGTTGTGATAAGCTTTCTTTTAAGAACCGTGATTCACCATTCCTGGGTAGTTGCCTAGGTCTTCGGTACCAGACGTGATTTTCCTTTTGTTGAGAAGGAAAAGTTCTTAAGACCAATCAGAGCTTTTGGTTACAGCCAAGGTATGAATGCCACTACTGCATCCTTAGGATTATCATGCCATGCTAGTTCTTTTTGTGGTTCATAAGCTTCCCAGATTTTGATCTCTCCCTCCTTTGAAAGCTTTTATGGTATTTTCTTTATACCATGAAAGTTACCCCATTAAAAGGAGGTGTTCAAGTCAGTTCCTGTCCAGGGACCTCTGAGCTCTGTGTCTATTGTGCATAGATTATTTGGCAATAGACTTTACATTACACTTTAGGGAGCAACCAAGAGAAATAGCAATAGGCTGCATATTTTGGAGGTCTCTTGGATATCCCTGACTAACACGTGAAGAGGACTTCTCATTCCTGGTATGAGGATTATAATTAGGAGGTCTTTGGCTCTTGAATGGAGCACTGGCAACCAGTTGAGAAAATTTTATTTAAGCTGTGTATGTATATTTATCCACAGGTTAACTTGCATTATCAGTTTTAGGTAGATAAAATCAATAGTATGCTTCCTTATGACTTTTTCAGACATCCTTCCTGTTATTTTACTGCCTTCCCTTCTTCATATGTCTTTATCTCCATCCCAAATCCCTTTTTTCATTTTCCAAATCAGATCACCTGTGCCCTAACAAATTCCTTTCACTGTTGATCCCCAACCACCTACCCAAGCAATGGTTCTGTTTTATTTTCTTGGTTTCTGCAGTTATTCCAGGATCTGTACTCATATCTGAAGATTTTGCCCTAGGAGCATCAATGGAAGGGTATGTTAGAAAGGTCTGGGTTGTCTTACTCAATATGATCTTTCTAGTTGCATCCATTTATCTGCACTGGGTTTCTCTCTATCCCCATGATATCTCCCTCTATCATGGTATCTCTTTCATTGTTTTCCCCCTCCATCCCCATTCCAGCTCAACCATCCCATTCCCTTATATTCTCATCCCCCATCCCCTACCTTCCATTGCCCACCCCTCATCCCCAGTTTACTCATTGAGATCTCATCTATTTCCCCTTCCCAGGGTGATCTATGGGTCCCTATTTGGGTCTTGCTTGTTAGCTAGGTTCTCTGGAGTTGTAGGTTGTTGTCTGATTATTCTTTGCTTTTCATCTAGTATCCACTTATGAGTGAATACATACCATGTTTGTCTTTCTGAGTCTGGGTTACCTCACTCAGGATATTTTCTAGTTTCATCCATTTGCCTACAAATTACAACATGTCATTGTTTTTCTCTACTGAGTAGTACTCCATTGTGTATATGTACCACATTTTCTTAATCCATTTTTCAGTTTAGTGGCATCTAGGTTGTTTCCAGGTTCTGACTATTACAAATAATGCTGCTCTGAGCATAGTTGAGCATGTGTCATTGTGGTACAAATGAGCATTCCTTGGGTATATGCCCGAGTGGTATAGCTGGGTCTTGAGGAAGATTGATTCCCAGTTTTCTGAGAAATAACCATACTGATTTTCAAAGTGGCTGTACCAGTTTGCACTCCCACCAACAGTGTAGAAGTGTTCCCCTTGCTCCACATCCTCTCAAACATAAGCTGTCTTCAGTGTTTTTGATCTTAGCCATTCTGACAGGGGTGAGATGGTATCTCAGAGTCATTTTGATTTGCATTTCCCTGATGACTAAGGATGTTGAGCAATTCCTTAAGTGTCTTTTCAGCCATTTGAGATTCTTCCTTTGATAATTCTCTGTTTAGCTCTATAGCCCATGTTTTAATTGGACTATTGAATATTTTGATGTTTAGTTTCTTGAGTTCTTTATATATTCTGGATATCAGTCCTCTGTCAGATGTGGGGTTGGTGAAGATCTATTCCCATTCTGTAGGCTGTCATTCCATCTTATTTACTATGTCCTTACAGAAGCTTTTCAGTTTCAGGAGGTGTCATTTATTAATTGTTGTTCTCAGTGTCTGTGCTACTGGTGTTATATTTAGGAAGTGTTCTCCTGTGCCAATGTGTTCAGGACTATTTCCTACTTTCTCTTCTATCAGGTTCAGTGTAACTGGTTTTATATTGATGTCTTTGATGCAACTGGACTTGAGTTTTGTGCATGGCAATAGATATGGATCTATTTGCAATCTTTTACATGTTTTTGTCCAGTTATATCAGCACCATTTGTTGAAGATGCTTTCTTTTTTCCACTGTACAGTTTTGATTTCTTTGTCAAAAATCAGATGTTCATAGGTGTATAGGTTAATGTCAGGGTCTTCAATTCTGATCCATTGGTCCACATGTCAGTTTTTATGCCAGTACCAAGCTGTTTTTATTTCTATAGCTCTATAGTAGAGCTTGATGTCTGGGATGGTGAGTCCTCCACCAGTGGCTTGTTGTACAGGATTCTTTTGGCTATCCTGGGTTTTTTGTTTTTTCATAAGAAGTTGAGTATTGTTCTTTCCAGTCTGTGAAGAATTTTGTTGGGATTTTGATGGGGATTGCATTGAATCTGTAGATTGCTTTTGGTAAGATTGCCATTTTTACTATGTTAATCCTACCTATCCATGAGCATGGAAGATGTTTCTATTTTCTGACATCTTCTTCAATTTCTTTTTTCAGGAATTTAAAGTTCTTGTCATAGAGGTCTTTCACTTGCTTAGAGTTACTCTAAGATATTTTATATCATTTGTGGCTAATGTAAAGGGAGATATATCTCATATATTATATATATATTATATACCATATATCTCATATATTAATGTAAAGGGCGATTTCCTTCTCAGACTGTTTGTCATTTGTATATAGGAGGGCTACTGATTTTTTTGAGTTAATCTTGTATCCTGCTACATTGCTGAAGGTGTTTATAAGCTGTATGAGTTCCTTGGTCAAATTTTTTGGGTCACTTATACATACTATCGTGTCATCTGCAAATAGGGAAAGCTTGACTTCTTCCTTTCCAATTTGTATACCCTTGATCTCCTTATGTTGTCTTATTGCTCTGGCTAGAACTTCAAGTGCTATATTGAATAAGTGTGGGGAAAGCAGACAGCCTTGCCTCATTCCTGATTTTAGTGGAATCACTTTGAGTTTCTCTCCATTTAATTTGTTGTTGGCTGTTGGCTTGCTGTAAATTGACTTTATTATGTTTAGGTGATATGGTCATGCTGTGGGAGGTTCTGTAAGTTACATGTTTTGCTCGATTGGGTAATAAATAAAACACTGGCAGGAAGTATAGGTGGGACAAAGAGAAGAGAATTGGGGGAAGTAAAAGTCTGAGGCGGACAGACCTGCCAGCCACCACCATGATAAGGGAGATATAAGGTACCGATAAGCCACTAGCCATGTGGCAAAGTATAGATTAATAGAAATGGGTTAATTTAAGAGGAAAGAAGTAGATAACAAGAAGCCTGCCATGGCCATACAGTTTATAAGTAATATGGCATCTGAGTGATTATTTTATACGTGGGCTGTGGAACTGCAGGGGCTTGGCGGGACCTGCAGAGAAAAATCTCCAGCCACATGATTATGGTTTTTTTTTTCTTTCAGTTTGTTTATATGCATTGACAGACTTTCATATGTTGAACCACCCTTGCATCCCTGGGATGAAGCCTACTTGAATATGGCGGATAATTGTTTTGATATGTTCTTGGAGTCTGTTTGCCAGTATTTTGAGTATTTTGCAATGTTCATGAGGAAGATTGGTCTGTAGTTCTTTCTTTGTTGCATGTTTGTTTGGCTTGGGAATCAGGGTAATTTTAGTCTCATAGAAGGAGTTTGGTAATGTTCCTTCTGTTTCCATTGTGTGGAACAATATAAAGAGTATTGGTATTATCTCTTTTTTTGAAGATCTGGTAGAATTCTGCATTGAGACCATCTGGTCATTGGCTTTTTTTGGTTGGGAGACTTTTAATGACTGTTTCTATTTCCTTAGGGGTTATTGGTCTATTTAAATAGTTTATCTGGTCTTGATTTAATTTAGGTATGTGGTACCTATCCAGAAAATTATCCATTTCTTTTAGATTTTCCAGTTCTGTGGAGTAGAGGTTTTGAAGTATGACCTGATGATTCTGTGGATTTCCTCAATGTTAGTTGTTATGTCTCCCTTTTCATTTCTGGTTTTGCTAATTTGCATGCTCTCTTCCTGATTTTTGGTTAGTTTGGATAAGGGCTTGTCTATCTTGTTGATTTTCTCAAAGAAGCAACTCTTTGTTTCATTGATTCTTTGTATTGTTCTCTTTGTTTCTATTTTTATTGATTTCAGCTCTCAATTTGATTATTTCCTGGTGTCTGTTCTTCCTGGGTGACTTTGCTTCTTCTTGTTCTAGAGCTTTCAGGTGTGCTGTTAAGTCACTAGTGTGATTTCTCCAACTTCTATATGTGGCCATTTAGTGCTATGAATTTTCATCTTAGCACTGCTTTCATAGCGTCCCATTAGTTTGGGTATGCGGTATATTCATTTTCATTGATCTCCAAGAGGTCTTTAATTTCTTTCTTTATTTCTTCCTTGACCCATTGGTGATTCAGTTGAGCATTATTAAGTTTCCATGAGATTATAGGTTTTCTGTAGTTTTTGTTATTGTTGAAATCTAACTTTAAACCATGGTGGTCTGATAGAACACAGGAGGTTATTCCAATTGTTTTGTGTCTGTTGAGATTTGCTTTGTGGTCAAGTATGTGGTCGATTTTAGAGAAGGTTCCATGGGGTGCTAAGAAGGTATATTCTTTTTTGTTAGGAAGGAATATTCTGTAGATATCAATTAAGTCCATTTGAGTCATAACATCAGTTAAGTCCTTTATTTCTCTGTTAAGTTTTGATTTGGGAGATCTGTCCAATGGTGAAAGTGGGGTGTTGAAGTCTCCCACTATTAATGTATGGGGTTTTATATGTGATTTAAGCTTTAGTGATGTTTCTTTTACATATGTGGGAACCCTTGTGTTTGGGGTATTAATGTTCAAAACTGAAACTTCATCTTGTTGGGTCTTTCCTGTGATGAGTATGTAATGTCCTTCTTGATCTTTTTTGATTGATTTTAGTTTGAAGTCTATTTTGCTGGATATAAGGATTGCTACAACCACTTGCTTCTTAAGTCCATTTGATTGGAAAGACTTTTCCCAGCCTTTTATTCTTAGGTAGTGTCTATCTTTGAATTTGAGGTGTGTTTTTTGAATGCAGCAGAAAGGTGGGTCCTGCTTTCATATCCATTCTGTTAGCCTGTGTTTTTTAATAGGTGAATTAAGTCCATTGATATTAAGGGATATTAATGACCAGCAATTGTTCATTCCTTTTATCTTTTGGTGGTAGTGTGTGTATGTCTCTTCTTTGGGGTTTACTGGTGTGGGGTTATCTATTAACTGTGTTTTGTGGGTGTATCTGACTTCCTTAGGTTGGAATTTTCCTTCTAGTGCTTTCTGTAGGGCTGGTTTTGTGGATAAGTATTGTTTAAATCTGACTTTGTCTTGGAATGTCTTGTTCACACTGTCTATGATGATTAAAATTTTTGCTTGGTATATTAGTCTAGGCTGGCATCCATAGTCTCTTAGTGTCTGCATTACATCTGTCCAGGTCCTTCTGGCTTTCAAAGTCTCCATTGAGAAATCGGGTGTTATTCTGACAGGTTCGTCTATATATGTCACTTGGCCTTTTTCCTTTGCTGCTCTTAATATTCTTTCTTTATTCTGTACATTTAGTTGTTTGATTATTATGTGGCAAGGGGACTCTTTTTGCTGTTCTATAGGTTTCTTGTGTCTTCTTAAGCATTTCCTTCTTTAAGTTGGGAAAGTTTTCTTCTATGATCTTGTTGAATATATTTTCTGTGCCTTTGAGTTGGTATTCTTCTCCTTCCTTGATCACTATTATTTGTAGGTTTGGTCTTTTCATGGTGTCCCAAATTTCTTGGACATTTTGTGGTATGACTTTTTTGGCTTTGGTATTTTGATTGATGAATCCATTTCCTCTCTTGTATCCCTACACCAGAGATCCTGTCTTCCATCTCTTGTATTGTGTTGGTTATGCTTGCATCTGTGTTTCCTGTTCATTTACTCAGATTTTCTATTTCTAGCATTCCCTTTGTTTGTGTCTTCTTCATCATTTCTATTTTCCTTTTCATGTCTTGAACTGTTTCCCTTACCTGTTTCATTGCTTTTTCATGGTTTTCTATAAGGGATTTATTGCTTTCTTCCAATTTTTTGTCTTTTTCTTTATTTCTTTATAGATTTCTTCCCATTTTTTGTTTGACTTTTTCTCAATTTCTTTATTGATTTCCTCCACTTTTTTGCTCATCTTTTCCTCAATTTCATTTTTCACCTTTTTCTTTAAAGGCCTCTAGCATCTTCATGATGATATTCTTAAGTTTGCTTTCTTCTGCCTCTTCTACCTTGTGATGATCAGGTCTTGCTGTTGGAGGAGGGCTAGGTTCTGGTGATGCTGTATTGCTCTTTATGTTGTTGTATGTACTTCTGCCTTGATGTCTGCCCATCTCCTCATCGTATAGGTATAAGAGGTGCCTGTGTCTGAGCGAGTTGCTGTTGGTCCCCTCTGTGCTTGTTGTGTCTGTGTCTCAGGGGGCCCGTCTAGGTCTAATCTTAGCTCTTGGTCTAATTGGATCAGGAAGCTTCTGTGTCTCAGGGAACTGCTCTTGGGTCAACCCAAGCTAGTTGATTCTATGACTCACAGATTCGTTCTTGGTCTTATCAAGGCTCTTGGTCCAGTCAGAGCTGACAGATTCTGTGTTTCAGGAAATCTCTCTTGGTCCAATGAGAGGTGGCAAATTCTACTTCTCAGAAAGCCATTCTTCGTCTAATGAGGGCTGGCAGTTTCCCTGTCTTCTGAGGTTACTCTTGGTCCAATGACAACTCTGTGTCCAATGAGAGCTCTCTCTCTAGGCCCAATGAGAGCTCTCTCTCTCTCTGGGCTGCATGAGAGCTGGGGGTTGGTTTCTGAGCCTCAGAAAGTGGCGGGGTGGTCTCAGGCAGATGGGTGTGGGGGCAGGGCATGTAGATTGCAGGGTCCAATGGGGCAGTTTTGGAAAAGGGGAACCTTCCTGCAGGAGCCCTGCTAGCTGGCCTGCAACTGGGGCCAAGTTGGGCAGGTATTCCTGGGGAATGGCTGGGGTCCAGGGATGGGTCCTAGGGGCAGATTTCCCTCTGAGCCAGATGGGAGCAGGGGGTTGGTTTCCAAGCCTCAAGAAGTGGCGGGGGTCTTGGGCAGATGGGTGTGGGGGCAGCCTATAATTTACTTTTCACCCCTCATTTCTCCATTCAGTACTTTTGGCATAATGTTGAAAAAGAATGGGCATAGTAGGAATCTGTTTCATTCCTGACTTCAATGGGATTTCTTTAAAGTTTTCTCCATTTAGGTTCTTGTTCACTGGAGAGTTCTCATATACAGACTTTAGTGTGTTGAGCTATGTCCCCTCCAGTCCTTCATTATCTAGGTCTTTCCCCATAACATCGTGTTGGGTTTAGTCAAAGGTATTTTCTGTGTCTATTGAGATGATCATGTGACTTTTGTGTAAAATCCATTCATGTGGTTTATTACATACAATTATTTATTTTGATTTTGTGCCTGCATTTCAGGAATGAAGATATCTTGTTTATGGGAGATAGTCTTTTTGATGTATGTCTGTATTGTTTACGAGTATTTCCTTGGGCATTTTGAATCTATGTTCCTCATGGTTATTGGCTTGTAGGTTGGTTTTTGTGTCGTGCTTTAGTATTAGAATGTAATTAGCTTCTTAGGCATTTGTGCATGTTCCATCTTTTACTATCTCCTGCAATGTTTAAGAATGATTGGCTTTACAGAGAGCTAGGGAGGCCCATGGAGATCCACAAAGATATCCCCGCAAAAGACTGCTGGCAATGGTCGAGAGACGGCAGAAACTGACCGAATCTGGTGATGGGATGGCCAGACACCCTGATAGTTGTGCCATAAACCCCATCCAAGGACTAAGGAATCTGGATGCAGACATCCACGGCTGGGCCCCTGGTGGAGCACTGGGAGTCTAATTAGTGAGAAAGAAGAGGGTTTATATGAGCGAGAATTGTTGAAGCCAAGGTTGGATAAAGCACAGGGACAAATAACCAAATGAATGGAAGCACAGGATCTATGAACCAAAGGCTGAGGGGCCCCCAACTGGATCAGGCCCCCTGAACGGGTGAGACAGTCATTTGGCTTGATCTGTTTGGGAGGCAGCTGTGCGTTGGTGCTGGGTCCTGGGCTCGTTGCATGAGTTGGCTGTTTGAATCCTGGGACTTATGCAGGGACGCTTGGCTCGGTCTGGGAGGGGGGGACTGGACCTGCCTGGACTGAGTCTACCAGGTCGACCCCGGTCCTCGGGGGAGACCTTGATCTGGAGGAGGTGGGAATGGGGGGTGGGGTGGGGGGAGGGGGAGGGGGGCGAGAGGGGGAGAACAGGGAAATCTGTGGCTATTATGTTGAACTGAATGGTGTTGTAAAATAAATTAAAAAATAAAAAGAATGATTGGCTTTAAATCTTCCTTGAAAGTCTGTTAGAATTCTGTTGTGAATTCAACTGGCATTGAAACATATTTTTAACCTGGAAGGCCTTTTATTACTACTATTTCAATCTTCTAATTTTCATGGGTCTGTTTTGATTGTTAATTTCTTCTTAGATTGGAAACTTCTTCTATCCTCTTCTTCATCTTTCAGGTTTTAGAGCTTAATGGAGTATTTTTTTAATTTTCTTTTTTATTTGTTCTCGTGTCTTTCAAATCACGCACCTTCATCACCTTCATTTCCCCATCCTTTTGTATCCACACTCTGCCCTTGCAAACTATCCCCAAAATAAAATAAATTAAAATTTAAGAGAAAAAAGCAGAAAAAAAATCAGTAATCAAGAAGAATTCTCATGATGGCCCAGCATGGATATTGTGGTAGATAGCAGAGTCCTCGAACCAGATCAATCATTCTTTGCAATAAACACTTGCAAGTAAAAATATATGAGTCAAAGAATTTACTACATGACTCACTATGCCACACTACTGCTTCCATGAGGAGTACTGGTTTTTAAAGTAATCCCTTGTAATAGTCTGATTTTCTTTGATATATGCTGTAATGTTTCCCTTTTCATTTCTTATTCCGTTAATTTGTGTCCTCTCTTACTTTCTTTGAGTTAGTTGGGTGAAGCGTCTAGCAATTTTGCTTATCTTCTCAAAGAACCAGCTCTTAAACAAATTGATTTTTTGTGTTGTCTTCTTTGATTATATTTCATTGGTTTCTGCTCTGATTTTTATTATTTCTTGCTATTTTTAAGGTTGCTATTTTTTTTCAAATATTTTTGGATTGTATCATTAGGTAATTTACTAAAGGCCTTTCTGATCTTTTAATGAAGGTTCTTGGAATTGTGACTGCATTCTATATATCCCAGAAGTTTGGTTGTATGATGTTTTCAGTTTCAATAGTTTCAGGAAAACTCTTTTTAAATCTTGATTTCTTCTTGGACCCACCCATCATTCTGTAATGAGTTGTTCAGTCTTTATGAATTATCATATATTATAGAAATTTGTTGTCTGTGAATTTTAAGTTTTATTGCATTATCATCAGATAAAATACAATGAGTTATCCCATCTCTTTGAATTTGGAACTATTTGCTTTGTGTCCCCCAATGTGGTTTATTTTAGAAAAGCTTCAGTGACTTGTGTCTGCATGAATGAGGGTTCTAACTGCAAGGTTTCAATGGAGAAGGCCAGGGATGAGAAACTGAACAAGACAGAAAGCTGGGGTCAGGAGGACTAAATAAGGTGATGTCTGATGCCTGCAAGTTTATTTAGCAGCACTGTTTCATGTACTATTTATTTAGCAGCACTGTTTCATGTACTATTTATTTAGCAGCACTGTTTCATGGACAGAGTTAGCACAACACTATCACAAAATGGGACAGAGTCATCATGAAAATTGTCAAGCAATTTCATACAAAGGGAACACAAGTTATCTCTAGTGTGCAACATACCAAGCACTCAGCAGACTTTCAAGGGAAAAGTAGAATTTCCAGGAATATAAAACAAAAATCCCTCAAGGTCCTGGACCCAGCCAAGCTGGGCAAGGACACAGAACTTAAATTACCTTTATCTTTTCATCAGGACCTTTGAGAGACCTTTAGGTTAGCATGGCCCCAATACTTTCATGTGTTGATGAGAGGAATGAATGTATTCTTTTAAGAGTGGGTACAATATTCTATAGCTAATATCAAATCCATTATGATATATGATGTCCATTATTTTTGTTATTTCTTTGTATATATTTTTTGTCTATATCACATTTGTACCCAAGTAAGTGGAGTATTGAAATCATCTTCTATTAATGGATTGACATTAATCTGTGTCTTTAAACCCAGTAGTAAATTCTTTTATGAGATAGACTGTACCAGAATATGGTGCACATGTTAACGACAATAAAGTCTTCTTGATTAACTATTTCCTTGATAAGACTGAAATGTCCCTTTATCTCCCGTGGTTAGATTCACTTGAACTTTACTTTGTCAGATATTGTGAAAGTTAAGCCTACTTGCTTCCTGGTCTCATTTGATTGAAGTACTTTTATCCACATTTTTACTCTAAGTCAGTATCTGTCTTTAAAGCTAAGATACATTTCTTGTAGACATCAGGTAAGTAGATTTTGTTTCTTAACTAATTTGGTCAGCCTGTATTGTATGTTATCTATGGTCACTCTGTTGTTCATAGTGGATGTTGCTGATTGTGTTCTCAGTGGTACTTTGTGTTATATTTATACTCATAGCATCTATGCTATGCTCAATCCCTTCTTTAGCCCAAAATCTTTTTTCCTGTATTTCCTTTAGGTTGGGTTTGTTGGATATACCCTTCTTAGTCTGTTTGTGTCATGGAAAAAATTCTTTCTCCTTAAATCATAGAATATCCTTTTGTTGGATATATTATTCAAGATTGGCAGTCATAATATTTTAGGAAGTGAAATGCATTGCTTTAGACACTTATAGTTTTCAAAGTTTTTATTGAGAAATCAATTGTTATTCTGTTGGGTTTTTCTTTATATATGACCTTTTCTCTTGCAGTTTTTAATACACTTAATTTATCATTTATTATAACTGTGTTAAATAGTTATGCTGTGGGGATTGTCTTTCCTTGTCTTGTTTATTTTGGTGTTCAATGTGCTTCTTGTATCTATGTGTGCCTTTCCTCAATTTGGGCAAGGTCACTTCTATGATTTTCTTGAAACTCTGGACTATGTCATTGATATAGGATTTTACTTTGTCATCTACATTTTTAATTCAAAAGTTTGGTGTTTTCCATGGTCTCTCACATTTGAAGGCTTTTCTTGGCATTTCCTATTTCTTATGCGTTCCTTTGTTATTTAAATAAATTATGTTCCTTGCTTATTTGGTCTACACCCTCTATTTTATCTTCAAAATCTGATAATTTCCCTTCTGTTTGATTCATTCTATAAGTAAGACATTCCTTTGAGTTTTGTTGTTGAGCTATTGGGTTTCTCAAGGATACCTTCATTTCTCCTAATGTACTCTTCAATGTTTCTGTTTCTTGATTGAACTCTGTTCTCAAGTCCTGGATTGTCTTATGCATTTCCATTAGTCTTACATTTGTGTTTTCTTTGGCATCACTTGGTAGGAGTTTAGCTTCCTTAAGTTCTTTCTCCTTAATTGCATTGAGCTGTTTCTTCTTGTATTTTTAAACTCTTTGAGTTCTTTATGAAGTTTATGATTGTTCTTTTATATTCTGTATCACAGAGTTCATCTAGGTAATTCACATTCACAAACACTTCTTTAGGACCTGTAGGATTTGGAGAGGAGACAGTGGCTTGAACTTTAATACTCTTGCTATTGTGCCAATATGATCTGGCCATATGGACTTCTGTTGTTAGGTCTGAGTTTGTTGTGGATATAGTGGTTCGATCTAGATATTGGAAATAGCTTGGGTGAACTGAAGTGAGGCGGACAGAGGATACTGGACTAGTTTACAGGATGTGCTTTCTTTTTCAAGCCTTGAGTTTGAGGGCATTTCTAGCTTCAGAACAAGTTTAAATGTGGCATGGGGGAGTCATGAGGATTGTAAACTAGTCAGGGAGGACCTAAGCCAAATATAGACCTTTGCACTGGCTGTGGAAGCCAGGCAAGATCTGATGTGTTTCAGAAAATGTGTGGTTGGGTATGTTAGGGAAACTCACTAGGCTGCAGTCTGGAAGAGGAGGGGGAAGTTTGGGTACCTTGTGGGGTTTTGAGAAATGACTCAGATGGGACCAGTAGTTGATTGCCAGTAGGGTAGGTCTTTTCAGAAGTCCAGACCTTAAATGTCGTACAGGCTTGGTTGGTCAAATTAGGTTAGCACATATAATATGAGTTGTAGGACTCAGTGGAAGTCTGGACAATTGATGGCACAGGCAGTGGGGGCTACACTAGAGTTGGCACTGCTTATGGGACCAGGGCTAGAAAAAGCAGATTGAAGGGAAATGTGGGTGGCATGGTTTACGACATTCACCAGGTTAGATTCTTTCATAGAGTCAGGTGTGGTGGAGGCAGCAGAGAAAGAACCTGTTAGTAGATGCACATAGGATGGCATTTGGGGAAGCTTAATGCATGGCTATAGTGCAGAATGGGATGTTTGATTAGGCTAGAGGCCAGGTATTACTTTCTGAAAGATTTCTCTCTGCATTTAAAGTTTTTTTTTAACATTTAACAGGGAATTTTAATTTTATTTCCAAAGTAAACTAGATTTGATTGCATTTATTTAATCTGATACAAATCTATCAATGTCTTTATGATTTCATTTTGTAAGGAAGGTGATTAATCATTGAGTATCAAGGTTTACCATTTTTGGTTGTAGGTTTAAAGGAAATAATACTGAAGCTTAAATTATCTTCCCATATTAATAAAGTGAAATGATGAGACTCAGATTTCAGCATAGGAAACAAGTGTAGTATCTTTACATTATTAGAAACACTTATCCTTGAGTTGACCAAGCATGCTAACTGGAAGGTATAGCTCTCTACACTGGAACTAGAGATCAAAGGGAAGCAGGTATGAATAGTCATTCATGGCTTTGAAGGCTGTTCCTGGGCTGGGGAAGGATAATTTCAAAGGAGAGGTTTGGTGTTGCATTCATGTCTAGAAACAGTCGAGGGCACAGAGACCTGAGATCATAATACTTGGTGTTTTATAGTTGTTCTGAATCTCTAGAGCCGACAATGGTGTTGTACTGGCTAGATACATATGTTAAACTGACACAAGGTATAGTCATCTGAGCAGAGGGAACTTTGATTGAGAAAATGTCCCCATAAGATTACGCTGTAGACAGTTCTGTAGAACATTTTCTCATTCAGTGATTGATAGGGGAAGGCCCTGTCCTTTTTTGGTGGTGCCACTTCTGGGTTGTTGATCCTTAGTTCTATAAGAAAGCAGGCTGAACAAGCCAGGAGGACTAAGGCAAGAAGTAGCACCCCTCCATTGTCTCCGCCTCAATTCCTGCCTCCAGGTTCTTGCCCAGTTAGAGTTCCTGTCCTGACTTCTGTAGATAATAGAGATGGATAAGGAAATGAGAGCCAAATCAGTCCTTTCCTCCCAACTTGCTTTGATAATGGTGCTTCTTAATAACAATAATACTCTTAACTAGGACAGGCAGGCCTGTTGGTGAGTTTTCAAATCTGTGTTAAAATCACCTGCAGAGGCCTGAGGCTCAGGCCTGAGCAGCCCACAACCGAAGTCTCCACCCCACATGGGCCAGAGTCTCTGGGTTCTTCTGTCCTGATGGGTTGTGGGCTCTCTCTGGATCTCCATCTCAGACTGCTACCACACTAGGTAGCTGCTTTCAAACTCCCTCAGGGTTCTACTGTTCTACACAGTTGGCAGAGTTGGTGAGTCAGTTAAGATTTCTTAAAGGGAGAAATTAGTTAAAAGGGAATTTTTTTCCCACATTAAAAAATGGGAAACATTTTTACAATGGAGGGAACTTGGTCTCTGTTTGATAACACATTAGGTGGTCTGAAAATGGAACAATTAAATGAGAGAGTAATTAGTGTTAATGGAATCTACATAATGTCAATTATGAACATTATTTGTTTGATCATTTTGGTTTTATCATTAAAAAGGTTGGTTCAAATGAGTATCAAGATAAAAGTTTTAGAAAAACTTGTTAAAGCAGATCATAGAGGTATTCAGACCCAGACAGAAGAATTTAAATGTGAATCTATCTCAGCATTGTATTATATGGTTACTGAGAAACAGCCTAAGGCGTTCAAACATTCACTCTTCATCTATCCGGTAACCTTACAGGAACTGCCAAATGCTCAAAAAGTGTACGAGCTGTTTTGGACCCCTGGGCAAATGTTAGATTTGAGGAGATTCAAGGAAGCTATAGTCTCATATGGTATGCATTCTTTGTAAAGCAGATGTTAACTTGTGGTTTATTTGTAATAAAATTATCCCTCATGACTAGAAAGATTTGGTTAGAACTGTTTTAGAGGTCTGTACAAACAGACAGGAAGTGACAGAGCTGTGCAGAGAGAGGAAGTAAGATGTCAGGGCACAGAAAAATATATAAGAAGTGAATGAACAGGAAGTAGCTCTCTTGGGCTGAGGATTCCAAGCAGCAGTAAGAACTTGGGGCTGGCTTGTTCTATTCCTCTGATATTTCAGCTTTCTCCCCAATATCTGGCTCTGGGTTGTTATTAATAAGACTGTTTAGCAATTTGTGTTACATTTTCCACTTTGATTTGCTTTGGTAATTATGTTTCATAATAACAATAATTACTTAACTAGTTCAGGTCTGTTGTTGAGTTTTCAAATCTGTGTTAAAATCACCTGCAGAGTGAGAGCTACTGATACCATCAAAGTACAAGCTGAGATTGCAGCAACCATCCTCAAAACCTCAAACCATTCCCTCAAGTTTCAGATCTCACTCTGGCTCTCCTAAGGGGCAGGTTCTAGCAGACAGGAATTGCCATGAGGAAATGGTATTTGCAGGTTCCTTCTCGCGATGTGACAAAGCAGACTGAAAAGGGGAAGGGCTTTAGAGCTGAGAGAAAACAAAGAAACACATACAGAAGACCATGGGTTGGACGTATGATAATGGCCGACAGACATCAATTCCATTAAAAATACAGCAACAAAATGATGAAAATAAAGAAAAATATGAGTGTGGTAGGACCTCCTTTTATTTGATGGTGAATAGTTTTGATATTCAAACAAGGAGGTCTCCAAACTTTCTGGTCTTGGGTATGTTACACACACAGTGATACTACTAGGTTCAGAAGTCTACAAGTTAATAAATGATGGATCTCCCAGAGAGTAAATATTTTATTTTTTCTTTTTTGGGTCTTTTTTACTTTTACGTTTCTCACTTTTTTTCTTTTCACTTTTCTCACGTTTCTTAGTTGAAGCCTTTTCTTTAATTTTAGTGCTACGAACTCTTTCAGGTTCAGGTTTTTCAGGTATTTCAGGTTCAGATTCTGGCATTAGTTCTGGTTCAGATTCTTCGACTGGTTTCTTTCTTGTAATTAGACAAATCAAGAGAAATAAAAAAAACAAAACCAAAAGAAGAATTGAAAGAGCTAGCATTAACTGCCTCCTCCTGCGCCTGCTCCTATAATCTATCTTTGGTGCAGGTCCACTGTCTATACTACCTCCATAGCCACTTAGTAGACAGTCTGGTGGCTCCCATTCCTCATCGCAATGGCAGTGTTGTTTATTGTTGCAGACTCCTTTGTTATTGCATTGGATTGAACAGTTATTAAGCAAAAAAGGGTTAGGGATACACTTCTTGCCAATGCACATATAGTTTGTACCACAAGTTGTGCCATCTCTCACTGCTCCGACGTCCTCTGTGGTAATTCCAAAATGATAGTCCGTACTCCAGCAGGTAACATCATTGAACTGAGTCCAATGAACTGTTTCATGGTTTCTCCTTTGTGGGATCTCTTCCACATTTTGACACTGAATTCGTCCACAGAGTACATCAACATTATCACATATTTTGTATTTACGGCTATCGTTACCACAGTTACCAAAACGGTCACCCCTTCTGTTCATTTTCATGTAGCAAGTCTCATCTGCACTTTTGGCACCGCTGCCAAAAAGCATCTGACAGTGTTCTTCGCGTTTAGGACATATCTTATTATAGCAGTAACTATCACCCCCGCAAGAACTTCCATCTTCCTTGTATACATCTTCTGGACACTCAGCTGAAGTTCCATGACACCACTCTGGAAGGTCACATTCATTGTTCCTTTCTCTACACAAGGTAGTTGCTGGCATGAACTTGCAATCTTTGCAACAAAGCCCAGTAGCACATTCAGCCTCAGGTTTGAACACACAGTCTTCGCTACAGCATTCATCATTCTCACATGATTCAACGGATCCACAGTCACACTGCTCTCCTTCTTCAACTATACTATTCCCACACACGGAGAAGTTTGCTTTTGTTAATGTATCTGGAATATTGTATAGACAATTTGTTTTGGTAATCACTGAATACATAGCCTCATAACTGCAGTTGCTGAACCTACGGGCATTAGTTTTTGATGTAGCCATTATGCAGCTTTTTAACCCACAAGTACAGTATTTCTCATCATGAGGCATACCCAAATTATGACCCATCTCATGTGCTGTATAGAATGCCATGTCTTGAAGTGAATTTCTCATGAAACTGTTAACTGCACAATTATTATTTTTGCAAACTGTTCCTACATTAGCTAGGCCTGAACTCCCAGTGTATCTCTGTCTGGCAAAAAGATGTGCAATATCATTTCTAATGCGATTGTCAACATTTCTCCTCTTCCAAGCACAGAATTTGGATAGGACATCACCAATAGATTCTGATACATTGACATGGTTTGTTTGAGTCCAAACTTCCAGTGTAGTTAAAACCACCTCAACATCTATCTGAAGATAATAACCATTTATTCCATTGACAACTTGCAACATTTCCTGCATACACGCTGTGACATTATTATTTTTATAAACATATCGTTGATTATCTACTGCCACATAATATTCAACATACTTGTGGTGGGTCCACCAATTCTCATATTGGCTTTGCATAAGTGTGGAGTCTTTGCTTTCTTGTATCTTCATTTGTCGTGCTATCTCTTCTTCTGTTAACCCACATCTCATAGAAAATGATTCTGAGTCCTCACTGTCTATTTTGTATACCAGATGTTCAAATGTGGATGTTTGGTTCTTGGGCATGATTTCATAAACTGTGCCATTTATCTCTATTATGCCTTGCAAACTCCCAAAACAGGTGTTAATAATGAGCATGGATTCAGGTTCTTTTTCTACATAACCATGGTAGTAGCAGTCTTTCTGAACAAAAGGCTGTTCTACAAGGAGATCACCTCTGTCATTGTATGTGAACAGTAGGAAGTTTCTGGATATGAAGTATTTTGTGGGTTTCATGGTGATAATATGTCTCTCTCCTCCAAAGCGCAGGCTATAGCAGAGCCAGTCTGGGGAAATATCAAGTCTACTAGGGTCAGTGACCCTCAAGGGTATCACTACTTCTGGAGGGCTACTGTACCTAGCATGTGCAGTTGGTGACCATGCAGAGAGTAAGAGCAACATCCACAGGCAGAGCAGAAGGAACATGATTCTCTCATGGACCAGGGCCTCACCCACAGACACCAAAGGGCTTTGCTCTCTTAGTCCTCACTTTGTCTGGTTGCATGCAGCACTGGTCGTTAATGGTGTGTCTTCTGGCAGAATTGATCAGTCAGAGCATCAAGACTAATGGAAATAGTTAAACAAAGGGCAAATATAAGTAAATCATGATGAAGTCAGGTTAGAAAATAAAATAGCAAAAATTGGGCTTAAATGAATTAATTTGCCAAGGTGTGTCAACAGTGCTCATGGATTTTCTGTTTGATTGTATAATGTATACTTGTTCCTGTGCAAATTGATTTCTAATTTACTCCCAGCTTTTAATAACTTGCCTTCTTTTCCACATTGTTTCTGAATGTTTTATTTTTCAAATTTTCCTCAACAGCAATGAAAGATTTCATAAACTGAAAAATAATTTCATATTAGCTCTTACAGTTCAATGACATTAATTTGAATTAGAAAACACTAAACCTTTTCCTGTTTATTGAGTACATTTATGTTCCTTTCTATCATTGCTTTGTCATAGTCATGGTGTCATAAACTTTTCTCACACTGAACAGTTTTCTCATGTATTTTTCATTTTCTTTCTTAAGTATTATTATTAGTGAATGTGAGCGTGTACAGTAGTGAAGTGAAGCTTGTGTGCCTGTTAACATATGTGTGGAGGCCATAGCTCATCTTAAATTGGTTCCTCGAAATCATATACCTTGTATATGACTTTATTTTTCACATTTTAATATTTTATTCTCTTATATATTTGCATTGATATGAGTGTCTGAGTACATGTGGTTGTGTGTGTGTGTGTGTGTGTGTGTGTTTGTGTGGTGTGTATTAATGTAGAGTTCAAGAGTTAGTCTTGGATATCTTTCCTATGTCATTCTTCACCTTGGTTTCTGATACAATGTTCATCTTTTACATGGCACTCACTAAAGAGGGGAGGCTGGCTGTTCAGCAAGCCTTAGTAATCTTCATGTCTCTGCCTCTCCATTGTTGGCTCGGCATGTACAGACCACTAAACCAGGCTTTTATATTGTTGCCGAGGATCAGTCTCATGTTCCTCTGCTTGTGAAGCATTCACTTTACCAATTGAACTATCTACACTGTCCTGGGTTCTCATCTTAGTGTACAGTTATTTGAAAAAAGTAGTTAAATAAAGAACAAACTGTGTTACCAACTACAATGCCAAGAGCCTACAACAGAAAAGTCATTTATAAAGATATTTAAGGACAATATTGTGGAATTATGTCTAAAATCCCAATATGAATATTCATTATTCATAAATGTTTTAATTTACACTTAATATTTCTTATAGAATATAGGTTGATGATATGTGGAAAGGAATTATTTATTTCTAATATAGAAATATTAAGATTGTACCAACAAATATATGTCAGAATTAATGACTAAATCTCCAGTAAAAAATAGAAGGTTAACAAAAACCCTTTAAGGAATAATTGAGCAAACATAGACTTGTATTAATTTAGTTACTGTTAGCGATAATTTGAGCATCCAGAACTATTGAGAAATGATAACATTTTCATCCAAAATATAGCACATCTATAACAACAGAGATTTCAAGTTGACTCTCAGATGTCATCTTTTACCCTACTTTTTTTTCTCCCCATAACTTCATCAAATTCACCAATAGCTAACCATTTACCACAGAAGTTCTATACAATTCAGGATGTAATTATCACAGTAAACACTTTAGAGTCACCATGATAGAATTGAAGAGATTAGAAATAATGAAAGGAAATGCCATCCCCAGACCTGAACAACTGGAAAGGAATTAAGGAATTTTTTTTTTTGCTTCTGTCCTTTACAATAAATGTCATAAGAGACTTACCACCAGATGCAGTGATGCCCATGGTTATGTCTAGTTATGTCCTTGCTCATGAAGCATTTGTAAAGCTCTTCTTAGTAGCAAAGGGTTTTTTTTTTGTTGTTCTTTTTCCTTTGTCTGAGAATGCATGAGACCACAAATTCTTTCCTTTCTTTGTCTCTCATGAAGAAAGCCCTAGATTCCTGTGTCTAGTGATAAGATCCTCCCATTTTACAGAATGTGGCAACTGGTGAGGTTCTTCCCAACAGTGCTTCTACCACTTCAACCTGTTAATTTGTTTTTCTTATTCCATGTGAATAAGTCTGACTTCCTTCCCCTCATGTTCTATGATCTACTATCTCCAGAGTGAATATATCTCATACCTTACTTATATTTTTCTCATACACTACAAATTCAGCTGAACTCTGTGTTTTTATTCATATTGTAAATGTTGTTGGTATTTATTTAGACAGTATTGAACCTAATATGGAATATTCAAAATCTTCTAATCCTAGAAAATAATTCCATGACTTCTAGAAAATACTCTACCCAGTGATTCTCAACCTGGGTGTTGCAACCCCCTAGCAGGAGCAGGGGGGAGTGACCCTTTCACATGGGTCTCTCAGGACCATCAGAAACCCCTGATATTTACATCACCATTTATAACAGTAGCAAAATTATAGTTACAAAGTAGCAATGAAAATAATCTTATGGTTGGGGATCACCATACCATGAGGACCCGTATCCAAGGGTCACAACATTAGGAAGGTTGAGAACCTCTGCTCTCGGGAATCAAGTGTCTGCTATTATTTTCCTTTCTAAGATCAATAAATATCTCAGAGACATTGCACACTTGCTCATGTAGATGTAGATGCTTTGTCTACTTCATAAAACAACTATTAAAACTAATTCGTGAACTTAGAATTGTAGGGGTAACTGTGTAGGTTAAATTTCTTTGGTAGACAGCTGAGAAAATATCAATCTGAGACCAGTATATTTTATAAGTTGTTGAAGGCAAATGGTAGAAACAAGTTTATTTATTAATTAAGGTTACTAGTTTCAAGAAGCTTGGTGACCTGCCAGTGTGCTGCATCTGATTGACTCTTCTATCATTTTTTCTTATTAATTTCCTTGAGGATTTTACACTTTATATTATATTCTTCTTCACCCTTCAATTCTCTGAGATCCCTCCTCCCTTCCAATCTACCCAACTTCATGTTGTCTCTCTCTAAAAAATACAAACAAACAAATAAAAAAAAAAGACCGCAGAAAACATGGAGTCCAGGTTGTGCTGCCATCATTGGGTCAGCCCTTGAGTGAGTCAGTGAGTGGGGTTTATATACCTTTTTTTCACTACATTGAATAAAACCAATTTCTCTACCCTTAGCAGTTTCCACCTACAAAGAGCTTCCTAGCTAGGGATGGAGCTTTAAAATCTTTCATTTCATTTTTTTCCAGAAAATATCTTTTGATCATATTTTTTTAGTGATGGGACTTTGAATCCACTTCTCCTTCCTGATGAGATTCTCTGCGGCTTGAGCTTGTGTAAGTTTTGTTTTCACAGTTTTGTGAGGTCATATGTGTGTCTGTCTTATTGCACATGGAGAATGCAAGTTTCATAAAGTCATCTATCACTTATGGCTCTTAGAATCTTTCCATTTCCCTCTTCACATAGATCTCTAAGTCTTCTAAGCTATCAAAGATAGCTAAATGGTATAAACTAAGTGGTATAAACTAAAAGGTTTATAAACTATAAACATTTAGTAAATGGTATAAACTAAAAGGTTTATCAAACCCAGGGGAGGGGTTTGATAAAGATATCCCCTTTAGGACTGAGACTTCCAACTTTATCGCTTTCTATTGTTGTGGATCTCTGTGCTATTTACCATCCAGTGCATGAAGAAGCTCTTTGATGAGCATTGAGTGACACTCTGAACTATAGATATATTATTAGGAGTCATATTCTTGTAATATTCATTTAGTAGAATGATAGTAGTATGTTTCCACCTAGGTCCCATGACTTCTAGTCTAAGATTCTTGGCCACACATAAACAACATCAAATATGGGTTAACTACTATGAAGTGTAGCTTAAATCCAATTACAGATGGATTGGTGATTCCCCCAACTGTCTATTCACTCCTACTGTCATTCAATGAATACATTTTGTAGGTATATCATTACTATACCTTCGTACATCTGTATTATAGCTGGATTAGACTGACGGTTACTTGGCTATTCTAGTAGCATATATAGCACCTTTAAGATATACATTGAACTTGCCAATAGGAATGAAGCTTCCAGTTGTCTGTCATCTATATTTATCTATGTTATACACCCTAAGTGTGTTATCATCATCAATAGTGTCTTACCATTAGTTGTAGTAGGTACCCAATCAAATGGGAAATATCCTGTATTGATTCAAGTTCTATGCAACACTCTAACAACTCAAAAAGATGTAATCCAATCTGGGTACTGGGAGTTTTAATTGGTAGCTTTAGATGTCCAATTTTTCTCATTGTGTGGTAACCTCATTTAAATTCCTTTCATATGTGTATGTATTTGGGGATGCATTTACAGTAGTAGGTGTTCATATCATTTCTTTACAGCCTTACCATTAGTTATTCCTCCCAATATTTCTGTCTCTATTCAGGCCTCCCATCATCCACCTCCTTTAATATTTCTGTTTTAATATCTCCATTATTTTGTTATAATTCTACATTCTATAAATCCTTCCTGGGAAGATCCTCTTTTGCCCCCTGGTCCTCTGTTAGACACCTAACCTCTGTGTTTATTCTAAATGAAACACACATTTCTAAAGCATAAAAAGCAACATCCATATTTATAAGAATGGTGTAATGTCATTCTTGGTCTGGCTTACCCTCCTCAGGATGGTTGTTTTTGTCCCAATACATGTACTGGCAAATTTTGTCTTTTAACAACTGAATACTATTCCATGGTGTAAAAATACTACATTCTTGTCTTTTCATCAGCTGATGGTCATCTTTGCCATCATTCTGGCAATTATGAGTAAAGTCACAAGGTTGAATAATTATCTCTGTGGTAATATGTATGGTCCTTATGACATCTGCTTTCTGATAGACCTTGGAGTAAATTTATTTTAATTTTCTCAGGAGTCTCCACACTGAATCCATCAAGACCACACTAGTTTGTACCCCCACCTGCAAATAATAATAACTGTTGTGTATTATCTACATCCTAGCCAGCTTATCATGTCTGATTTCATTAATCTTGCCCATGGCAACTTAAATAAAATGAAATTTCAAAATAATTTTAGTTATTTGCTAATTAAAGTTGGTTATATCTGGAAGCTTGGTACATGCTAATGTTCTTCTATGACCCTTCATTTTTGTTATTTTCATATCTGCACTATGACCCTCTTTGGATTTTCAAAACCTTTTATTATATACACCATAAAATTTTGTTTGTAAACAGTCCAAACTTGACCTGATGTTTTCTACTTGTAATGGTTTTCTATAATGTTCATAATAAGGTAACATGAACTGACTGCATTCAGTAGCATAAATTTGTTGTTTGGCAGATTTAGAGACCAGAATCTCAATAACATGATGCCTTCAGAGCCAAATTTCCTCTCATATTGCTAAGGAATGATTAACTTCAAGATGCTTCTTTAGTCTGGTGGTTCTTTGAGTAGTGAACATTATGCTATTTTTTTTACTTACCATTATATCCAGTGTCCAAATTTTTTTCATTTAGATGAACTGTGATTTACATCATAAAATGTAGCTATTACAAAAAATACTATTTTTTGAGTAATGTCAGAAATGATAAAATGTCAGTTTTAACATGATGCACAGGTAGGCTCTTTTGAATTGCTGGCTACTATGAACAGAGAAGCAACAAACGTGAATTAGCAAGTAATTCTTGAGTAAGATGTAGAACCCCTTTGAGTCTGTGCATCAGAGTGGTATAGCTGGACATTAAGTTGATTGATTTTTCAGATTTTTAAGGAACCTTTACACTAACCTGAATCATGACATATCAGTTTATACTCTGACTTACTTAGAATACTATTGCTGGGATAAAACACCATGACCAAAGGGAATATGATGAGAAAAGGTTTGTTTCTTCTTACAGACTCACAGCACAGTCCATCCCTCTGAATTCAGGAAAAGAGCTGTAGCAGGTGAGGAGTCAAGAACAGAAGCAGAAGCCATAGAGAAGTGCTGTTGACCAGCTTGCTCCTCATAGCTTGCACAGCCTAAATTCTTACAACATGCAGGACCACCAAACCTCAAGTGGCACTGCCCAAGAGAGTTTTAGCTTGCAGCATTAATGATTATTCAGCCTTATGAGTCTAAAAACCTTCTGTATAGGAAAGGGAGCTATCACTCAAGCACAGAGGCACCAGCAGAATGGGCAAAACTCTTTAGCAATTATACATTTGACAGAGGGTCATTAATTAGAATATCCAAAGATCTCCAAAAACAAAAACAAAAACAACAAACAAACAAAAAACCCAGGACATCCAGAAAACTTATAACCTAATTATAAATGGAGTACAGAACTGAACAGAGAGTACTCAAAAGATGAGTCTACCAGTGGTTGTGAAACACATAAAATGTTGAAGCTCTGTAGTGCTAAGTGAAATACAAATAATTTTGATATTTTATATGACCTAAATCAGTATGGCCCAAATCAATGAAACAAATAGGAGCAGATTCTAGGGAGGCTGTGTATAAAGGGTAATTCTCATTCATTGCCAGTGGATGCACAAACTGATGGAGCTGCTTGTTGTAGAATATTATTTTAAAGTGTGTTACTTTTGTTTGTATTTGTTTATTGAGGTGACTATGTATTACTGTGTTTGTCTAAAACACCTGACGGTCTAATAAAAAAAAACTGAACAGTCAATAGCAAGGCAGGAGAAAGGATAGTTTTGTCTGGCAGGCAGAGAGGATATATAGAAGGAGAAATTTGAAAGAAAAAAAGAAGTAGTCAGAGAAGGCGGAGGACTCCAGGGGCCAGCCACCCAGCTACATAGCAAGCCACAGAGTAAGAAACAAAGAAAGGTATACAGGTATTGAGAGGGAAAAACCCAGAGGCAAAAGATAGATGGGATAATTTAAATGAAGGAACGCTGACAAGAAACAAGCCAACCTAAGGCCGAGTATTTATAATTAAGAATAAGCCTTCCTGTGTAACTCATTTGGGAGCTGGGATGTGGGCCCCTTAAAAGAGCAAAAACAAACATTTTTGCTCCATGGTGGGGCCAGTATTTCCATGTAGGGCTTGAGAAAACTTAAGCTCCTTCAAGAAACTCTGTTGACAGCAGAACATTTAAACAGCCCTTTTTTTTCACATTAAATAGAAACAAACAAACAAAAAACTAAGTAAAAACACCTGCTACAGTGCAGGGCACTGACATTTCATAGCTGGGGAGTTGAATGCAGTTCCTGGTCATGCACCTCCAATTGGGGTGCAGGGTTTAGGCTTGGCTTTCAGGACCTGAGAAGGTGGTAGAGTCTGCCAACAAAGCCGTTTGTGGAGGTCTCAAGCTGTTCTGCTTAGCAGTTTATTGCTCATGCAGACAAAATGGCTAAAAGATACACAATAAAAGAGGTTCAGATAGCCTCCCTGGTGATGTGAGTAGCAGTCCAGTCATCCTTATTCCACATCTAGCATCTTCCTATGAGTGAGTACATACCATATTTGTCTTTCTGAGTCTGAGTTACCTCACTCAGGATGATTTTCTCTAGATCCATCCATTTGCCTGCAAACCTCATGATGTCATTGTTTTTCTCCGCTGAGTAGTATTCCATTGTGTATATGTGCCACAATTTATTTATCCACCTGGAAAATGGGACCCCAAGAAAGACACGGAGAAATGGATGAGATCTACATGAACAGCCTGGACATGAGTGAGAGCAATGAAGGGCGAGAGTCGAGGGAAAGAGAGCGGGAGATCCTAGGTGGATCAAGAAAAGAGAGGGAGAACATAGGAGACCATGGTAAATGAAGACCACATGAGAAAAGGAAGAAACAAAGAGCTAAAGAGGCCCACAGAAATCCACAAAGATACCCCCACAAAAGACTGCTGGCAATGGTCGAGAGACAGCCGGGACTGACCTACTCTGGTGATGGGATGGCCAAACACCCTAATAGTTGTGCCATAAACCCCATCCAAGGACTGAGGAATCTGGATGCAGACATCCATGGCTAGGCCCCTGGTGGAGTCTAATTAGTGAGAAAGAAGAGGGTTTATATGAGCGAGAATTGTTGAAACCAAGGTTGGATAAAGCATAGAAACAAATAACCAAATGAATGGAAACACATGAACTATGAACCAAAGGCTGAGGGGCCCCCAACTGGATCAGGCCCTCTGAAGAGGTGAGACAGTCGATTGGCTTGATCTCTTTGGGAGGCATCTGGGCAGTGGTACCAGGTCCTGGGCTCATTGCATGAGTTGGCTGTTTGAAACCTGGGACTTATGCAGGGACGCTTGGCTCAGTCTGGGAGGAGGGGACTGGACCTGCCTGGACTGAGTCTATCAGGTGGATCCCAGTCCTTGGGGGAGACCTTGATCTGGAGGAGGTGGGAATGGGGGGTGTGCTGGGGGGAAGGGGATGGGGGCAGGAAGGGGGAGAACAAGGGAATCTGTGGCTATTATGTAGAACTGCATAGTATTGTAAAATAAATAAAAAATATGATAAAAATAAATAAATAAAATAAAAAAAAAGAGGTTCAGATAGAAAACCTCGAGGACGTAACAGTAGGTTTAACAATGTCCATGGGTTTAAAAAAAAAGGGCATAGTCATAGAATGAAATGAGTAGTTAAAAAATTAAGTCTTGAAGAATGAAATAAAATAATAAAAAAGAATAAGCCACATAGAGATGGGAAATACACGGAGAGTCTGGATCCTCTATGTTATTGCGTTGATTTTACATTTTTTTTTTGATCGTTGAGAACCTGCTAGGTGCTGTGGATATCACTCTATATAAATAAAACTCTGATGGCCAGTGACCAGGCAGGAAGTATAGGCGGGACAAAGAGAGAGGAGAATTGGGGAAACAGGAAGAAGAAGGAGAGACACTGCAGCCACCACCAGGAGAAGCAGCATGTGAAGACACTGGGAAGCCACCAGCCACGTGGCAAGGTATAGATTTATAAAAATGGGTTAATTTAAGATAAAAGAACAGTTAGCAAGAAGCCTGCCACGGCCATACAGTTTATAAGTGATATAAGCGTCTGAGTGATTATTTTATATGTGGATTGTGGGACTGCGGGGCTTGGGGAACCTGGAGAGAAGCCCTCCAGCAACAAATGGCGCCCAACGGCTCGAGTTTCCACCTTAAACCTGAGAATATTTAATAACCAATTCTAAACAGAGCCAAAACCAGGTTCCTGCTTCTTGTCTCATATGAGCAGCTAGACGGCGCAAAACGCGGGTTTGAACACTGGCGGGTTCCTGGCGTGTGCATTTGACCGGCAGTATGGCGGGAATGAGGGGTCTAAGACGCCAGAGGCACATTATGCTGTGTAGTAGATTTAGTCTTTACTAGTATTTAAAAAAAAAAAAAGGTTTCTGGGCTACATGCTGCTTTGATAAAAGCTTAAACCCACTATTTCTGAGACTTGATGACTCCCAGGGCTGGCGGAAAACGTACCACTGCCATGTTGGGAAGCTGAAGTGATGAAGAGATGGAGACAGCATACCAAAATTTTGTACAACTTCAAGTAAACCAAATCTCAGGAGGAATAATGGGAAATGAGTACAAAGTTCCACCCCTACCCAAGAAATTATTTGTAACTAATAGCTTCTGGGAGAAAGAAAAATCAGTATTCTTCAATGGAATGACATTGTGTATGTCAGCTACCACCCAGAAAGGAGGCACAAATACTCAGGCATAACTGGACAACACCAAATAGACTCCAGGGTTTTCTTTGGTTTGTGTGTGTGTGTACCTGTGTGCATGTGTAAGTGTGTATGAGTATGTGTGTGTGTCTGTGCACAAGTATGAGAGTGAGAGAAAGAGAGAGAGAGAAAGAGAGAGAGAGAGAGAGAGAGAGAGAGAGAGAGAGAGAGAGAGAGAGAGAGAGCGAGAGAGAGAGAGAGAGAGAAAGTTTGGTGTTGACTTTGACATTTTATGAGAAAAATATGAATTTACATGTGATTCAGGGAGTCTGGAAGTAGTTTAAGTACGGGGAATTGTGTGACCATAAAACATTTTATGAGTAATTAATAAAAGGAAAAAAAAAACAACTCTCACCAAGACCAGGAGCTGTGGATGAAGTTTTTGCAACATCAATATATCAATATAAGAAGTCTCCGAGTTCATATTTCCAGAGCCAAGACAAGAAACTGGAAATGGTACACTAGCCCTTTGAAGTTAGATAAAGCAGGCAGATTCCATGGGTTTCTTGCCAGCCTTTCTAGGAGAAATGGGTTGAATAAAGTTCAGAAACAGAGCCTGTCTCAAAACCTAATGGAAATGTTGCAGACATCACTACCACGCAATGGGCTTCAAGAGGGCTTCTCAAAACAAAAGAAAAAAAAGCAAAATATTAAACCAAAAGAAGAAATTCATATTGCAGTCGGGTATACACCAGATACAACTGCTTGAACATGGGCTTAAGCCAGTAGAAAGTCTATTAGCCACCAGTGACTATACTGGGTGTTCAGGATCCCAGTATATCCTGAGCCTCTATCAGAATGAGCTTCTAAGTACAAAACCCTTTTTCTGAGTTGACATATTCCAGTTAACAATAACAGTTAGTCAGAAGCAGAACTTCAGAAGTTAAAAAAAGCAAGTTTAGTACATCAGTACATTTTGATACTTTCCTAAAAGTATATGGACTTTCATGGATTAGGTCTTTGTTTTAGTTTTGGCAGGTGGTGCTGTCTACATGCTGAGCTTTACAACCTAAATGGCACTTCAGTCATGGAGTTGTACTAAGGTCTTGGGGCCTGTTACACAGATAAAGTAAAGCAAAAATCACCAATGAATTTTAACTAAAATATGATGATCCAATCACATGCAATAATATAACTTCAAATGATCAAAGGGAAAGTGAATACAGGAAACAGCAAGACAAAAATGACAGATAATGTATTTTAATGTGCCTGGATACAAACTCCTTTGTAAATGACAACCACACTAATAAGAAAACCACACAAAGATTCCATTCAAAATAGCTTGAAAAAAATCAAACCATCTTGAAATAATTCTAGCCAGAAGTGAAAAGCCTCTACAATGAACAACTTTGTAAAAGAAGAAAAACATTGAGGAGGATAGAAGGTTTCCACCTCTCTAGACCTCTCATGATTATGGATTCAAATAACATGAATGACCATCAAACCAAAAGCGCCCTGCAAATTCATTGCAGTTCCAATTAAAATTTTAGTGAAATTCTTCGTAGAACTGGCAAAATAATATTAAAATCGATATGGAAGCACAGTAGAGCCTGGATAGCCAATGCAACCCCAAGTAAAAACAGCATTGCCTAAGGTATCATCATACCTAATTTAAAACTATATCACAGAGCCAGAGTGACAAAAACACTGTGTTGCTGAGAGAACAACAGAATATACTCTAATAGCACAGGAGGCAAAGATGTGTTCCCACAACTACAGCCACTTGCTTTTGAAACAGATGCTGAAACTCACAATACTGGAGAAAAGCCAGAATGTGTAACAAACGATGCTGACAACAACATATATTTATATAGGACTGGAAAAAAAATCCTAATGTCTCAAACTGCATTGAAATAAAACCCAAAATACAACACTCCAAATGGACCAATGTTTTCCTGGAGTGTCTAAAACTCTGCAACTACTAGATCTAAATTGCTGGAAGTAGCCTTTAAGACATTGGCAGATTTAAGGATTTCGTAAAACAGACTGATTACTCAGAAAATATGATCATTAGTGTACATACATGGCCCCATAAAAATAAAAATCTTTTATATAATAAAATATCAATCAAATTTCTGTAGAATAAGAGAAATATTTTGTGTGTTATATCTTTGACAGAGGATTACTGTTCAGATTATATAAAGAACTCAAGAAACTAAACATCAGCAAAACAAATCCTTCCATCAAAAATTATCCCCTGGGGCCTGGGTAAGAAGGCAAATCAGAATGCCCAGTATCAAACAATGTATCATCATTGTAAGAAAACAATGATGATAATATATGCAAATGCTTTTCATGCAAGAAGCAAGGTCTGTAAATACAATTACTAAGCCAGTGGAGATATCTGCGGTAAACAGTAAACTTGGAATCCACACTCATCCAGAAGACCTTTATTGAACAGTGAATAGGGTCACTGGAGACATCAAGAAAGAAATGGATTAAAACAGTATTCTGAAATCTATGGTATGTAATGAAAGCTGTCCTAGAAGGGAAGTTTAGAGCTGTAATAGCATGTATCAAGAAAACAGACAAATATGAAATTAATAATAATAATAATACACTTCAATTACTTGAAAAAATACAAAGTCCAAATTTAGAGATGGAAAGAAACCATTAAGATTTGACAGAAATGAATGACATGGAAATAACAAAAATTTTAAAAAATGAGAATTTTGGTTCTTTGAATGGATAGATAATGTAAATAAAACCCTTGGTTACAGGCACCAAACAGAAAGGAAAGACACATATTAATAAATTTGTAGATGAAAAGGAAGCCCTTAAAGCAGATTATCAGTGGAAGTCATGATATCCTCAAGTATCACATACAAATAATATATGATACCACTAAACCATACTCCTGTAAATAACTCCAATAAAATGCATTGACTCATCAATTTGAAATTATTGAGTCACTTTTTGAAAAAGGACAAAAAGATTGCTAAGTTGGTAAATGTAATTTCTGCTATACCAGATGACCTGAGTTCCATACCTCGGTAGGATGACAGAAATGAGTCTTGCAAGCTGTACTCTGGCCTCCACATATGCTGTGTGGGATAGGAGCGACCCTTCTCACCCCTATCCACATATCACACATATTCTCACTACTATTACTATATTAGTAAACAAAGAGGCCATGAAGGTCGGTATAGGAATGTTTTTTAAAGTTCTGTGGGAGTGGATCCAGGAAAGACAGGGTGGGTGGATGGATTTGTACAAATGATTATTGTGCCTTCTTTTGGTCTCATTTTTTCTTCTATATGTTTATCTTGTTCAACTCTGATGTGACAGTCTTGTTTTATCTTATTACATTTTTATTTTTATTTTATTATTATCCCTTAGAAGCATTTTCATTTCTAATAAGGGAGTGGATTTGAGTGAGAGGGAAGATGTGGAAAAACTGGGAGGTGTAGAGTGAGGGGAAACCATAATTAAGATATATTTTGTGAGAAAACTATTTTTAATAAAAGGAAAAAAGATCTACTTTATAATGTTTGAAATTATCAACTAACAACTTAAAAGTACTTTTAAATAAAACAAAGTAAGAAGGCATATATCTGAATAGAAAACCTTCAAAATAAAAAAATTAAATATCTACTAAATTTTAAAAAGTGTTCAAAACCATTAACGACCAGGGAAATGAAAATTAAAACTGTTTTTGTTTCTATCTCCCTCCAGTCAGAAGGGATATCACTGCAAAAACCAAAGGATAGCAATCTACTTGCCTGAGGAACATGTGTCTTATACCTGTGGTTTGCTGCCCCATTTGGGCATACCCTTTCTGGTAGAGAGCCCCACTCATTCTGGTAACCCCATCCACCAATACTCTGGAATGTTACCATCCATCTCTGGTCAAAGAGTCTAGACTCTTACCATTGTTGTAGGGAGCCTACCAGAGATGACCACTCAGACAGAATTTATAGTGCTCAACTGATGAGAGGAACAAGAATTCTTTAGTGTTTGGGTTGGAATGTTCTGTACTTGTCTGTTAGTTCCTTTTGAATAAGGGCTCACTTTAACTACAGAGTTTCTCTTCAGGTAACCTGTGTCTGTTGTGAGAGGGGGGTGAGTTGGCCAAATATCACTGTGTTATAGTGAATCTGTCATTAAAAATATAATTGTATTTCTTTTATGAAATTGTTTGCATATTGAGACTGTGTTCAGGATTGTAGTATCATTTTTTTTTTTTGTAATTTTCTATAGTGAGTAATCTCTTCTGATTGGTTTCAATTTGCAGCCTATCTGCTGGTGGGAATGAGTGGAATTGATGGTGTGATGGAGCAAGACAGTGAAGGATTCCCCCATCTTTAACATTAAGGTTAGATGTCACTTCCGGGCAAAAGGATTGAAAAAGATATACCAAGGAAATGGATGCAAGAAACAAGTTGATATAACCATTTTAATATCTGACAAAATAGATTTCAAACCAAAACTAATCAGAAGAAATAGGGAGGACAATATGGACTTATTAAAGGAGAACTCCATGAAGATGCTATTACAATTCTAAACATCTATGCACCAAACACAAGTACACACAAGTTTATAAAAGAATCCACTAGTAGAGAAAAAAAATCACACAGTGACCCCCATACAGTGAGAGTGGATGACTTCAATACCCTACTCTTACCACTAAACACTAAACAGAGAAATTCTAGATAAAACTGACATTAGCAACCAAATGGATCTAACTGATATTCATAGAACATTTCACTCAAACACAAAATACTATACCTTCTTCTCAGCAGCTCATGGCACTTACTTCAAAATTGCATATGGACCTAAACACAAATCATCTCTCAACAGGAAGAAGGAATTTGAAATAGCACCCTGTATCTTATCTGACTACCATGGATTATAACAGTATCAACAACAGAAAGAACAGAAAACTTACAAACACATGAACACTGAATTACCCATTAAGGAATGAAAGGGGTTGAGACAAAATTTAAGAAAGAAATTTAAAACATTTTAGAATTGAATGAAAATGAATACAGAACATATCCTAATTTATGGGGCACAATGAGGCAGTTCTAAGGTACAAGTTCATAGCACTAAGTCCTTACATAACCCTAATGCTCTAGAACAAAAGGAAGAGTTCGCAAAAGGATTAGAGGTCAAGAAGTAACCAGAGCTCAATATAACAAAAGCAAACCACACCCCCAAAAACACTACAAAAATCAATGAAACAAAGAGTTATTTCTTTGAGAAAATCAGTAAGATTGACAACCAATTAGCCAAATAATCTGAAAGGTTCAGGAGATAATCCAAATTAGCAAAATTAGAAATGAAAAGGGGGACATAACAAAAGTCACTGAGGAAATCTAGAGAATCATAAGGACATGGTTTAACAACCTGTTCTCTACCGGTTGTTGTGGCACACACTGGTAGGTTTTGCTGAACGAGGCAGAGGCAGGAGGATCACCTGTCTGAGGCCAGCCTGGGCTACACATTTAGCCGGCAGTGGTGGTGCACGCCTTTAATCACAGCTCTTGGGAGGGAAAGCCAGGTGGGTCTCTGTGAGTTCGAGGCCAGCCTGGTCTCCAAAGTGAGTTCCAGGGAAGGTGCAAAGCTGCATAGAGAAACCCTGTCTCGAAAAAACAAACAAAAAACAACAACAAACAAACAAAAAACAAACCTTTATTCCACCAGTTACTGGATGAAGGCTCTATGATGACAGTTAGGGTATCCACTAATCTGATTACCAGGGTTGGCCAGTTTAGGCTCACTATTGCTAGTAGTCTAATGTGGGCGTGTCCTTGTAGGTTCCTAGGAATTTCCCAGCACCACGTTTTTCCTTCCCTCATTATGTCTTATCTCTGTCAAGATACCTCTTTCCTTGCTCTTTCACTCCATCCCTCTCCCAGCTTGACCATCAAATCCCTCATGTTCTCATGCCCCATCTCTTCCCTGTATTTCCCCCATCTCCCCTCATTCATATACAAAATGTGATCTACTTCCTGTATACAAACCACAAACACATCAAGAAAAAAATCAAGGAAACAATACCATTTACAATAGCCTAATCTACCTATCTATATCTTTATATATATAAAGATATATAAATCTAACTACAGAAGTAAAATACTTGTACAAACATACTTTTAGGACAGTGAAGAAAAGAATTTGAAGAAAATACTCAAGGCAGAAAAGACCTTCCATGCTCATGGATTGGGAGGATTATATTGTGAAAAATGTTAAATTTACAAAAAGTAATGAACAAATTTTATGCTCTCCTCATCAAAATTTCAATGCAATTAGTCACAGAAATTGAGAAGAACAATGTTAAATTTTGTGTGAAAATACAAAATACCCAATATAGTCAAAATAATTCTGAACAACAATAACAACAAAAGCCTGCTGGAGGTGTCGTAATCCAATGTTAAGTTAAACCACAGTGCTATGGTAACACAGTAAACGTGATACTGATAAACAAACTCATCCGTAAAGGGAGCATCAGGTTCCCCAAGGCAGCCCTCCTGACAACAAAAGTCACTTTTTCAGGATTCAGATGATCCACAAAGACACTGCTCTCTGACTTCAGTCTAACTATATCACAGAGCTTCTATGTCAGTAGACTTTCTTCAATTGTTAAATTGTTTAAACATGTCTTCTGAAAATGTTGTTCCATAACCAAGCATAACTGCTGTTGCTGAATCTATTGGACAATGTTCCCCCCCCCCCCTGGGGCCATTGTGCAGTTTTTCTCCCACATTTATAATAAGTACTCTCATGACCTATGCCCAAATTATGAACCAGCTCATGTACTATAGTGTAGGTTAGATTACCCAGTGAGTATGAGAGGAAAATGTTGACTCCACAATTTTGATTTTGAACACTTTCAACAGTGGCTAGTACTAAATAACCAGGATAGCCTTGATTTTGAACACTTTCAACAGTGGCTAGTACTAAATAACCAGGATAGCCTTGCCTTGCCCACAGATATATGACATCATGCCAGTGATGCCGCATGTTTTTCTATTCAAATTGTAAAAATCTTTTAAGACTTGATATATACTACCTTTTACTTATAGCAGATTTTGTTCAGTCTAGATCTAGGTCCACCTAAAAACACATCAGTAAAAACACCTGTTTGAATGTAATAGCCACTCATTCCACTGATACTATAAATACTTGATTCTGATAGGTTGTAATACTTCTAATGTAAACAAATTGTTTATTGCCTAATACCACAAAATATTCAATAATCCTTTTATAAACCTACCAGTTCTCATAACTGTTTTGCCTCACTTTGGAAGTGTGGAAGAAGGGCTCTTGGGCATAATTTCATGATGTTGTAAATAGTGCCATTTATCTCCAGTATGCTTTGTAAAGCTCCCATATGGGTGGTTAGAACAACCATGGATTCAGAGTTTTCATGACCTAGTCATGGTAATAGCAATCTTTCTGTACTAAGGTTGTTCCTGAAGGACATACGTTGCTAGAGTTTTTCTCTCTGGGTCCCGCCAAGCTCTGGCAGTCCTGTATCCCACTTATAAAATAAACACACAGACACTTATGTTATTTAAACTGCTTGGCCATTAGCTTAGGCCTACCATTGCTACCTCTTACTCTTATACTCAGCCCATTTTTGTTAATCTATATGTCACCATGTGTTCCATGGCTTTACCTGCTGTCTATACATGATGCTCCCTGGAATGCAGGCTGGCGACTCCTCTTCTCTGCCTTCCTGTTCTCTCAATTCTCCTTTCTGCTAGTCCTGCCTATACTTCCTGCCTGGCTACTAGCCAATCAGTGTTTTATTTATCAATCAGCAGACATAACTATGGTTAGTGTAGATAGACAATGAAAAGTATTTGGGTATCAAGTATATTTTGGGCTTCATTGTGATAATGTGTCTCTGGCCTCCAAAATATAGGGTATAAGACAACCAGCCTATAAAGTTCTGTCTCTATTCATGTGAATGACCCTTGAGCATATATAACCACTTCTAGGGGGAAGGTGTTGCATTGAGCATATCAAGCTTTTAGCAATACAGAAAAGAAAAGTCAACTTCACAGCCAAAGCTGCAGGCAAGTTATCCTCACATGCACCAGCATCTCAACCAGAGCCACCATATCCTTGCGAGAACCAATGATGAGCAGAAATCCCTGTAGTTTATGTCTTCAAATTGTTGCCTTTCATGTTTTACTGGTATGTATTTTTTCAGAGTTTATCTATTAGAGCATCATGAATAAAAGACACATGGCAAAGAAAGACAGACCCATGTATAGTAAAGTATGAGCAAGTCAGGTAGAAGAAAAGTATAGAGTATGTACTAAAACACATTGGATATTAGCTCAAGGTATATGAACAGCGTGCTTGTATTTTCTGTTAAGTTTGATTAAAGTATTTTTGCTTTTGTAGAGGTATATTGTTCATACAGTCCCAATTTTTAAAATTATTTTGCTTTTCCATGTTGTTTCTAAATGTTATCATTTTATAACATTCTACAACAACAGGAAGAATCCTCATCTAAAATGGGTGTTGTCTGTTTTTGTTTTTGTTTATAGTTTTTATTATTGAATTTCTGTCATGGTGATTTGTAGGAGGCTTTCTTGGATTGCTAGCCTCCAAATCACGACACAGAGACTTATTATTTATTATGAAAGCTTGACATTAGCATATGCTTGCATCTAACTCTTATAACTTAAATTAACCCATTTCTACTGATCTACTTTCTGCCACATGGCTCATGGCTTTCACCTCTCCTTCTGCATGTCTTGTATCCTCTCTGGCTCCTCTGGTGTCCCTCCCCCGCCCCCAGATTCATCCCCTCTTCATTTCTCTCTGCTCTGAATTTCCACCTCATCTCTTCCTGCCTACCTAGTGGACATTCAGCATTTTATCCAACCAATCAGAAGGTGGATTCACAAAGACACATCTTCACAGTGTACAGAAAGATCATTCCACAACAGTGAGTTACAATGTAAAGCTAAACTGAATTCTGGCTTATTAAGTACGGGTTGGATGCTCATTTCAGTCCATGCCTTTTTATTTCCATGGGAGAAAGGAAATTGTTTCAAGACAAACATTTTTCTCATTTGGATTTTAGTGTATGTGTGTTCTAGGCATGGATGCCAAGGTTGTGTGGATTGTGTGCATGGTCATAGTACATATACTTCTCTGTGTGTATGTAGGACAGAGTTCATCCTGGAATGGTGGTTGTGTGGAGGCATATACATTGATTGTATGTTTTCCTTTTTACATTGTTTTATTTTTGGGTTTTTTGGGGGGTATATGTGTGTTTACATAGATATGTGTGTGAGTGTGTATGTGTAGATTGTACCTATGTGTGTGTAGGGGAGTGTTTGTGTTTGTGAGAGTGAGAGAGATTGAGAGGGGGGAGAGAAAGAGGGAGACAGAGAGAGGAAGAGAAAGGCACTTATTTTTTTAAAATGTTGGTTGATTTCCACTGGTCATTGTGAAGTATACCAGGGAACTTTAGCTATTTAACTATAAAATGTGAATATATTCCAGAGAAGATATGAGGTATGACAATCATGATTTGAACAAAGAAATAGTCTTGTAGAAAATTATGCGGTCAGGAATTGGATAATATGGGAGCTACAACATAGGTCTTGGAAGCCATGAAGACAGTTGGGAAAATAAATCAACTCATTATGCATGTTTAAAAGGAGAGAGAGAGAGAGAAAGAGAGAGAGAGAGAGAGAGAGAGAGAGAGAGAGAGGGAGAGACAGAGAGACAGAGAGAGAGACAGAGAGAGAGACAGAGAGAGAGAGACAGAGAGAGAGACAGAGAGAGAGACAGAGAGAGAGACAGAGAGAGAGAACTTATTTAGTTTAGGACAAGGACTGTCTTAGGGAGCATTTCAAAGTTGTTATCCAACCTCCTTTTTGCCATAGAGTCTGGCATTGACTTAAAGCTCACTAAAGTGAATCAGCGAATCAGCGGTTGGACAGATAGACCCAGCCATTCTCCTGTGTCTGCCTCCTGACACTGCTAGGCGTCCAAGCACATGCTGCTAATGCCTGCCTGTTAGAATATGCTGGTGTTCAAACTCAGGTTGTCAAGTTTCTGATGCATATCCTTTACCAGCTCAGCTCTCTCTCTCATTCAGTGTGCACATTTTCCTAGAAACAAGAGTGTCCTATTGGTGAAGAAAACTAATTAAGAAGTGAAGAGAACTGCAACACAATAGTGCCAAAAGGCCATAGGAGATATTCTCTGTAAAACAGATTTTGAAGACAATATCTTGACTTGTGATTAAAAATTTGACATGCTAAGTCTCTGCCCATTATTGGTTTTGATTCATGTTTCATAATTATCTGAGTACCTAGATTTGTATTGTAACAACAACAACAAAAATTATATGTGTTTTGGTGTAGCACTCTTAAGGGTCTGTCAATGTGAGTCTCAAGATCCCCTATTATAAGTATATTTCAAAAGTATGTAACAGGAAAAAAAACTGGAAAGAATTCTTGTGCAAGTCTGACTTTGTGTTCATTAAATTGCATACACAATGATTCTAGAGCCCAAAGGTGTTGACAAAATTGAATACTTTCATTGAAAATCTGGTGCAGAATGATATTAACAGAGTATTCCAGGCAACTCCAAAATGCCATCTTTTATCCATTGCTTTCCCCCCTTATATTTTCATCAAATTCATCAATAACTAGAAACTCACTATCTAGGCTCTCTGTTATCCAGAGAATATTAAACCACATTAAAAACACCATAGCACCCTATACACTACACAGGCAGTATACCAACTGCAAAGTAAGCTGTGCTTCTTATTCTGAGGTCTATAATTTCAGCACTCAGGGGCTCGAGACAAGAGCATCAGTAGTTCAGAACTACATAGCAAGCACAGGACTAGCATGAACTACATGAAACCATGTTTAAAAATAAACATCTTCTGGCTGAATGGAGGAATACACTCATGAAGTTCAGCACTTCCATGAAAATTCAAAAGAATGTAGTGAAACTTAGACTACCTACCAGTTTCCTTGATACAAGTATCCAATATCAAACATTATATATAATGCAGAAACATTTTTTTAAATGAGCATGCATTTTAATCTCCAAATAAACTAATATTGTTGATTTTCCTGTGAGTAGAACTGTCTATCACAATACCTGCTGTCATGACAAAGTACAAGAACTATGAGAAAAACTCTACAGAGTCATCAAAGAAAGAGAGAAAAGCAGTAGATATTTCAAGGAAATGCCATCCCCCCAATTTTAAAAATTTGGCAAAGAATTAGGGGATGTATTTTTATTCTCCTGGTAATCATCTGTCCTTCTATCCTCTAGAAGACTTACCATGACAGAGTGATGCCCATAGCTCTAGTTCTGGCTCTGCTGTGGAATCATTTGTAACACGTGTCTTCTGAGACCACTCATGATATAGGAAACTCAAGAGCTCTCTTTGTCTCTCATGGACAAGGTTCTAGAATCCTGCACCTAACAACAGAAGCTTCCCAGTCCATAGAACCTGGCAACTGATGAGGTTCTTCTCATCTAGTTCTTTTTCATCTCATCCAAACTTATTAGGACTTCTTCCATGTGAGTAAGTCTGCTTCCTCCCTGTCATTTGATATCCTTCAGTATCTCTAGTATGGACCAACCCCATTTCATGACATTCATTTTATTTTACTATATATGAATCATAAACATCAGCTGAACTCTGTCCTTTTGTTCATATTATACCCTTGCTCTCAGTTCATTTCCTCAGTAGTGGACAATACTATGGAATACTCTTAAATAATTCAAATCCACAGGAACTTTTCTACCCCTTTTACAGCAAAGCCTAAGCAATCACGTGTCTGTCACTTCTTGTCTATCAATGGCCAATGAATATATCAGACCCTGCATCTGCTCATCAAGGTTCTTTATCTATTTCATACAACTGTCATAAAAAAGTAAGGCATAAACAGAGCTTAGGACAGGAGATGTGAATAAAATAGCAGAATAGGGATACATTTTGTTGACAGTCACTAACTGATACTTGGGAAAACAACAATATGGAACCAATGCTTTTAACAGGATGGCTTGGACACATGGTGGTAACATGTCTATTTACTAATTAGAATTGTCTTGTCACCCACCAGTGTTCTTCTTTGACCCTTTCATCTTCAGGACACTCCTTTGACTCTTCATAGTTGTTCAGGCTTTGCACCACAATGCTATTTGTCAACTTCTATGGGCTGTTTCTAAGTTTTACACCATTTACAAGAGCCAACAAATAAGTGAAAATCCCAATTCAACAGTCAAAATCGTATATGGTAAAAATGTCAGGATTTTGGGAAACTTTAAATGTATTAATAATACACATCATATATCAGGATACATAGCTATACTAAGCAGATATTGTCAGATTAATATATGTTATTAGATTGCTTAAAACTCCAATTTTCACCAATAGATTAAATGTGCAGGAAGAAAGCCTCTAGCCAAATAGTTTCAAATTTGAACAACCATATCGAATGATTTTACAATAATTTTTATATACTTTATGAAGAACTAGTGGAGTTGGAAATTTTCTGTACCAAATAAATAATAACAACTCTTATGGGAATAACAATAACAATTACCCAGACTTTGTCATAACACTTTATAAATGAATGATTCTGTTTTTCATGAACATTCAAAAGAATGTACAACTCTGTGGCAACATAAAAATAACAAATTCCAGTGTGTAAAAGAAAATAAATAAATTTATTTGATCTAAATGGAACCAAACATGCAATTAAAATAGCTACCATATAATACTAACTTATTTTTATATGCTTATGAATTATTTATTTAGTATATTCCCTTGTATAGTTATTTATACTTAATAATATTAACATAACATTAGTAAAGATAATCTTATCTGATCAAGTTTTATTAGTTTCATAGTAATGAGTTTCATCGTGGCATTTTCATTTGTCTGTACCATCATAGTTTGCTGTCACTCATTGTTCACCCCATTCTATTAAAATGCATTCTATACAAGATCCAGTGATGGCAATGACAAGCTTAATCAGGTATAGTATGCTAACTTTTAGACTACAATATATGTGTTCTATTAATTATTACATGACTTACAAAGTGTTCATTTCACAATAATTTTTGAGTCCTAATTTATAATCCAGTAACAAGACCACTAACCTGGTGATTGCTAACTCTCAACTTTCCTACTGGTAAACTTAATGAGAATACATTGTTCAAGGAGTTCTTGGGCTTCCTTTATGTAAAGGGATATGTGTAATGCTTATGTTTCTATAAAGCATTAATGTCCCTGAAATATGAGAGAAAAGGAACAGTTTAATGTGTTTATTTCCTCCAGAAATTATTCATTCTGTAAATGCCAATTTGTATCAAACACCACAGTTTTTCATAAGAGTATAAGGTTTAAAGTTTAAACAAAAGTACTGGGTTCATATGAGTGCCCAAATACGAGCTGAAGAAAGATGATACCAGTTAACATGTAAAGCATGTCAGGGATAAGTCCACAAGGCCTCAGTACCATAGAAAGAACTATAGGCAATGGAGGAGAACTGGAAGGGAGAGGTGATCTTCCCCATAGAAGATCACATCGATTGATTGTGCAGTGGCAAAGGGTCAGCCCTGAGAGCATAAATACAAGCATCATTAAATGGACTAAGGTGGTTGTAAGCATGCAATAACAGTTAGGGGAAAAAGAGGCTGTAAATTTGAAGGAAAGTGGGGATGGGAATATGGGAAGGTTTAGAGGGAGGAAAGTGAAAGGAGAAATGTAATTAAATTACAGTCTCAAAAAATGTACGAGGTTCAGGAGAGCATTGACTAAAGGACATAGCAACGATCATGTTAAAATGGTAATCAACATCATTATGTCTTTCAGCCGATCATTAGTGGTGAATTTGCAAAAATATTTTGAGTTTCTCTTGAATATAAGAGGACATTGAGTTTCCAAGTTGTTAGAGAACTGTAGTAGGCTCTGAGGTTACTGACAATAGAAAGCCAGACTCTGAGATGTACTGCTAGCGGAAGACCAGTCATGCCAGGAATGGGAAAGGTGACTAAGTGGATTTGTGCCCTGGTTTCCATGAGACCATTTTCTGAACAATACCTCACTTACAGCTGAGTGAGACCTAGAGAAAAAACTCAACAAGGTTATGCCAAGAAATTCTTGGTTCATTGAGATGCTGAGGTTATGTACACATGTGTGTTCAAGTCATTAATTTTGGAGATAGTTATTTTACATAATGATCAACTAACACTATAAAAATTAGGAAGTAAATTTTCCCTTCCTTGCTTTCTATCATCTTTGCCTTAATAGCATAATGATGCCACCTGATACTTGTTTTGTAAATCAATTGTCTTTAAAAGCTCAACACTGCACTGGAGAGATGTCTCAGCAAGGGAATTAGCTGATGCTCAAGACTGAGGACCTAATTTTTGGAACCTCAGAACCTACACAAAACCAGCAACGTGCCATGCATCTGTATTCCCAAAAGTCCTGAGGTAAATGGGATGCATAGACAGTGCCTCCTCAGAAGCTCCAGGACCAGCTACCCTACCCTAACCATAGTGAACACAAGGATCCTGTCTCATATATGGTTCAAGAATAACCCACGTGTCATCCATCAGTCACATAGGAACACATGCACACATGTATCATACAAATATACTAATAAAAGCATATTAAAAGATATTTTCCAAAAATGTTTTATGCTGAGACACATTTCAAAAGTTGAAGACAATGAATTTTGAGATTAATAAGAGAAAAGCAACTCATTATATACTCTGGAAACTCCATAAGGTTATCATTGAATCTTTCAGTGGGAATCTGAATGATTTTAGTCAAAGTGGGAATCAAATAAAATGATAGTAACAAAAGCTGTACCACGCAAAAGAGTCTTGTAACAAGGAGAGCATATGAACATTTTTTCCAGACACCAAAACCATATGCATTTCAGCAACACTACACTTGCTTAAGAATGTTTAAACCTCATTGGTGCAAGCAAATGTATAGGTGAGTATATGTTGGGATCAGAATGGCTCTGACCCCTCTAAGATTGCCCCCCACCTCCCCTGTTCTGAGATTGCTGAGGTCAGGATATTCTGCAGATGTTTTGCTGTTTAGTATATCTCGTGGTTTGGCAGCTGTGGCTTCTTAGGGCATGCTGACTGTTCCTTGACCCCGAGTGCTTGATAAACAATTTTGTTTGTTCCTCCTGAAAGGGTATATAAGATGGGGAAGAAAGAATAAAGAATCCTGATGCTTGCAACTTGACTGGTGTGTGCTGTGTTCATCCCGACTTCCCTTGCCAGGTTTAGGGCTCAATTGCTGTGCAGGTGAGGCAAGTGGAGGTCTCACCTAGACCTGGAAAGAGGGGTTTGAAGGACGGGGTCACTCCTCGGCTAGCAAAAGGAGTGAATTGGGGATACGAGTAATTAAGGTAAGTACCATGGGGAACGCTACAAGTAAATCTCAGATGACCACTGAGATCACTAAGGTTTTAAAACAACAAGGAACAGAAATTAAGCGAAGTACCACAGCCGCATTTGTTACAATTGTTACAGAAGTCAGTCCTTGGTTTTTTTTTTTTTTTTTTTTTTTTTTTTTTTTTTTTTGAGACAGGGTTTCTCTGTGTAGCTTTGTGCCTTTCCTGGAGCTCACTTGGTAGCCCAGGCTGGCCTCGAACTCACAGAGATCCGCCTGGCTCTGCCTCCCGAGTGCTGGGATTAAAGGCGTGCGCCACCAACGCCCGGCCAGTCCTTGGTTTTTAACAGGAGGGGGATTGAATATCCCTGATTGGAAACAAGTGAAACAGGACTTGAAAAGGGCCCTTCATGAGAGGGGCCCAGATAACTTACCTATAGCTACATATTCCTTATGAATATTAGTTAAAGATGCTTTGCTAACAGAGAAAGTTAAAGTACAAGAACAATTAGCTGAGGCTACTAGACTTTTTAATGAGGTTCAAGAGGAAGAAACTAAGAAATCCGTAAGCGCTGTTGATGAGAAATCAGACGTGTTATGGGTCATGGAGACCAAGTTGTCAGAATCAGAAGGAGAGGACTCAGGAGGAGAGATTAGAGTGAGAAATCAAGGAGTTAAAGAAAAAAAAAAATAAAACAATGTAAAGTGAAACCAAAAAACAGTTCAGGCAAAGAGGATGCTGTCGGCACTCAGCCGTCTGTGCCACCTCTACCTCCAGCCTATGAGGAGGAGGATTGGAAATGGCCAAATGTAAAAGAGTATCGAGGAGTAGCCTTCCAAAAATCAGGTGCTCTTGCATTAAAAATTTTTTTAGCATTTCCTCCTTTCCCTGTTTTTTTGCTCCTTTCTTTTTTGCGGTGTGGAATGATACTGGGTGGGAGGGGGTGCTTTATTAAAATTGTTCTGTTCAGAATTGCAGCCTTAGCAGTTGCTGGCTTGATGAAGATAATGCGTTAGTTATAAAAAATTCCTGCTGCCATTCCGATACCAATGGAAACAACTTCCCAGTTTCCTGTACAATTGTATAGAACAAAGAGGTTTTGGAATCACTGCTGCCATTGTTACACCTTTGCTGTTTCTGCTGTTGCTGCTGCTACTGCAGGAATGGCCCTTTCTCAAAATACCCAGCAAGCTGATGTGGTAGAGTCTCTAATACTTTGGACATTTCAAAAATCAGATAAATGGACATGTACATTCCGGACTGCCAACACTTAATCAACAGATGGTGTTGGTACAAGAACAATTTGATTTGTTATGGACTCAACAACAATCGACCTGTTCTCAGATGTACATATCTATGTGTGTGACCCTTGGGAGGGTTGTTGATGCCTCTCATGAAGTTTGGAGGCTGAGTGGGTATGTTTCAGGGTCCTGGAATATGACATTTGTAAATTTTACTATGCAGCTTTTTCATGCCATACAGGCCATTGATGATGCCGGAGTTGTTCCAATTTCGGATATTGGATGGTGGGGTTGGGTGGCCCAGGTTGGAGGCTGGTTTCAAAAATGGTCAGGATTGCTTGCTATGGCAGTCCTAGGATGTCTTGGAATTGGGGTATGCTTCTGGGCCCTCTGCCAACTTAAAACGTGATTTACCACTCATGCAGGTGTCACCCGACAGGCCCCGCTAGCTGTCTCAGCACATACTGAATCCACACAAGTCCCGTGGATTCAGAAGCTTGATAAACGGTAACCAGAGACGGGTAACTTCCTAAGATAGCATGGGCACCTAAGACAGGAAGTATGGAGGGCACTTTCCTATGATGGGTAAGTTCATGCTACTGGGTTGACCTAAGACAGGTGCTGCTTAAATAAATAAAAAAGGAGGAGATGTTGGGATCAGAATGGCTCTGACCCCTCTAAGATTGCTCCCACCTCCCCTGTTCTGAGTGCGCTGAGGTCAGGCTGTTCTGCGGATGTTTTCCTGTTTGGTATATCTCGTGGCTTGGCAGCGGGGGCTTCCTGGGGCAAGCTGACCACCGTTCCTTGACCCTGGGTGCTTGATAAACAAATTTGTTTGTTTCCTCCTGGAAGGGTATATAAGATGGGGAAGAAAGAATAAAAGAGTCCTGATGCTTGCAGCTTGACTGGTGTGTTCTGTGTTCATCCCGACTTCCCTTGCCAGGTTTTGGGCTCAATTGCTGAGAGAGGCACAGCAAGTATAAAATATCTTTACTAAGTGGTGCTGTACAAATTAATGGTACTTATTGTATGGTAAAAAACAAAAATATTAGGCAAAAGTGCAACCACAGAGTAAGAATATACACTAAATGTAATCAATGTGACTTCATAGACACAGAATATGTGAAGTGTGTGGTTTTCTTAAAGATTAAGTTTTTATAACCATATAGAGATCATTATGAACACAAGATACTGTGCAAGCTTCTGGTAATAACAAAATTTTGTAATAGATACATCAAAGATAAAGGAACAAAATAAGCCACCGACCCACTATGGCAATTTTTGAATGCATGGAATCTGACCCTGCACTTCAACCCAAAACCTCAGGTAGGAAATTCTAGAGCTGCTTTCAGACACTCTACTGTCAGCCATCCCACTCACCAATAGACACCAGACCATATATAGCCACACTCAGAAGCCTCGTTAGAGGTCATTAGAGTCAGGTCCCTCTCCCTGCCTGTTCACCTACCTACCCAGTACCACACCTACCATGCTCATATGGGGCTGCTTGGTTTCAGAACCCTGAATTCAAACCAGAACTTTTTGTAGACAATTTTAGGTCTAATCCTCACTGTTCCTACTGTTAGCCACCCCACTCACCAATGGGCCCTGGGTGGAAGTATTCCCCAAACCCTACTCTGGAGAGAGTTCTATCTCCTAGTCACCATCTGCTGACCACAAGAACCCTACCCATCACATCAATCTGGGGTAGTTTGGAATGCAAACCTAGAGTCTAAACCTGAAATTCAGGAAGGAGCTCCAAGAGCCTGCCCACCTACCTCGAGAATCCCAGTTACAGATGTGCATAGCTTATCCTCTTCCTACATGTCATTTCCTCTACCAACCATGTGACCTCCTGTCCTAAATTAGGACAACCAGGACTCTGAAATTAATCCAGAGTGCTCCCCAACCGAGAATCAAGTATCATTTAGCTGATACACAATTTGACATGTTGGGGGTAATATTAAATAATTATCTGACATCCACCCTCTTAGGCAAGATTAGCTTTTCACATGGAGAAATACCACAAATGTCCTAACTCTTGTTGCCTAGATCCCTTCATCCAAACAAACATCAACATTTAGAACAACATGCCTCTTCTAGAATCCAGCAACTTTCTTTTAATATTTCTTTGGAAAAGTGATGTAGCTGAAGCTCAGGACAAGGACTTCAAAATAACAAATGTAAGTATGTTCATGGAGCTCAAGATGGAAAGAGAGAATACATGCCCAAATGAAGACTGGGAGGGAGAAACAGTTGGTTGACATAATGGAAAACAATTCAAAATATTAAAATTGATTTTAATGAAGAAATAAAGCCTTTGAAGAAAAGCTAAACTGAAATGAAAACCCAGGAAGTGAAACAAAATGCTCAGAGGAAAAACTCTACAACAATTTGGATGAAGTGGAAAAAAGAACATGAGATCTTACAGGAAAACTTGAATAAATGGATCACTAAGTAAAAGCTCCAAAATTCAGGCACACAACATCCAGGAGGTATGGGGCAATATGAAAGAGCAAACCTTCAAATAAGTGTTTAGGATAGAGAAGAAAGCAAAGTAAAAGGCACAAAAATATTTTAAACGAAATCATAGATGAAAAATTTATTTCCCATTTGTAAAGGAAGAGATGTACCAAGACTCGAGACTTCTACAGAACACCAAATAACAGAACCAGAAAATAAACTCTCCAAGTCATATGATAACAAAGCCTCTAATTGTATAGAAAAAGTAAAGGATATTCAAAGCTCCAAGGGAGAGATTGAAATCCTACAAAAGGCAGACCCATTAGAGTAACACCCAACTTTTTTTAAAATTTTATTTATTTCATTTTACAATACCATTCAGTTCTACATATCAGCCACATGTTCCCCTATTCTCCCCCATCCCACTCCCTCCCCTTACCCCCAGTCCACCCCCTATTCCCACCTCCTCCAGGGCAAATCCTCCCCCAAGGACTGTGATCAACCTGGTAGACTCAGTCCAGGCAGGTCCAGTCCCTTCCTCCCAGACTGAGCCAAGTGTCCCTGCATAAGCTCCAGGTTTCAAACAGCCAACTCATGCAATGAGCACAGGACTTGGTCACACTGCCTAGTTGCTTCCCAAACTGATCAAGTCAATCAACTGTCACACCTATTCAGAGGGTCTGATCCAGCTGGGGGCCCCTCAGCCTTTGGTTCATAGTTCATGTGTTTCCATTCATTTGGCTATTTTTTTCAATAATTGAGTAAAACCAAAATTTATTATAAGCCACAGTCATCCTAGGGGCCTCCATGCTATATATATAGCCTTCATGGTTCTATGGGTTGTGGCCTGATTGTTCTTTATTTTATATCTAGAATCCACTTATGAGTGAGTACATTCCATGACTCTTTCTGGGTTTGGGTTACCTCACTCAGGATGATTTTTTTTAGTTCCATCCATTTGCCTGCAAATTTCATGCTTTCATTGTTTTTCTCTGCTGAGTAGTACTCCATTGTGTATATGTACCACATTTTTTTCATCCATTCTTCCATTGACGGGCATCTAGGTTGTTTCCAGGTTCTGGCTATTATGAATAGTGCTGCTATGAACATAGCTGAGCATGTATCTTTATGGTATGAATCAGCATTCCTTGGGTATATGCCCAAGAGTGGGATGGCTAGGTCTTGAGGTAGTTTGATTCCTAATTTTCTGAGAAACCACCATACTGATTTCCACAGTGGTTGTACAAGTTTACATTCCCACCAACAGTGGAGGAGTGTTCTCTTTGTTCCACATCCTCTCCAACACTGACTGTCATTGGTGTCTTTGATGGTAGCCATTCTGACAGAACACCCAACTTTTTAATGGAGGCACTGAAGGCCATAAGGCCATAATTAATCATAAATCATAGTGAAGGATACTATTTAATCATTAAAGAAAAATTGAATTCAATATTGCAAATCCAAACATTTACATAGGAAACACAAGAACATCCTGTTTCATAAATAAAAACTATTAGATATATAATCATATATTGATACTAATACAATAATAATAGTTATTATTGTATTAGGATGTGGGGTGCTGTGGGATGTTCAGTATGTCCTGTAGGAGCCCCTTCTTGGGTTCCTCGTGGCTTTACCCAGCAGGTCCGCATAGAGGATGATTACGACCACGGGCCTGAGTGCAGGTCTCTGAGATGGTCTGCACTTGGCTGTGCTGGGGGATGGTCTGTATGTCAAGTTGCTCTGATTGGTCAATAAATAAAACACTGACTGGCCAGTGGCTAGGCAGGAAGTATAGGCAGGACTAACAGAGAGGAGAAATAAAAGAAGAGGAAGGCAGAAGGAGTCACTGCCAGCCACCACCCTGACAAGCAGCATGAAAAGATGCCGGTAAGCCATAAGCCACATGGCAGGGTATAGATTTGTGGAAATGGATTAATTTAAGCTATAAGAACAGTTAGCAAGAAGCCTGCCACAGCCATACAGTTTGAAGCAATATAAGTGTCTGTGTTTACTTGGTTGGGTCTGAATGGCTGTGGGACTGGCAGGTGACAAAGATTTGTCCTGACTCTGGGTAAGGCAGGAAAACACTAGCTACATGACCTCATTAGGTACTCGTATCAATGGATAGGTCATTCAGACAAAAGCCAAATAGAGAGACACTGCACTTCATGTATCAGAAATGAAATCAACCTAACAAGATACCTACCAAACATTCTACCTAGACATTAAAGAATATACTTTCTTCTTAGCAACACATGAAAATTTCTCCATATTGATCACATATTATAACATAAAGACTCAACAGAGAGTGTAAAATTGAAATCACATCCCTCATCCTATCTGACCTAGATTAAATCTTGATATCAACAACAAAATAAGTGACAAATTGTAATGTTTCATTAAATCTAAAAAATACTACTAAAAAATGGGTTTAAGTAGAAATTAAGTAGGAAACTAAACCATTTGGAGACTTGGATAAAAATGAAAACCCAGCATGCTGAAATTTAAGTGACACAGTGAAGCAATTTCATAGCATAAAGTTCCAACATTAAAAAAAAAACCTGAAGAGATCATATGTAAATTGTAAGCTTTAGGAAAATGAGATAAAACAACATATGAAAAGTGTACATAGGAAGAAATATAAATTCAGGGCTGAAATTAATAAAATAAAAATGATAATCAATACAAAGATAGCAATGAAACAGAGTTGTGTCTTTAAAAAAATTAAGAAAACTGGCAAATCTTTACCCAAATTTATCAAGAGGTAGAAAGAGGATCCAGGCCCTGGACTTCCCTTCTGGACCAGAGGTGAGGGTCCTAGCTTAGCCCGGACCCCATCCCTGGGCACCAGCCACTCCGGGGAAGACCTGTCCAACTTGGCCCCAGGTTCTGACCACCAGGCAAGTTCCCTTCCAGCCCCATCAAGAAGGATCCCCTTCTACAAGACCCCCAGCAGACCCTGCAATCTCCACGCCCTGCCCCCATGCCCATCCACCCCAAGACCCCAGCCACTTCCTGAGACTTAGAGACTGGGCCCCACCTCCCATCCTGCCCTGGACTTCCCTTCTGGACCAGAGAGAGAGCTCCCATTCTGCCCCAGACTTCCCCTCTGGACAAGAGCTCCCATCCTGCCCCGGACTTCCCTTCTGGACAAGAGCATCCATCCTGCCCTGGACTTCCCGTCTAGATAAGAGCTTCCATCCAGCCCCGGAGTTCCCATTTGGACAAGAGAGTTCCATCTGGACAAGAGACGGAGACTTCCTGAATCTGTCAGCTCTGTCTGAACCAAGTGTGCTGATAAGACCAAGAACGAACCACAAGGGCAGACGTCAAGGCAGAAGTACATACAACAAAATGAAGAGCAATACAGCATCACCAGAACCTAGCTGGCCTCCAACATCTAGATCTGAACATCAAAAATTGGAAGAAGCAGAAGAAAACAGCCTTATGAATAACATCATGAAGAAGGTAGAGGCTTGTGTAGAGGAAAAGACAAAAAAGGAAGAACTCTATAAACAACTAGAGGAAAGGGCAAACAAATTAGAAGAAAACAATAAAGTCCTGGAAGAAAACAATAAAGCACTGAAAGAAAACCATGAAAAAGCAATGAAACAAATAAAGGAAACAGTCCAAGACCTGAAAAGGGAAATAGAAAAAATAAAGAAGACACAAACAGAGGGAATGCTGGAAATAGAAAATCTGAGTAAATGAACAGGAACTTCAGATGCAAGTATAACCAACAGAATGCAAGAGATGGAAGAGAGGATCTCTGGTGTTGAAGATACAGTAGAAGAAATAGATTCATCAGTCAAAGAAAACACTAAAGCCAACAAAGTCATGACCCAAAATGTCCAAGAAATTTGGGACCCATGAAAAGACCAAACCTAAGAATTATAGGGATAGAGGAAGGAGAAGAATACCAACTCAAAGGCACAGAAAATATATTCAACAAGATCATAGAAGAAAACTTTCCCAACTTAAAGAAGGAAATGCCTATGAAGATACAAGAAGCCTATAGAACACCAAACAGACTAGACCCCCCCCCCCAAATCCCTTTGCCACATAATAATTAGACAACTAAACGTACAGAAAAAAGAAAAAATATTAAGAGCAACAATGGAAAAAGGCCAAGGTAAACCCATCAGAATAACACCCGATTTCTCAATGGAGACTTTGAAAGCCAGAAGAACCTGGACAGATGTAATGCAGACACTAAGAGACCATGGATGTCAGTCCAGACTAATATACCCAGCAAAACTTTCAGTCATCATAGACAAAATGAACAAGACATTCCAAGACAAAGCCAGATTTAAACAATACTTATCCACAAACCCAGCCCTACAGAAAGCACTAGAAAAAAAAATCCAACCGAAGGAATTCAGATACACCCTCAAAAACACAGGCAATAGATAAAGCCACAGCAGTAAACCCCAAAGAAGAGAAGTACACACACACTACCACGAAAAAATAACAGGGATGAACAATCACTGGTCATTAATATCCCTTAGTATCAATGGACTTAATTCACCTATAAAAAGACATAGGCTTACAGAATGGATATGAAAACAGAACCCATCTTTCTGCTACATACAAGAAACACATCTCAAATTCAAAGACAGACACTACCTAAGAATAAAAGGCTGGGAAAAGACTTTCCAATCAAACGGTCTTAAGAAACAAGCGGGTGTAGCTATCCTGATATCCAAAAAAATAGACTTCAAACTAAAATCAATCAAAAGAGATCAAGAAGGGCACTACATACTCATCACAGGAAAGATCCACCAAGATGAAGTTTCAATTCTGAACATTTATGCCCCAAACACAAGGGCACCCACATATGTAAAAGAAACATTACTAAATCTTAAACCACATATAAAACTCCACACATTAATAGTGGGAGATCTCAACACCCCACTTTCACCACTGGACAGATCTCCCAAATCGAAACTTAACAGAGAAATAAAGGACTTAACTGATATCATGACCCAAATGGACCTAATAGATATCTACAGAACATTCCATCCTAACAAGAAAGAATATACCTTCTTCTCAGTACCCCATGGAACTTTCTCTAAAATTGACCACATACTTGGCCACAAAGCAAATCTCAACAGATACAAAACAATTGCAATAACCTCCTGTGTTCTATCAGACCACCATGGTTTAAAGTTAGATTTCAACAACACCAAAAACTACAGAAAACCTACAATCTCATGGAAACTGAATAATGCTCAACTGAATCATGAATGGGTTAAGGAAGAAATAAAAAAAGAAATTAAAGACTTCATAGAGATTAACTAAAATGAAGACACCACATACCCAAACTTATGGGACACTATGAAAGCAGTGCTAAGAGGGAAATTCATAGCACTAAATGCCCACATAAAGAAGTTGGAGAAATCCCACACTAGTGACTTAACAGCACACCTGAAAGCTCTAGAACAAGAAGCAAAGTCTCCCAGGAAGAATAGATGCCAGGAAATTATCAAAGTGTGAGGTGAAATCAATAAAATAGAAACTAAGAGAACAATACAAAAAATTAATCAAACAAAGAGTTGGTTCTTTGACAAAATCAACAAGATAGACAAGCCCTTATCCAAACTAACCAAAAGACAGAGAGAGAATCCAAATCAACAAATTCAGAAATGAAAAGGGGGACATAACAACTGACATTGAGGAAATCCAGAGAATTATCAGGTCATATTTCAAAAATCTCTACTCCACAAAACTGGAAAACCTAAAAGAAATGGACAATTTTCTGGATAGGCACTGCATACCGAAGTTAAATCAAGACCAGATATACTATTTAAATAGTCCAATAACCCTTAAGGAAATAGAAACAGTCATTAAAAGTCTACCAACCAAAAAATCCCAGGAACAGTTGGTTTCACCGCAGAATTCTACCAGATCTTCAAAGAATAGTTAATACCAATACTCTTTAATTTGCTACACACAATAGAAACAGAAGGAACATTATAAAACTCCTTCTATGTGGCTGCAATTACCCTGATTCCTAAACCAAACAAAGAGGCAACAAAGAAAGAGAACTACAGACTAATCCCCCTCATGAATATTGATGCAAAAATACTCAATAAAATACTGGCAAACAGACTCCAAGAACACATCAAAGCAATTATCCACCATGATCAAGTAGGCTTCATCCCAGGGATACAAGGGTGGTTCAACATACGAAAGTCCCTCAATATAATACACCATATAAACAAACTCAAAGAAAAAAACCCCACATGATCATCTCATTAGATGCAGAGAAGGCATTTGACAAAATCCAACACCCCTTCATGATAAAAGTCATGGAGTGATCAGGAATACAGGGAACATACTGAAACATAATAAAGGCAATTTACATCAAGCTAACAGCCAACATCAAATTAAATGGAGAGAAACTCAAAGCAATTCCACTAAAATCAAGAATGAGGCAAGGCTGTCCACTCTCCCCATACATATTCAATATAGTACTTGAAGTTCAAGCCAGAGCAATAAGACAACATAAGGAGATAAAGTGGATACAAATTGGAAAGGAAGAAGTCAAGCTTTCCCTATTTGCAGATGACATGATAGTTTACTTGAGTGACCCCAAAGATTCCACCAAGGAACTGATAAAGCTTATAAACACCTTCAGCAACATAGCAGGATACAAGATCAACTCAAAAAAATCAGTAGCCCTCCTATATACAATGAACAAAGAAGCTGAGAAGGAAATCAGGATATCACCTTTTACAATAGCCACAAATGACATAAAATACTTTGGGGTAATGCTGACCAAGCAAGTGAAGGACCTATGTGACAAGAACTTTAAGTCCCTGAAAAAAGAAATTGAAGAAGCTATCAGAAAATGTAAAGATCTCCCATGCTCATGGATAGGCAGAACCAACAGAGTAAAAATGGCAATTTTACCAAAAGCAATCTACAAATTCAATGCAATCCCCATCAAAATACCAACACAATTCTTCACAGACCTGGAAAGAATAATACTCAACTTCATATGGAAAAACAAAAAACCCAGGATAGCCAAAAGAATCCTGCACAATAAAACATTTCTGAAGGCATCACGATCCCTGACTTTAAGCTCTACTATAGAGCTACAGTAATAAAAACAGCTTGGTATTGGCATAAAAAGTGACATGTGGACCAATGGAATCGAATTGAAGACCCTGACATTAACCCACACACCTATGAACATATAATTTTTGACAAAGAAGCCAAAAGTGTACAATGGAAAAAAGAAAGCATCTTCAACAAATGGTGCTGGCATAACTGGATATCAAAGTGTTGAAGGCTGCAAATAGATCTATATCTGTCACTGCGCACGAAAATTAAGTCCAAGTGGATCAAGGACCTTAACATAAATCAAGCTACTCTGAACCTGCTAGAAGGGAAAGTAGGAAGTAGTCTTGAATGCATTGGCATAGGAGATCACTTCCTAAATATAACACCTTAAGTACAGACACTGAGAGAAACAATCAATCAATGGGACCTCTTGAAACTGAGAAGCTTTTGTAGAGCAAAGGATATGGTCAACGAGGCAAAGCGACAGCCTACAGAATGGGAAAAGGTCTTCACCATCCCCACATCTGACAGAGGACTGACATCCAGAATATATAAGGAACTCAAGAAATTAGACATCAAAATGCCCAACAGTCCAATTAAGAAATGGGCTATAGAACTAAACAGAGAATTATCAACAGAGGAAACTCAAATGGCTGAAAGACATTTAAGGAATTGCTCACCATCTCTAATCATCAAGGAAATGCAAATCAAAACAACTCTGAGATACCACCTTACTCCTGTCAGAATGGCTAAGATCAAAAACACTGAAGACAATGTATGCTGGAGAGGATGTGGAACTAGGGGAACTCTCCTCCACTGCTGGTGGGAATGCAAGCTCGTACAACCACTTTGGAAATCAATATGGCGCTTTCTTAGAAAATTGGGAATCAATCTCCCCCAAGATCCAGCTATACCACTCTTGGGCATATACCCAAGGAATGCTCAATCATACCACAAGAGCACTTGCTCAGCTATGTTCATATCAGCATTGTTTGTAATAGCCCAAACCTGGAAACAACCTAGATGCCCTTCAATGGAAGAATGGATAAACAAATTATGGCACATATACACAATGGAATACTATTCAGCAGAGAAAAACAATGACATCATGAGGTTTGCAGGCAAATGGATGGATCTAGAAAAAATCATCCTGAGTGAGGTAATCCAGACTCAGAAAGACAAATATGATATGTACTCACTCATAGGAGGATACTGGAGGTGGAACAAGGATGACCGGACTGCTACTCACATCACTAGGGAGGCTATCTGCAAAACAGGACCCCAAGGAAGACACGAGGATCACCCAATGATGGAGAAATGGCTGAGATCTACATGAACAACCTGGACATGAGTGGGAGTCATGAAGGGTGAGAGTCAAGGGAAAGAAAGCCTGTGGGAGCGGGAGATCCCAGCTGGATCAAGAACAGCAAGGGAGATCAAGGAATAGGAGACCATGGTAAATGAAGACCACATGAGAAAAGGAAGAAACAAAGTGCTAGAGAGGCCCACAAAAATCCACAAAGATACCCCCACAATAGATGGTTGGCAATGATCGAGAGACAGCCGGAACTGACCTACTCTGGTGATGGGATGGCCAAACACCCTAATAGTCATGCCAGAAACCCCATCCAAGGACTGAGGAATCTGGATGCAGAGGTCCACGGCTAGTCCCCGGGTGGAGCTCCGGGAGTTCAATTATCGAGAAAGAGAAGGGTTTATATGAGCGAGAATTGTTGAAACCAAGATTGGATAAAGCACAGGGACAAAGAGCCAAAGGAATGGAAACACATGAACTATGAACCAAAGGCTGAGGGGACCCCCAACTGGATCAGGCCCTCTGAATAGATCTCTGAAATATTCGAAGGCCACCTGGCCAAACATCCTAATTGTCATGCTAGAAACCCCATCCAATGACTGAGGGAACCGGATGCAGAGATCCATGGTCAGGCCCCAGGTAGAGCTCCAGGAGTCCAATTGGTGAGAAAGAGGAGGGTTTGTATGAGCGAGAATTGTTGAGACCAAGGTTTGAAAAAGCACAGGGACAAATATACAAACGAATGAAAACACATGAACTATGAACCAATAGCTGAGAATCCCCCAACTGGATCAGACCCTCTTGATAAATAAGACAGTTGATTAGCTTGATCTGCTTGGGAGGCATTTAGACAGTGGGACCAGGTCCTGTCCTCAGTGCATGAACTGGCAGTTTGGAACCTGGGGCTTATACAGGGACACTTGGCTCAGCCTGGGAGGAGGGGATTGGACCTGCCTGGACTGAATCTACCAGGTTGAACTCAATCCTTGGGGGAGTCTTTGCCCTGGAGGAGATGGGAATAGGGGGTGGGCTTGGGGGAAGGCGGGGGTGGGGGGCGGGAAGGGGAGAACAAGGGAATCCGTGGCTGATATGTAAAATTAAATTTAATAAATAAATTTAAAAAATGAAAGAAAAGAGGATCCAAATTGATAGAATGAGATATCAAAAGGGAGACATTATAAGAGACACTGAAGAAATTCAGAGAATCCTAAGAGCACACTGTAAAAATATGTGTTCCACACAAAAGAAAATATTAATTTCTCAAGCTATACAATCTTCCAAAGTGAAAGCAAAATGAAACAATTTAAATAGGCACATGAAATTTAAGAGATAAGAATTATTAATTAAAAAAATCCCAACTAAAAGAACTCTAGGATTAGATGGATTTAGTGCAGTATTCTATGTCACCTTCAAAAAAATAACTAACGTTTACTCTTCATTTTATTTCATAACACAAAAAATAGAGGAATATTTTTCAACAATTTTGGAGCCACAGTTTCTCTTACCAAATTTGATGATTCAGTAACAAAAAGGAAAATTATGAACCAATAGCTCTAGTGAACAAGGATGTAAAAATTCAAGAAAAGAATAAAAAGGCTATCTAATGATGAAATTGATTTGATCCTTCAGATGTAGGCAAGATTCAACTTACATAAACCAATGAACACAATCCAACATGTAAAGGCACCTAAGGACAGAAATCATGTGATTCTCTTAACAACAGGAGGCCTTTAACAAAAATCTAACATCCACTCATGATAAGAGCCCTGAAGAGAATAAGAACAAAAGGAACATATCTCAATATAATTAAGGTAAGTTACAAGAGGCCCACAGCCAACATAATTCTAGATGGAGAGAAACTGAAGGCTTTTTCACTAAAATCAGGAACAAGACAATGATTTTCTTTTTTTTTTTTAATTGAAAATAGATTATTTTCACATATAACCCACTGAGAGCACAGTTTCCCTCCTTCCACTATTCCCAGAACCCTTTCATCTCCCCTCTCTCTTAGGTCCACTGCCCCTCCTCTGTTTCCCTTCAGAAAGGAGCAAACCTCCAGGAGCCAAGCCCCAAACACAACAAAACAAGAACCAGTGAGACAAGACACATATTGATGCTGAATAAGGCAACCCAATAGGAGGAAACAATTACTGAGAGCAGGTAAAGGAGTCAGAGACACATTTGCTCTGGCTCTTAGGAGTCAAAAAAAAAAAAAAAAAAAAAAAAAAGCGAACAGCCATAATATACACACAGAGGATCTGAAGCAGACTCATGAAAGCTCTGTGTTTGCTACTTCAGTCTTTGTAAGCTCATATAAGCTCTGATCAGTTGATTTGGTTGGTCATATTCTCTCGGTGTCTTCAACTTCTCTGGCTCCTTTAATCTTCCCTCCCTGTCTTGCTTGGGGTACCCAATATCTAAGGGGAGGGACCTGATAGGCCTACAATTTAGACACTCACCACATATGTCTGGCTGTTGGTATCTGCACCTTATCCTATCTTCTGCCACAGGAGCCCTCTCTGATGAAACCTGGTACAGGAGCCATTATATGAGTATAGCAGAGCATCATTAGAAATCATTACATTGATTTTTTTTGCCATTTGTATTTGGTTCTACCCTATGTTCCAGGCAATCCACAAAGTGTCAGGAATGGACTCCCTTCTGGTGCCTAGACCTCAAGCTAAACCAGACACTGGTTGGCCACTCCTGCAAGTTCCATATCACCATTGCCCCAGCACATCTTGTAAGCAGGATAGATTGTAGGTCGAAGGTTGTATGGCTGGGTTGTTGTCCAGGTATCTCTTTCTGTAGTCTGTAGTATCATCCTGTACCAATGAGACTAAATGGGGTAAAGACTCCATTCAGACCAGCCCTACCTCTCTACATTCAATGAGATGAGATGTCAATTTTCAGACTGTGACCCTCTGCCCTAAAATGAGCCTGGGTTGTTTAGAGATCTCCACAGGTCTCCCTCAGGCAACAAATTGACTGAATACAACTCTGTCCCACCACTGGAAGTCTTGTCTGGCTATAGATGACCAGTTCAGACTTCATATCCTCCATTAGGAGTCCTCACTAGGTTCACTCTCATAAATCCCAACAAGTTTCTGCTGCAGTAGGTTTCCACACTGTCCCCCAGATGCCCTCCAACTGCAGACATATCTTCCCACACACTTTCCATCCATTGTTCCACCATTTTTTGATTCCTCCTGCTTGCATACCTACCTGATTCGAGTCCACTCACAATATCTATTCTATTATCCCTTCCCAGGGAGTCCCATGAGTCCCTCCTAGAGCCCTCCTCTTTATTTAATCTCCCTGGGTCTGTGGGTTGTAGCTTGATTAGAATTTATTTAACAACCAATATACACTTATAAGTTAATATGTATCATATTTGTCTTTTTGTGTCTATATTACCTCACTCGTGATGATTTTTTTCTAGTCGCACCAATGTGCCGGCAAATTTCATATCATTTTTTTAACAGCTGAGTAATATTATATATATTATGTAAATGTACCACATTTTTTTACACACTCTTCAGTTGAGGGACATCTAAGGTAGTTTTTTTTTTTTCCCAGTTTCTGGCTATAATGAATAAAGCCACAATGATCATAGTTGGGCAAGTGTCCTTGTGGTAGAATGAAGTCTCATTGAGGCATATGCTCAAGAGTGGTATAGCTGGGTGGTGAAAAAAAAAAAAAAAGAATTCTCTGTTTAGATCTATACACCATTTTTTAAAAATTTGGATTATTTGAGGTTTTTTGTTATCTAGTTTCTTGAGTTCTCTATATACTTTGGATATTGGTCTTCTGTCATATGTGGAATTGAAAAAATCTTTTTTCCATTAGGTAGGCTGCTGTTTTGTCTAATTGATTTAATCCGTTGCTGTATCAGAAACTTCCAGTTCATGATGTTATTGTTGATCTTCGTACCTGCATTGTTAGTGCCTTGTTCAGAATGTTGCCTCTTGTGCAAATGTGTTTGAAGTTAATCTTTACTTTCTCTTCTACCAGGTTCAGTGTCTTTGGTTTTATGCTGAAGTGTTTGATCCACTTGGAGTTGAGTTTTATGCAGGATGCTAAATATGGATCTATTTACGTTCTTCTACAATCAGACACCCAGTTTGACCACTGCCATTTGTTGAAGATGCTTCCTTTCTTTCCAGTGTATTTCTGGATTCTTTATCAAAAGTCACTTGTATTAAGAGTGTGGATTTATGTACAGCAAGGATTTTTGATAAATATGGGGCTGGAAATCTTAGAGCTATAAGACAAAGTAAAGTTAAGGGACAGAAATAGGAAAGGAAGTGTCCTTAGTGAGAGATTGTACAATTTTTTTTTTTTTACACAAAACACCATAAAGACTACTCCAGGAACCTTGTACAGCTGATAAACATATTAATCGATGTAGCAGAATTCAAAACACTGAAAATAGTAGCTTTTCTTTACACAGATGTACTATAGATGTGTACTTCACATTAATTGTTCTTTGAATTTTGACAAGTTGTGACTTTCTGTAATGGTCTCCATCTGCTACAAATAGAAGCTCCTTTGTTGAGCAGTGAGCTACTTATCTCCAGATATAAGGGTCATGGATACCTTAATCAGAATAATTGTTTCTAGCTCAACTAATTTACCTGAAAATTGAAATTTTTATTTTTTCTTAACAGTGGAATAATATCTTGTTGTGGAAATGTGTCATATTTTCATGATACTTTCATCAGCTGATGGATTCATGGGCTGTTCCTATATTTAGGCTTTTATAATTACTATAGCTGTAAGTATTTAGAATGCTGTTAGAAATTTCATGGTTTAAAGAAAATGGCAGAAGCTGGTTCTCCTCCAAGTGCAATGGCCTCACCAGCAGAGTAATTTATAGGCATCACAGCTATATAGTGTTGTTGATGGCATTTCTCCCTCAGCAGCCTGTAGAGCTCCTTCAGATCTTTGAGAGCTAGTCAGTCCTTAGGGAGGAGGTTTCCATGTTACATCTTGATCAATTCTTTCTAGTCCTGTGTCCCAAGTCTGTGGTGTTGTCAACATTAGACTCTTAACTTCTTTGTCTGTAAGGAAACCAAGCAGTGTGGCAATAGATTGATGGGTCTGTTTCATTCCTCTAAGAACAGGAGGTTTGCCACACAAGAAAGTCATAAGATCAGACCTGTTGCAAGACAATGTCTTTTAAAACATACATACGAGTTACATTATAAATACTAGCAGGTGAAGTTCAAGAATATATATGCATATGGACACTTATATGATGCCTGTAACAATTCATGATAAAATGGGACACAAATTTGAAAAATAGCAAAAAGGATTATATGTGTGATTTTGGAGGGAGCAAAGGAAAAAGAGAAAAGATGTAATATATTATAAATTCAAAAATGAAATGTGAAAAAATGTTTTATAAAATATTTCTGTTCATAAAAATACAGAGAAAAAGAAGTGGAGAATCTAGGAAGGAAACTGTGAGTCTAGCAGAAGTTGGGGATAAATATTGGACTGAGTATGATCAAAAGGTATCATATTAAGTACTCAAAGAATAAATTATTTATTATATTTATAGTTATATACTATGATAAATTATTAATAATTTATTGATAAAATTAAATGCTATCAAAAGAAAACAAATAATTAAAAACATGAAAGAAATGTTGGCAAACATAATGGGAGCATCTGTTACTAACACCATAACACCCTGTAAAGAACATACCTAATATTTCAGGTGATGCTAAAATACTGAAACATTCACTATCTGATAAGAAACAAATCAAGAATATCCACTGTCCTTACTTTTATTGAATATGGTACTGACAATCATCAATAGTGTAGTTATAAATGAATGGAAATAAAAAACTACTCAAATTAGAAAGAAGGAAGTAAAATATTCTGTTAGATGACATAGCCATTAATATGGAAAATAATAAAGATGACACAAAGAAGTTAACAACTATCAAATAAATTTGATTTATTTACAGAGATTCCATATAGCTTCTGATCAAAATCAGTGCTTACATACAAAATCTATACATATCTATATCTATCTATCTATCTATCTATCTATCTATCTATCTATCTATCTATCTATCTATCTATCTTTCTTTCTTTCTGTCTGTCTATCTATCTACCTGTTATAGCAAGGAACGAAATGGCAATTCCATCCATGAAGAATGTAAGTACATATAAGTGCACAAAATGAAAATTTTCCCTGAAGAGCTCAGGCAAAAGTGAATGACTGAAATGCAGACTACCCAATACCACAATTAGAAGAAAAGAATCAATTAAGAAGGATAAATTATTAATCACCTTGAAAGATATCTGTGCCTCTGTGTATGTGAAATTCTTTAATTGTAAACAGGTCTCATAGTTGGCACCTACACTCTTTCAATTTTTAAATTTGATTGACATTTTTCATTTGTGACTTTTAAATTTGGTGATGGTTGTAGGGTTTTTTATAATATATATATTTAAATGTCAGCACCATTTGACATGAGAGCACAGGTTGCGGAAATCTCACAAGTCTCTACATTACTTGGAGATCTACAGAAAATTAATAGCTACTGAGAGAGGAGAATCTGTCTTCTTCATGGACAAACCCTCTAATAGGTTATCCATTCCCTAGTGGTGAAAACTAAGTATATATATATATATATATATATATATATATATATATATATATATGTATAGATATATACATATGTATATATCTACATATTGCATATATATGCATGTACATATTAATATATATGTATAAATATATATGAGCAACACTAAATCAACTCAGCAGGTTGCAAGTCAAATGCATATATGTAAATTATAGAAACATGTTATGATACATATTATAAAACTTCCATGTACTGTAACATATAGAGCAACAAAAATATTGTAGTGTACATGTAACAACAATTAAAGAAGAGATCATAACTCTGAGAGGGGTTTGGAAGACATGGGAGGAGTTTAAGGGGGAGAATGTGGAGTAGAATTGGGAATATAATGTACAGGTAGGAAATTCTGAAAAAAATTCTTGAAAATCTTAGCTCAAGTAACTGAATAGTCTTAACATTCAATGAACAGTTTTTGCTTTGTGACTGCAATATTATGTTACAACTTGATGTGTTGTGTACTCCTGCTCTATTACTTTTCATATTTACTTACTTTCATGTGCTTTGTTGTAAGGACTTGCCCATTAATCAGTCTTCTAGTTCAGAAATTCTGTGGTGTGATTGGTTCAGTGTCTCTACTGTGATCTTGCACTATATTGTAATCAGTAGTTCTAGAAACTTCACTTGGAAGACAGTGATATGTCTCAAGTGGATGGACATCTTTTCACTTGCCATGAAGCCTGACAATCTGGGATGAAATAGAAAAAGAAAACTAACCCCTGAGATTTTCTAGTGAAATCTGTGTGTGTACATTCTCCACAATGACATACAGTGCACTCCGACTGATGAAATCATTTTATAAATCCATTTTCTTCTTTTAAACTTGTTCAGCATTCTTCATTGTTGTCTTATGTTTTGCATGTATTCCTCCTTTTTCAAATGCATTGATGACAGCTTTTTCTTTAGTGCATATATTCTTTTGATTATATTGACTGTACTCAGAGTTTCTGTTTCTTCTTCAATATATTTATCTACTTTACTTTTAAGATTATAATGACTTCACTTCCACTTTTATTTCTTCTGTACAAACCCTCCACACATCCCTCCTTGCTCTTTTTCATATTTGTGACCTTTTAAAAAATATTTTAAGTTTTTAATTATTGTTGTACACATGTGTGCATATATAATACATTAGTACAAACAGCTCATTTGGTGATAAAAAATACTTCACTTTATTGAATGCATACAGTGTTTAAAATGAATAGAAATCTTTTGTTGTATACACTGTAGTTATAGAGCCTTGAAGCATATCCATGTGAAAATTTTCTTTTATTTCCTCTGTGAGTAAACAAAGCTGAAAAGCTGATTTTTTGAAGTCAGTCACTTGACAAAGTTAAAAATACTTGATGCTTGGGAAGGAAAGAGTTTATTTCATCTTGCAGCTTATAGCCCACAATCCAAGAAATCTGGGTAGGAAATAAAGGCAGGGAATTGGTGACAGGACCTGATGAAGAGACTTTGAAATTCAACCCACCTCACAGTCTATTTGTGCCATTGAGGCAAATATTTATCTTTGAAAACATATACTTATAAATAAAATCACATGTGGCTCCAAAATGGGCTAGGCTCAATGCACCATATGCATGCTTTAATAGCAGATGGGCACCATTATGGCAAGTGTGTTTATAAGGCTATCTTTTTTGTTTGTTTGTTTGTTTTTCGAGAAAGGGTTTTTCTGTGTAGTTGTCTGTCCTGGATCTCACTCTGTAGACCAGGCTGGCCTGGAACTAATAGAGATCTGTCTCTGCCTCCTTAGTGCTGGGATTAAGGGTGATTGTCACCACCACCTGACCAGGTTGTTTATCTTTATTGGTAAAATTCACTAGGACCTAGTGACCTGTTTCATACATGATTCTGCTACTTAGAATGTCTTTCATTCTAGGTCCCAGAGTCAAGTACAACCATATCAATGTGTGGAAGAAAATGATGAGCATTCAGCCACTTTAAAATGATGGTTATAGTTTCCTTTTGTACACTTTTGAGACATTGCATTCTCAGTGATACACAGATGTGGGTTGATGATTTGTCAGAGAATAAATTAAAAGTAAAGATTTTAAGAAAATTTACTGAATTGCAAGTGAAAAAATTTGAAAAACTTATGTTTATACAAAAATTAACAATGAATCACCAATATAATGAGAGAGAAAAGAATCTGTAATCTGCCCAGATTTTGCAAATTCATAGACTGTCCCATGGACTACTGGTCCTTGCCTAGTGAGAGTCCATTTCCACAGATGCCTTGACCTGAGGCAAGCCACTGGGCATGTAGGCATATGCTGATACTAGACGAGGCTGCACAGATCCTGACAGTCTGTGATTTTTCTCAATGTTTGACCTTAGTTCATAGGAATGCTGTTGATTTGTATAAAGTTATTCCTTATCCTACCACACTGTTGTATCTGTTTAATCATTTCTACAATTTTTAGGTAGAGTTTTTGGTATATATTTTTTCATTTTACCTGCCAACCACAGATCCCCCTTTCATCCCTCCTCCCATTCCCTTCTACATTTCCCCCACCGCCCCACCTCTCAGCCCCTCCTCCAACATTGTAAATTCTCCCATAGGTGGGACAGCTAAGATTAATACATTCAGTTGAGGCAGGAAAAAGCTCCTCCCCACTTTATCAGGGGTGAGCAAGGTGTTTGACCATAGGTAATGGCATCTAGAAAACTGGCTCATGCACCAGGAATAGATCCTGATCACACTGCCATGGTCCCCTCAGACAGACCTAGCTATAAAATTGTCTCCTGTATGCAGAGGGTCTAGTCTGGTCCCATGTAGATTCCACGGCTGTTGGTCTAAAGTTCTTGAGTTCTTTGAGCTTGGTTCAGTTGTCTCTTTAGATTTCCCCATCGTGATCTTGACCTCCCCTTGCTCATGTAATTCCTCTTCCCTCTCTTCGACTGGACGGGAGTATGGTTGTGGGCTCTCTGTACCTGTTTAAGTCAGTTACTGAATGAAAGCACTATGATGACAGTTAGGGCATTCACCAAACAGGTTACCAGGGTAGGCCAGTTCAGGCACCCTCACTACTGTATTTCTAATGTATGGTTTATGGTATCTGCACGTACAGTTTCATTTCTTCTTTCCTCTTTTGTATTCCTATATTTACTTCTCATCCCTTATTACTCTAGCCAATACTTCTGGCATAATGTTGAAAAGGAGTGGGCATAGTAGGAATCTGTTTCATTCCTGATTTCAGTGGAATTGCCTTAAGTTTTTTTCCATTTAGGTTGATGTTCACTGCAGGTTTCTCATATGCAGACTTTTGTGTGTTGAGCTATGTTCCCTTCAGTCTACATGATCTAGGACTTTCACCATAACATCATATTGGGTTTAGTCAAAGGTATTTTCTATGTCTATTGAGATGATCATGTGGCTTTCATGTAAAATCCATTCATGTGGTTTATTACATAGATTCCATTGTGTATGTTGAATGATGCTGGCATTTCAGGAATGAAGATAACTTGTTCATGGGAGTGAGTCTTTTTGATATATGTCTGTATTCTGCTTATAAGTATTTTATTGAGCATTTTGAATCTATGTTCATCATGGTTATTGGCTTGTAGGTTTGTAGTTGTGTCATGCTTTTGTATAAGTGTGTCATCAGGTTCTAACAAATTTGTGCATGTTCCATCTTTTACTATCTCCTTGAGTATTAAAAATGATTGGCTGTAAATCTTCCCTGAAAGTCTGTTAAAATTCTGTTGCGAATCTAACTTGCACTGGACCATTTTTTATTTTTTTCAGCTGGAAGGTCTTTAATTATTTTTTCAATCTTTTAATTTTTAATGGGTCTTTTTAGATTGTTAACTTCTTCTTAGATGGAAAACTTCTTCCATCCTTTTATTTTTCTTTCAGGTTTTACAGCTTAATGGAGTACTTTTTAAAAGTTTCTCTTTTATTTCTTTCTTTGTGCTTTTACATCATGCATAATCATCCCATTCATTTCCCTGTCCCTTTGTGCCAATCCTCTGCCCTTGCAAATTCTCCCCTCACCAAATAAAACTTAAGAGAAACAAAAGATGAAAGAGGAAAAATGAGTAACAAAGGGGAGTTCCAGTGAGGGCTCAGCATGGATAGTGTAGCAGAGAGGAGATGCCTCGAACCAGACTAATGACTCTTTGCAATAAACACTTTCAAGTAAAGATAAATGAATAAAAGTGTTTACTATGTATGCTGTAACATTTCCCTCTTCATTTCTGATTCAGTTAATTTGGGTCCTATCTTACTTTCTTGAATTAGTTGGATGAAGGTCTTGATAATTTTGCTTATCTTCTCAAAGAACCAGCTCTGAGAATAATTGATTTTTTGTGTTGTTTTCTTTGTTTATATTTTGTTGGATTCTGCTCTGATTTGTATGATTTTTTGCTATTGCTTAAGGTTGCTACTGTTTTTCAAGTTTTTGCATTGTATCATTAGGTCATTTCCTAGACGTCTTTCTGTTTTTTTAATGAAGGTTCTTAGAACTGTGACTGCATTTTATGTATCCCAGAAGTTTGGCTGCATTGTGTTTTCAGTTTCAATAGTTTCAGAAAAAAACTTTTTAAAATATCGACTTCTTCCTAGACTCACCCATCATTCAGTGATGATTTGGTTAATCTCTATGAACTAGCATATATTTGAAAGATTTGTTGTCTGTGAGTTTTCAGTTTTATTGCATCATCACAGATAAGATACAAAGAGTTATCCCATCTCTTTGAATTTGTAGCTTTTTGCTTTGTGTCCCCCAATTTTAGAGCAGCTTCAGTGACTTGTATCTGCACAAGTGGGGGTTCTAACTACAAGGTTTCAGTGGGGAAGGTCATGGATGAGAAAGTGAACAGGACAGAAAGCTGGGGTCAGGAGGACTACATCAGCTGATGTCTCATGCCTGCAAGTCTATTTAACCACACTGATTCAAGTGCTATTTGCACTACATGGACAGAATCAGAAAAACACTATCACATAATGGCACAGAGTCAACAGGAAGAGTATCAAACAATGTAGTGGAAAGAGAACATAGGCTATCTCAAGTGTGTCACAAACCAAGCACACAACAGTCTTGGGACTGATAACCATAGACTTTCATGGGGAAAGTTCAGTTCCTAAGAACTGAAAACTTAACTTCCTCAAGGTCCTGGACCCCGCCCAGCTGGGCAAGGATACCAAACTTAAGTTCTCTTTATCTTTTCATCAGGACCTTTCAGAGAGGCCCCAATGCTTTCATGTGCCAATGAGAGGAATGTGTGTATTCTTTCCTGTATTGGTACAGTATTCTGTAGCTAATATCATCTATGAAGATTCATGATCAATTCATGTCAATTATTTTTGTTATTTCCTTGTATATTTATTTTTGTCTAGATCACATGTGTACCGGAGAAAGTAGAGTAATGAAATCATCTTCTAATAATGGATTGATGTTAACCTGTGCCTTAAACCCAGTAGTAAATTCTGTTACAAGATAGAGAGCACCAGAATATGATGCATGTATGTTGAAGATAGTAAGATGTCCTTGATTCCCTTGATAAGAATGAAGTGTCCCACTTGATCTCCTTGGTTAGATTTACTGAAGTTTACTTTGTCAGATGTTGTGAAAGTTAAGCCTACTTGTGTAGCTAGAGTTTTCCTGCCTTGCCCACAGTCAGGACAAATCTTTGTCATCCGCCAGTCCCACAGCGGCTCAGACCCTACCAAGTAAACACAGAGTCTTATATTGCTTACAAACTGTATGGCCGTGGCAGGCTTCTTGCTAACTGTTCTTATAGCTTAAATTAATCCATTTCCACAAATCTATACCCTGCCACACGGCTCTTGGCTTACCGGCATCTTTTCATGCTGCTTGTCAAGGTGGTGGCTGGCAGTGACTCCTTTTGCCTTCCTGTTCTTTTATTTCTCCTCTCTGTTAGTACCGCCTATACTTCCTGCCTAGCCACTGGCCAGTCAGTGCTTTATTTATTGACCAATCAGAGCAACTTGACATACAGACCATCCTCCAGCACAGCCAGGTGCAGACCATCTCAGACACCTGCACTCAGGCCCATGGTAGTAATCATCCTCTATGCGGACCTGCTGGGTAAAGCCAGAGGAACCCGACAACGGGCTCCCATAGGACATACAGAACATCCCACAGCATACTTGCTTCCTGCCCTCAATTGATTGGTATACTTTTTTCAACCCTTGAACTCTAAGGCAGAATCTATCTTTAAAGCTAAAATGCATTTCTTATAGACATCAGATAAATAGATTTTGTTTCTTGATCTATTCAGTCAAACTTTGCTGTATGTGTTAATTGTGATCATTGTGTTGTTGATATTGGATGATGTTGATTGTGTTCTCAGTGGTACTTTGTGTTATATTTATATTCACAATTTTTTTTTTTGCTATGCTGATTCCCTTCTTTACCCCAAATAGGAAATGGTGAGAGTCAGATTTCAAATAGGAATAAAGTGTGGCATTTCTCCATCATTAGAAACACTCATCCTTGAGTTGACCAAGCATGCTAACTGGAATGGGTGGCTCTCAACACTGGGATTAGAGATCAAAGGTAAATAAATGTGGATAGTCGTTCATGGCTATGAACACTGTTACCAGACTGTGGGAGGATAATCTCAATGGAGAAATTTGTTGGAGGCTTTCTGAAAACAGTAGAGGGCTCAGAGACTTGAGATCACAATACTTGGTGTGATGTTTCATAGTTGTGCTTAATCTCTAGAACCGATAATGTTCTGCTGGCAAGATTTCCATTAACCTGAAACAAAGTAGAGTCATCTGAGCAGAGAAATCTTTGATTTAGAAAATCCCCCCATAAGGTTAGGCTGTGGACAAGTCTATAGAACATTTTCTCACTTAATGATTAATGGGGGAAGTCCATGCCCTTTTTGGTGGTGCCATTTCTGGGCTGTACATCCTTAGTTCTATAAGAAAGCAGGCTGAACAAGCCGGGAGGACTAAGGCAAGAAGCAGCACCCCTCCATTGCCTCTGCCTCAATTCCTGCCTCCAGGATCTTGCCCAGTTAGAGTTCCTGTCCTGACTTCTGTAGACGATAGAGATGAATAAGGAAATGAGAACCAAATCAATCCTTTCCACCCAACTTGCTTTGATAATGGTGTTTTATAATAACAATAATAATCTTAACTAGGACAGGCCTGTTGGTGAGTTTTCAAATATGTGTTAAAATCACCTGCAGAGGCCTGAGGCTCAGGCCTGAACTGCCCACAACCAAAGTCTCCACCCCACGTGGGCCAGAGTTTCTTTGGCTTCTTCTCTCCTGATGGGTTGGGGGCTCTCTCTGGACCCCATCTCAGACTGCTACCACACTAGGTAGCTGCTTTCAAACTCCCTCAGGGTTCTACTGTTCTACACAGTTGGCAGAGTTGGTGAGTCAATTAAGATTTCTTAAAGGGAGAAATTAGTTAAAAGGGAATTTTTTTCCCACATTAAAAAATTGGAAACATTTTTACAATGGAGAGAATTTGGTCTCTGTTTGATAACACATTAGTTGGTCTGAAAATGGAACTAATAAATAGACGGTAATTAGTGTTGATGGGATTTATATAATGTCAATAATGAATATTATTTGTTTGATCAATTTTTATCATTAAAAAGGTCAGTTGAAATGAGTGTCAAAATAGAAGTTTTAGAAAAACTTGTTAAAATAGATCATAGAGGTATTCAGACCCTGAGAGAAGAATTTAAATGTGAATCTATCTCAGCATTGCATTATATGGTTACTGAGAAACAGCCTAAGGCTTTCGAACATCCAACCTTAATCTATCTAGTAAACCTACAGGAACTGTCAAATGTTCAAAAAGTGTACGAGCTGGTTGGACTCCTGTGCAAATGTTAGATTTGAGGAGATTCAAGGAAGCTATAGTCTCAAATGGTATGCATTCTCTGTAAAGCAGACGTTAAATTTGTGGTCAACTTGTAATAGAATTATCCCTAAAGATTGGAACGATTTGGTTACAGCTGTTTTAGAGGTCTAAAGGTCTGTAGAGACAGACAGGAAGTGATAGAGCTGGACAGAAAGAAGAAGTAATGTAGTTGAGCGGAGAGAGGAAGAAAGATGTGAGGGCACAGAATGGTATATAAGGTGTGAATGAACAGGAAGTACCTCTCTTGGGTGAGGATTCCAAGTAGCAGTAAGAACTCGTGGCTGGCTTGTTCTATTTCTGTGATCTTTCAGCTTTCACCCCAATATCTGGCTCCAGGTTTTTTATTAATAAAACTTTTTACCAATTTGTGTTACACTTTCCACTCTGATTTGCTTTGGTAATGGTGTTTCATAATAACAATAATTACTTAACTAGGACAGGTCTGTTGGTGAGTTTTCAAATCTGTGTTAAAATTGCCTGCATACTGAGAGTCTCTGATTCCATCAAGGTGTGAGCGGAGACTACAGCAACCATCCTCAGAACCTCAAACCATTCCCTCAAGTTTCAGATCTCACTCTGGCTCTCCTAAGGGTCAGGTTCTAGCAGACAGGAATTGCCATGAGGAAATGGTATTTGCAGGTTCCTTCTTGCTATGTGACAAAGCAGACTGAAAAGGGGAAGGGCTTTAGTGCTGAGAGAAAACAAAGCAAAGAAACACATACAGAAGACCATGGGTTGGATGTATGCTAATGGCCAGCAGACATCAATTCCATTAAAAATACAGCAACAAAATGATTAAAATAAAATAAAATATGAGTGTGGTAGGACCTCCTTTTATTTGATGGTGAATGGTTTTGATATCCGAACAAGGAGGTCTCCATAATTTCTGGCCTTGGATATCTTACACACACAGTGATACTAGGTTCAGAAGTCTACAAGTTAATAAATGATGGATCTCCCAGAGAGTAAATATTTTCTTATTTTTTCTTTTTTTTGTCTTTTTTACTTTTCTGTTTCTCACTTTTTCGCTTTTCACTTTTCTCACGTTTCTTAGTTGAAGCCTTATGTTTATTTTTAGTGTCACCTTCCATCTCAGATTCAGCTTCATCAGGTTCAGCTTGTGGCTCTGACATTCGTTCTGGTTCAATTTCTTGGTCTGATTTCCTTCTTGGGAGTAGACAAATCAAGAGAAATAAAAAAAACAAAACCAAAAAAAGAAGTAAAAGAGGTAACATTAACATCCTACTCTTGCGCTTTCTCCTACGTTCTATCTTTGGTGGTGGTCCACTGTCTACACTACCTCCATAGCCACTTAGTAGACAGTCTGGTGGCTCCCATTCCTCATCGCAATGGCAGTGTTGTTTATTGTTGCAGACTCCTTTGTTATTGCATTGGGCTGAACAGTTATTAAACAAAAAAGGGTTAGGGATACACTTCCTACCAATGCACATATTGTTTGTACCACAAGTTGTGCCATCTATCACTGCTCCGACGTCCTCTGTGGTAATTCCAAAATGATAGTCCGTACTCCAGCAGGTAACATCATTGAAGTGAGTCCAATGAACTGTTTCATGGTTTTTCCTCTGTGGGATCTCTTCCACATTTTGACACTGAATTCGTCCACAGAGTACATCAGCATTATTACATCTTCTGTAGTTATGGCTTTCGTTACCACAGTTACCAAAACGGTCACCCCTTCTGTTCATTTCCATGTAGCAAGACTCATCTGCACTCTTGGCACTCTCACCAAAAATGCTCTGACAGTGTTCTTCGCGTTTAGGACATACCTTTTTATAGCAGTAAACATCTTCTCCACAAGAACTTCCATCTTCCAAGTATACATCTTCTGGACACTTACCTGAAGTTCCATTACACCACTCCGGAAGGTCACATTCATTATTCTTTTCTCTACACAAGGTACCTGCTGACATGAGCTTGCAATCTTTGCAACAAAGTCCAAAAGCACATTCAGCATCAGGTTTGAACACACAGTCTTCGCTACAGCATAGATCACTCTGACATGATTCAGAGGATCCACAGTCACACTGCTCTCCTTCCTCAACTATACTATTCCCACACACGGAGAAGTTTGCTTTTACTTGTATATCTGGAATATTGTATAAACAATTTCTTCTGTTAATCACTGAATACATTTCATTATAACTGCAGTTGCTGAATCTCGGGGAATTAGATTGATATGCAGCCATTATGCACTCTGATAACCCACAAGTACAGTAATTCTTATCATGAGACATACCCAAATTATGACCCATCTCATGTGCTATAATGAATGCTATTACTTGAGTTGAATCTGTCATAAAACTGTTAACTGCACAATTTCCATTTGTGCAAACTGTACCTACATAAGCTAACCCTAAAGTGCCACCATATCCTTGCCTGGCAAAAAGATGTGCAATATCATTTCTAATGCGATTGTCAACGTTACTCCTCTTCCAAGCACAAAATGTGGATAGGACAATACCTATAGATTGTGATACATTGATATGGTTTGTTTGAGTCCAAATTTCCAGTGTAGTTAAAACCACCTCAACATCTATCTGAAGATAATAACCATTTATTCCATTGACAACTTGCAACACTTCCTGCAAACAAGCTGTGGCATTATTATTTTTATAAACATATCGTTGATTATCTACTGCCACATAATATTCAAGATACTTGTGGTGGGTCCACCAATTCTCATATTGGCTTTGCAAAAGTGTGGAGTCTTTGCTTTCTTGAATCTTCATTTGTCGTGCTATCTCTTCTTCTGTTAACCCACATCTCATAGATTCTGAGTCCTCACTGTCTATTTTGTATACCAGATGTTCAAATGTGGATGTTTGGTTCTTGGGCATGATTTCATAAACTGTGCCATTTATCTCTATTATGCCTTGCAAACTCCCAAAACAGGTGTTAATAATGAGCATGGATTCAGGTTCTTTGTCTACATATCCATGGTAGTAGCAGTCATTCTGAACAAAAGGCTGTTCTACGAGGAGATCATCTTGGTCAGTATAAGTGAACAGTAGGAAGTTCCTGGATATGAAGTATTTTGTGGGTTTCATGGTGATAATATGTCTCTCTCCTCCAAAGCGCAGGCTATAGCAGAGCCAGTCTGGGGAAACATCATGTGTACTAGGGTCAGTGACCCTCAAGGGTATCACTACTTCTGGAGGGCTACTGTACCTAGCATGTGCATTTGGTGACCATGCAGAGAGTAAGAGCAACATCCACAGGCAGAGCTGAAGGAACATGATTCTCTCATGGACCAGGGCCTCACCCACAGACACCAAAGGGCTTTGCTCTCTTAGTCCTCACTTTGTCTGGTTGCATGCAGCACTGGTCTTTAAAGGTGTGTCTTCTGGCAGAATTGATCAATCAGAGCATTAGGACTAAAGGAAATAGTTAAACAAAGGGCAAGTATAAGTAAATCATGACAAAGTCAGGTTAGAAAATAAAATAGCAAAAATTGGGCTTACATCAATTTATATTCCAAGGTATGTCAACAGGGTTCATGGGGATTCTGATTGATTGTTGTAAAGTATACTTGTTCTTGTGCAAATTGATTTCTAATACACTACCAGCTTTTAATATCTTATCCTCTATTCCACATTGTTTCTGAATGTTTTAATTTTCAAATTTTCCTCAACAGCAGTTAACGATTTCATAAGCTGAAAAATAATTTTATATTAGCTCTTATAGTTCAATGATATTAATTTAAATTAGAAAACACTAAACCTTTTCCTGCTTTTTGAGTACATTTATGCTCCTTTCTATCATTGCTTTGGCATAGCCATGGGTGTCAGAAGCCTCTCTCACACTGAACAGTTTTCTCATGTGTATTTTTCATTTTCTTTCTTAGGTATTATTATTACTGAATGTGAGTGTGTACAGTAGTGAAGTGAAGCTTGTGTGCCTGTTAACATATGTGTGGAGGCCATAGTTCATCCTAAATTGGTTCCTCAAAATCATATACCTTGTTTATGATTTTATTTTTCACATTTTAATATTTTATCCAGTTGTTATAATTTTGAATTGATGTGTGTGAGTACATATAGTTGTATGTGTGTGTGTGTGTGTGTGTCTGTGTCTGTGTGTGTCTGTGTGTGTGTGTGTGTGTGGTGTGTATTAATGTAGAGTTCAAGAGTTAGTCTTGGATATCTTTCCTATGTCACTCTTCACCTTGGTTTCTGATACAATGTTCATCTTTTACCTGGCACTCACTAAAGAGGGGAGGCTAGCTGTTCAGCAAGCCTTAGTAATCTGCATGTCTCTGCCTCTCCATTGTTGGCTCGGCATGTACAGACCACTAAACCAGGCTTTTATATTGTTGCCGAGGATCAGTCTCACGTTCCTCTGCTTGTGAAGCATTCACTTTACCAATCGAACTATCTACACTGTCCTGGGTTCTCATCTTAGTGCATAATTATTTGAAAACAGTAGTCAAGTAGGGAACAAACTGTGTTACCAACTGCAGTGCCAAGAGCCTACAACAGAAAAATCATTTATAAAGATATTTAAGGAAAATATTGTGGAATTATATCTAAAATCCCAACATGAATATTCATTATCCATAAAAGTTTTAATTTACACTTAATAATTCTTATAACATGTAGGTTAATGATATGTGGAAAGGAATTATTTATTCCTAATATAGAAATATTAAGATCCTACCAACAAATGTATGTCAGAATTAATGACTAAAACTCGAGTAACCAACAGAAGGTTAACACAAACACATTAAGGAATAATTCAGAAAGCATAGACTTGTATTAATTTAGTTCCTGTTAGCAATAATTCCAGCATGCAGAAGTATGGAGAAATGATAACATTTTCATCCAAAATATGGCACATCTATAACAACAGAGATTTCAAGTTGACTCTCAGAAGTCATCTTTTACCCTACCTTTTTTTCTCCCCATAGCTTCATCAAATTCACCAATAGCTAACCATTTACCACACAAGTTCTGTACAGTTTGGGATGTAATTATCACAGTAAACACTCTAGAGTCACCATGATAAAATTGAAGCTTTTGGAAATAATTAAAGGAAATGCTGTCTTCAGCTTTGAACAACTGGCAAGGAATTAAGGGAATTTTTTTGCTTCTATCCTTTACAATAAATGTCATAAAAGATTTACCACCAGATAAAGTGATGCCCATGGTTACTTCTAGTTATGTCCTTCCTAATGAAGCATTTGTAAAGCCCATCTTAGTAGCAAAGGGTTTTTGTTGTTGTTGTTTTTGTTCTTTTTCATTTGTTTGAGAATGAATAAGAGACCATGAATACTTTTCTTTCTTTGTCTCTCATGGACAAGGCCCTAGATCCCTGTGTCTAGCTACAAGATCTTCTCTTTAGCATTAGGCGCATTGAGAACCTCTTTTCCAAAGAATCAAGTGTCTGCTATTAGTTTCCTTTCTGAGGTCATAAGTATCTCTGAGACATTGCACACTTGCTCATGTAGATGTAGATGCTTTGTCTACTTCATAAAACAACTATTAAAACTAATTCATGAATTTAGAATTGTAGGGGTAACTGTGTAGGATTAAATATCATTGTTAGCTGAGAAAATATCAATCTGAGATCAGCATATTTTATAAATTGTTGAAGGCAAATGGTAGAAACAAGTGTATTCATTAATTAAGGTTGCCAGTGTCAGGAAGCTTGGTGACCTGCCAGTGTGCTGCACTGACTCTTCCATCATTTTTACTTATTAATTTCTTTGAGGATTTTACACTTTATATCATATTCTTCCTCACCCTTCAATTCTCTGAGATCCCTTCTCCCTTCCAATCTACCCAACTTCATGTTATTTCTCTCTAATAAATACAAACAAATAAAAAAAAGACTTCAGAAAACCAGGAGTCCAATTTATGCTCGCCATCATCAGGTCTGCCCTTGAGTGAGTCATTGAGTGGGGTTAATATACCCCTGTTTCCCTCCATTGAATAAAACTAATTTCCTTACTCTTAGCAGTTTCAACTTGCAGAGAGCTTCCTGCTTAGGGGTGGAGCTTCACAATTTTTCATTTCATTTTTTTCCAGAAACTATCTTTTAATTATATATATTTTTAGTGATGGGACTTTGAGCCCACTTCTCCTTCCTGTTGAGATTCTCTGTGGCTTGAGCTTGTGTAAGTCTTGTTTTCACAGTTTTGTGAGTTCATATGTGTGTCTGTCTTATTGCACATGGAGAATGCAAGTTTCATACAGTCATCTATCACTTATGGCTCTTAGAATCTTTCCATTTCCCTCTGCACATAGATCTCTAAATCTTGAACGGAGGGGTTTGATAAAGATATCCCCTTTAGGACTGAGACTTCCAACTTTATTGCTTTCTATTGTTGTGGATTTCTGTGCTATTTACCATCCAGTGCATGAAGTTCTTTGATGAGGGTTGAGTGACACTCAATTAGAATCTTTCCTCCTTTTGACTAGTGTTCATAGTGCTGGAAGTCACCAGTATCTCCAGCTATGGACCTCGTGAGCTCCAATAGCAACCTCCTGGCACAATATATTCCCTGGTGCAATCTAGCCACAAATGTTATAGGTGTAAACCACCCAAGTTTTTATTGCCTTTAAGGCCCACTTCTTGAGAATCCCTCATTATATGGCAATGCTATATAAACTCTCAAAAACTCTGACATGGCTAAAGTGGTCAAAACCTGTGACCAGATAGGTCATGAGTTCAAGGGGAAATCCTGTAATAAACATTATGCTTGAAGAACATAGCAGTAAAATGACTCCCAATGATACTCTCCTATGTATGTAGATCACTACATGACTGAACCTTCATCAGAGAAGCTTCTTCTTGTAATAGCTGGCAATTAACAGAGAGACCCATGATTAGACATCATGTAGAAAGTATGGGACCATGGAGCACACAGACATAGATGGGATATCTGTATCATTCTCCTACCCTCACTGTTCAGGGACCTATAGAGAACAGAAGGCAGAGAGATTAAAAGAACTAGAGGAGGTGGATGATTCCAAGGAATCAGCAGTTTATAGATAGACACAGCTTGTCTGGTGCACACAAGAACTTACAGAGATGGAGACAGCACACCAAAATTCTGCACAACTTCATATAAACCAAATCTCAGCAGGAATAATGGGAAATGAGTACAAAGTCCCACCCCTACCCAGGAAGCTATTTGCAATTAATAGCTTCTGGGAGAGAAAACAAAATCAATAGAATGACATTGTGTATGTCAGCTACCATTCAGAAAGGCACAAATGCTCAGGCATAGCTGGACAACACCAAATGACTCCAGGGTTTTCTTTGGTTTGTGTGTGTGTGTGTGTGTGTGTGTGTGTGTGTGTGTGTGTTTGTCTGTGTGTCTGTGTGTGTGCATGAGATAGAAAGATAGATAGAGAGAGGAAAGAGAGAGAGAGAGAGAGAGAGAGAGAGAGAGAGAGAGAGAGAGAGATATTTTAGTGTTGACTTTGACTTTTTATGAGAAAAATAAGAATTTTCATGTGCTTCAGGGAATCTGGAATTAGTTTAAGTAAGGGGAATAATGTGACCAAAATACAAAGTATGAGTATAATAAAGGAAAAAAAAAACCAACTCTCACCAAGACCAGGGCCTGTGGTTGAAGTGTTTGCAACATCAATATATCAATACAAGAAACGCCTGAATTTATATTTCCAGAACCAAGACAGGAAGTTGGTACACTAGCCCTTTGAAGTTAGGTAAAGCAGGCAGATTCTATGGGTTTCTTGCCAGCATTTCTTGGAGAAATGGGTTGAATAAAATTCAGAAAGAAAGCCTGTCTCAAAACCTAATGGAAATGTTGCAGACATTACTAACACCCAATGGAATTCAAGAGGGCTTCTCAAAACAAAACAAAAGAAAACAAAACAAAATATTAAACCAAAAGAAAAAATTCATATTGCTGTGGGGTATATACCAGATACAACTGCTTGAACATTGGCTTAAGCCAATAGAAAGTCTATTTGCCACCAGTGACTACACTGGGTGTTCAGGATCCCAGTATATCCTGAGCCCCTATCAGAATAAGCTTTTAAGCACAAAACCCTTTTTCTGAGTTGGCGTATTCCAGTTAACAATAACAGTTAGTCAGAAGCAGAACTTCAGAAGTTAAAAAAAAGCAAGTTTAGTACATCAGTACATTTTGATACTTTCCTAAAAGTATATGGACTTTCATGGATTAGGTCTTTGTTTTAATTTTGGCAGGTGGTGCTGTCTACATGCTGAGCTTTACAATCTAAATGGCACTTCAATCAAGGAGTGTGGTACTAAGGTCTGGGGGCCTGTTACACAGATAAAGTAAAGCAAAAGTCACCAATGAATTTTAACTAAAATATGATGATCCAATCACATGCTATAATATAACTTCAAAAGATCAAAGGGAAAGTGAATACAGGAATCAGCATGACAAAAATGACAGATAATGTGTTTCAATATGCCTTGATGCAAACTCCTTTATAAACGACAACCACACTAATAAGAAAACCACACAAAGATTCCATTTAAAATAGCCTCAAAAGACCAAACCAGCTTGAAATAATTCTAGCCAGTAGTGAAATGCCTCTACAATGAACAACTTTGTAAACGAAGAAAAACATTGAGGAGGATAGGTTTCCACCTCTCTAGACCTCTCATGATTATGGATTCAAATAATTCATAACATGAATGACCATCAAACCAAAAGCCCCCTGCAAATTCATTGCAGTTATCATTAAAATTTCAGTGAAATTCTTTATAGAACTGGCAAAAGAATTAAAATGGATATGGAAGCACAGCAGAGCCCGGATAGCCAATGCAAACCCAAGTAAAAACAACATTGCCTGAGGTATCATCATACCTAATTTAAAACTATATCACAGAGCCAGAGTGACAAAAACACTGTGTTGCTGAGAGAACAACAGAAGTATATTCTAATAGCACAGGAGGCAAAGATGTGTTCCCACAACTACGGCTACTTGCTTTTGAAACAGATGCTGAAACTCACAACACTGGAGAAAAGCCAGAATGTTTAATAAACGATTCTGACAACAACAGATATATTTATATAGGACTGGAAAAAAATCCTGATGTCTCATACTGCATTAAAATAAAACCCAAAATACAACACTCTAAATGGAGCAATGTTTTCCTGGAGTGTCTAAAACTCTGCAACTACTAGAACTAAATTTCAGAAAGTAACCTTTAAGACACTGGCAGAGTTAAGAATTTTGTAAATTAGACTGATTACTCAGAAAATACGACCAGTAGTTTACATATATAGCTCTATAAAAACAAAAATCTTTTATACAATAAAATATCAATCAAATTTCTGTAGAATAAGAAATATTTTGTGTGTTATATACTTGACAGGGGATTACTGTTCAGATTATGCAAAGAACTCAAGAAACTAAACATCAACAAAACAAATCTTTCCATCAAAAATTATCCCCTGGGGCCTGGGTAAGAATGCAAATCAGGCAGCACATGTCTTTAATCCCAGCATTCAGGAGGCAGAGCCAGGTGGATCTTTGTGAGTTCGAGGCCAGCCTGGTTTACAGGCACAAAGCTACAAAGAGAAACCCTGTCTTGGAAAAAAAAAGTATGCAAATCAGAATGCCCAGTATCAAATCTTCATGTAAGAAAACAATGATGATAATATATGTAAATGCTTTTCATGCAAGAAGCAATGTCTGTCAATGAAATTACTAAGCCAGTGGAGATATCTGCGGTAAACAGTAAACTTAGAATCCACACTCATCCAGAAGACCATTATTGAACAGTGAATAGGGTCACTGGAGACATCAAGAAAGAAATGGATTAAAACAGTATTCTGAAATCTATGGTATGTAATGAAAACTGTCCTAAAAGGGAAGTTTAGAGCTAAAACTGCATGTACTAAGAAAACAGACAGATATGAAATAAATAATAATACACTTAAATTACTTGAAAAAATACAAAGACCAAATTTAGAGATAGAAAGAAATCATTAAGATTTGACAGAAATGAATGACATGGAAATAACAAAAATTAAAAAAAATGAGAATTGGTTCTTTGAAAGAATAGATAATGTAAATAAAACCCTTGGTCACAGTAACCACAAAGAAAGGAAAGACACATATTAATAAATTTGTAGATGAAAAGGAAGCCCTTAAAGCAGATTATCAGTGGAAGTCATGATATCCTCAAGTATCACATACAAACAATATATGATACCACTAAACCATGCTCCTGTGAATAACTCCAATAAAACACATTGACTCATCAACCTGAAATTATTGAGTCACTTTTTGAAAAAGGACAAAGAGATTTCTAATTTGGTAAAAGTAATTTCTGCTACACCGGATGACCTTAGTTCCATACCTAGGTAGGTTGAAGGAAATGAGTCTTGCAAGCTGTACTCTGGCCTCCACATATCACACATATTCTCACTACTATTACTAGATTAGTAAACAAAGAGGCCATGAAGGTTGGTATAGATGTGTTTTTGAAGGTTCTGTGGGAGTGGATCCTGGAAAGATAGGTTGGATTTGATTTCTGCAAATGATATTGTGCCTTCTCTTGGGCTCATTTTTCCTTCTATGTGTTTATCTTGTTCAACTCTGATGTGACAGTCTTGTTTTATCTTTTTACATTTTTAGTTTTATTTTAATATATCTTAGAAGCCAGTTCATTTCTAATAAGGGACCAAAAGAGAGTGGGTTTGAGTGAGAGGGGAAGAACTTGGAGGTGTAGAATGAAGGGAAATCATAATTAGAATTTATTTTGTGAAAAAATATCTATTTTCAATTAAAGGAAAATAAGATCTATTTTATAATGTTTGAAATTATCAACTAATAATGTAAAAGTACTTTTTAATATAACAAAATACAAAGGCAAGCATCTGAATAGAAAATCTTCAAAATAAAAAATTTAAATATCTACTAAATTTTAAAAAGTGTTCAAAACCATTAGTAACCACGGAAACAAAAATTAATACTTTTTTGATTCTATCTCCCTCCAGTCAGAAGGGATATCTTTGAAAAAAACCAAGGGAGAGCCATCTACTTGCCTGAGGAACATGTGTCTTATATCTGTGGTTCGGTGCCCCGTTTGGGCATACCCTTTCCGGTAGAGAGCCCCACTCATTCTGGTAACTCCATCCACCAATCCTCTGGAAGGTTACCATCCATCTCCGGTCAAAGAGTCTAGACTCTTACCATTGCTGTAGGAACCCACTAGAGATGACCACTCAGATTTATAGCGTCCAACTGATGAGAGGAACAAGAATTCTTTAATGTTTGGGTTGGAAAGTTCTGTATTTGTCTTGAAGTTACTTTTGAATAAGGGCCCACTTTAAATATGGAGTTTCTCTTCAGATAACCTGTGTCTATTGTGAGAGGGGGTTGAGATGGCCAAATATCACTGTGTTATAGTGAATCTGTCATTAAAAGTATAATTGTATTTTTTATATGATATTGCTTGCTTATTGAGACTATGTTAGTGTCTTTTTTGTAATTTTCTTTAATGAGTAATCTCTTCTGATTGGTTTCAATTTGCAGCTTATTTGCTGGTGGGAATGAGTGGAATTGATGGTGTGATGGAGCAGGACAGTGAAGGGTTGCCCCATCTTTAACATCAAGGATAGATATCACTTTTGGGAAAAAGGATTGGAAAAGATATTCCAAGGAAATGGATCCGAGAAACAAGCTGATATAGCCATTTTAATATCTGACAAAATAGATTTCAAACCCATACTAATCAGAAGAAATAGGGAGGACAATATGGACTTATTAAAGGAGAACTCCATGAAGATGATATTGCAATTCTAAACATCTATGCACCAAACACAAGTACACACAAGTTTATAAAAGAATCCACTAGTAGAGAAAAAAAATCACACAGTGACCCCCATACAGTGAGAGTGGATGACTTCAATACCCTACTCTTACCACTAAACACTAAACAGAGAAAATCTAGATAAAACTGACATTAGCAACCAAATGGATCTAACTGATATTCATAGAACATTTCACTCAAACACAAAATACTATACCTTCTCCTCAGCAGCTCATGGCACTTACTTCAAAATTGCATATGGACCTAAACACAAATCAACTCTCAATAGGAAGAAGGAATTTGAAATAGCACTCTGTATCTTATCTGACTACCATGGATTATAACTGAGTATCAACAACAGAAAGAACAGAAAACTTACAAACACATGAACACTGAATTACCCATTAAGGAATGAAAGGGGTTGAGACAAAATTTAAGAAAGAAATTTAAAACATTTTAGAATTGAATGAAAATGAATACAGAACATATCCTAATTTATGGGACACAATGAGGCAGTTCTAAGATACAAGTTCATAGCACTAAGTCCTTACATAACCTGAATGCTCTAGAACAAAAGGAAGAAAGAGTTCACGAAAGGATTAGATGTCAAGAAGTAACCAGAGCTGAATCAATATAACAAAAGCAACCCCCCCCCAAAAAAACAACAAAAATCAATTAAACAAAGAGTTATTTCTTTGAGAAAATCAGTAAGATTGACAACCCTTTAGCCAAATTATCTGAAAGGCTCAGGGAGATAATCCAAACTAGCAAAATTAGAGATGAAAAGGGGGACATAACAAAAGTCACTGAGGAAATCTAGAGAATCATAAGGACATGGTTTAAAAACTTGTACTCCACCAGTTACTGGATGAAGGCTCTATGATGACAGGGTATCCACTAATCTGATTACCAGGGTTGGCCAGTTTAGGCTCTTTTACCGCTATTGATAGTAGTCTAAGCTGGGGGTGTCCGTGTGGGTTCCTGGGAATTTCCCAAGCACCAGGTTTTTCCCTTCCCTCATTATGTCTCTGTCAAGATATCTCTTTCTTTGCTGTTCCACTCCATCCCTCTCCCATCTTGTCCATCCCATTCCCTTATGTTCTCATCCCCCATCCTTTCCCCTTTATTTTCCCCCACCCCCTCATTTACATACAAAATTTGATCTACTTATTATATACAAACCACAAACACATAAAAAATGTCAAGGAAACAATACCATTTACAATAACTTAATCTACTGCTCTATATCTTTCTATATATATCTTGGGATAAATCTAAACAAAGAAGTAAAACACTTGTACAAACATACTTTTAATACAATGAAGGAAAGAATTTGAAGAAGATACTTGAAAATGAAAAGACTTCCCATGCTCATGGATTGGGAGGATTATATTGTGAAAATGTTAAATTTACAAAAAGCAATGAACAAATTTTATGCTCTCCTCATCAAAATTTCAATGCAATTAGTCACAGAAATTTAGAAGAACAATGTTAAATTTTGTGTGAAAATACAAAATACCCAAATATCGTCAAAATAATTCTGAATAACAATAACATCAAAAACCTGCTGGAGGTATCATAATCCCAATGTTAAGTTAAACCACAGTGCTATGGTAACACAGTAAACGTGATACTGATAAACAAACTCATCCGTAAAGGGAGCATCAGGTTCCCCAAGGCAGCCCTCCTGACAACAAAAGTCACTTTTTCAGGATTCAGATGATCCATGAAGGCACTGCTCTCTGACTTCAGTCTAACTATATCACAGAGCTTCTATGTCAGTAGACTTTCTTCAATTGTTAAATTGTTTAAACATGTCTTCTGAAAATGTTGTTCCATAACCAAGCATAACTGCTGTTGCTGAATCTATTGGACAATGTCCCCCCCCCCCCCCGGGGCCATTGTGCAGTTTTTCTCCCACATTTACAATAACTATTGTCATGACCTATGCCCAAATTATGACCCAGCTCAAGTACTATAGTGTAGGCTAGATTACCCAGTGAGTATGAGAGGAAAATGTTGACTCCACAATTTTGATTTTGAACACTGTTTCAACAGTGGCTAGTACTAAATAACCAGGATAGCCTTGTCTTGCCCACAGATATATGACATCATGCCAGTGATGCTGCATGTTTTTTCTATTCAAATTGCAAAAATCTTTTAAGACTTGATATATACTTCCTTTTACTTATACAATATTTTGTTCAGTCTAGATCAAGATTTGCCTAAAAACACATCAGTAAAAACATCTGTTTGTACATAATAGTCACTCATTCCACTGATAATTGTAAATACTTGATTCTGATAGATGTAATACTTCCAATGTAAACAAATTTTTATTACCTAATACCACAAAATATTCAGTAATCCTTTTATGAACTTACCGGTTCTCATAACTGTTTTGCCTCACTTTGGAAGTATGGAAGAAGGGTTCTTGGGCATGATTTCATGATGTCATAAATCGTGCTATCTCCAGCATGCCTTGTAAAACTTCCAAATGGGTGGTTAGAACAACCATGGATTCAGAGTTTTCATCACCTAGTCATGGTAATAGCAGTCTTTCTGTACTTAGGTTGTTCCTCAAGGACATAACTTTGGTCAGTGTAAAAAGACCATGAGAAGTATTTGGGTATCAAGAATATTTTGGGCTTCATGGTGACAATGTGTCTCTGGCCTCCAAAATATAGGGTATAAGACAACCAGCCTGTAAAATTATATCTCTATTCATATTAATGACCCTTGAGCATATATAACCACTACTAGGGGGAGGGTGTTGCATTGAGCATATCAAGCTTTTAGCCATATAGAAAAGAAAAGCCACCTTCACAGCCAAAGCTGCAGGCAAGTTATCCTCACATGCACCAGTGTCCTAGCCAGAGCCACCATATCCTTGCGAGAACCAATGAGGAGCAGAAATCCCTGTAGTCTATGTCTTCAAATTGTCTGCCTTTTATGTTTTACTGGTATATATTTTTTAAGAGTTTATATATCAGAGCATCATGAATAAAAGACACATGGCAAAGAAAGACACACCCATGTAGAGTAAAGTATGAGCAAGTCAGGTAGAAGAAAATTATCGAGTATGTACTAAAATGGATTGGATATTAGTTCAAGGTATATGAACCATGTGCTTGTATTTTCTGTTAAGTTTGATTAAAGTATTTTTGTTGCTATAGAGGTACATTTTTTTAAAAAGATTTATTTATTTATTATGTATACAGTGAGTGTTCAGCCTGCAGGCCAGAAGAGGGCACCAGATCTCATTACAGATGGTTGTGAGCCATCATGTGGTTGCTGGGAATTGAACTCAGGACCTCTGGAAGTACAGCCAGTGCTCTTAACCTCTGAGCCATCTCTCCAGACCAGAGGTACATTTTTTATACAGTCCCAATTTTAAAATTATTTTGCCTTTCCATGTTGTTTCTAAATGTTATCATTTCATAACATTCCACAACTGGAAGAATCCTCATCTAAAATGGGTGTTGTCTGTTTTTGTTTTTGTTTATAGTTTTTATTATTGAATTTCTGTCATGTTGATTTGTAGCCAGTCCAAAAATCATGACACAAAGACTTGTTATTAATTATGAAAGCTTGACCTTAGCATATGCTTGCATCTAACTCTTATAACTTAAATTAACCCATTTCTACTGATCTACTTGCTGTCACATGGCTCGTGGCTTTCACCTCTCCTTCTGCATGTCCTGCATCCTCTCCAGCTCCTCTGGTGTCGTCCTCCCCCCACCCCACCCCAAGATTCACCCCCTCTTCATTTCTCTCTTCTCTGAATTTCCACCTCACCTCTTCCTGCCTTCCTAGTGGACATTCAGCATTTTATCCAACTAATCAGAAGGTGGATTCACAAAGACACATCTTCACAGTGTACAGAAAGATCATTCCACAACAGTGAGTTACAATGTAAAGCTAAACTGAATTCTGGCTTATTAAGTACAGGTTGGATGCTCATTCCAGTCCATGCCTTTTTATTGCCATGGGAGAAAGGAAATTGTTTCAAGACAAACATTTTTCTCATTTGGATTTTAGTGTATGTGTGTTCTAGGCATGAATGCCAAAGTTCTGTGGTTTGTGTGCATGTTCATAGTACATGTACTTCTCTGCATGTATGTAGGAAGGAGTTCATCCTAGAATGGTGGTTGTCTGGAGGCATATACATTGATTCTATGTTTTACTTTTTACACTTTTATATTTTTGGTTGTTTTTTGAATATTTGCGTGTTTATTTAGATATGTGTGTGAGTGTGTATGTGAGATTGTATCTATGTGTGTGTGGGGGGTGTTTGGTTTTTTGTTTGTGAGAGTGAGAGAGTACGATAGAGGGGGAGAGAAAGAGGGAGAGACAGAGAGGGAGAGGGAGACAAAGAGAGGGACAGAAAGACCCTTATTTTTTAAATGGTGTTTGACTTCCACTAGTCAATGTGAAACATACCAGGGAACTGTAGTTATTTAACTATAAAATATGAATATATTCCAGAGAAGATATTAGGTATGAAAATCATGATTTGAAAAACAAAATGGTCTTGTAGAAAATTATGAGGTCAGCAACTGGACAGTATGGGAGCTACAACATAGGACTTGGAAGCCATGAAGACAGGTGGGAAAATGTATCAATTCATTATGCGTGTTTAAAAGGAGAGAGAGAGAGAGAGAGAGAGAGAGAGAGAGAGAGAGAGAGAGAGAGAGAGAGAGAGAGAGAAACTTATTTAGTATTTAGTTTAGGACAAGGACTATCTTAGGGAGCATTTCAAAGTTGTTATCCAACCTCCCTTTTGACATAGAGTCTGGCATTGACTTACAGCTCACTAAAGATTCAACTGGTTGGACAGACAGTCCCAGCCATTCTCCTGTGTCTGCCTCCTGACACTGCTAGGCGTCCAAGCACATGCTGCTAATGCCTGCTGTTAGAATATGCTGGTGTTCATACTCAGGTTTTCAAGTTTCTGATGCATATCCTTTACCAGCTCAGCTCTCTCTCCAATCCAGTGTGCACATTTTCCTAGAAACAAGAGTGTCCTATTGGTGAAGAAAACTAATTAAGAAGAGAAGAGAACTGCAACACAATAGTGCCAAAAGGCCATAGGAGATATTCTCTGTAAAACAGATTTTGAAGACAATATCTTAACTTGTGATTAAAAATTTGACATGCTAAGTCTCTGCCCATTATTGGTTTTGATTCATGTTTCATAATTATTTGAGTACCTAGATTTGTATTGTAACAACAACAAAAAGAATTATATGTGTTTTAGTGTAGCACTCTTAAGGGTCTGTCAATGTGAGTCTCAAGATCCCCTGTTATAAGTATATTTCAAAAGTATGTAACAGGAAAAAAACTGGAAAGAATTCTTGTGCAAGTCTGACTTTGTATTCATTAAATTACATACACAATGATTCTAGAGCCCAAAGGTGTTGACAAAATTGAATATTTTCATTAAAAATCTGGTGCAGAATGATATTAACAGAGTCTTCCAGGCAACTCCAAAATACCATCTTTTATCCATTGCTTTTCCCCCTTATATTTTCATCAAATTCATCAGTAACTAGAAACTCACCATTTAGGCTCCGTTATCTAGAAAGTATTAAACCACATTAAAAGCACTGCAGCACTCTACACACTACACAGGCAATATACCAACTGCAAATTAAGCTGTGCTTCTTACTCTGTGGTCTATAATTTCAACACTCAGGGGCTGGAGGCAAGAGCATCAGTAGTTCAGAACTACATAGCAAGCACAGGACCAGCCTGAACTAGATGAGACCATGTTTAAAAACAAACATCTTCTGGCTAAATGACGGAATACTGTCATGAAGTTAAGAACTTCCATGAAAATTCAAAAGAATTTAGTGAAACTTAGACTACCTAGCAGTTTCTTTGATACAAGTATCCAATGCCAAACATCATATATAATGCAGAAATATTTTTAAAAAAATGATCATGAATTTTAATCACCAGATAAAATAATATTGCTGATTTTCCTAGAGAAGAACTATCTACTACAATGCCAGTTGTCATGACAAAGAACAAGAACTATGAGAAAAACTCTACAGAGTCATCAAAGAAAGAGAGAAAAGCAGTAGATATTTAAAGGAAATGCCATCCCCCCAATTTTAAAAAATTGGCAAAGAATTAGGGGATGTATTTTTATTCTCCTGGTAATCATCTGTCCTTCTGTCCTCTAGAAGACTTACCATGATGGAGCGATGCCCATAGCTCTAGTTCTGGCTCTGCTGTGGAATCATTTGTAACACGTGTCTTCTGAACCACTCATGATATAGGAAACTCAAGGGCTCTCCTTTGTCTCTCATGGACAAGGTTCTAGAATTCTGAGCCTAACAACAGAAGCTTCCTAGTCCACAGAACCTGGCAACTGATGAGGTTCTTCTCATCTAGTTCTTTTTCATCTCAACCAAACTTATTAGGACTTCTTCCATGTGAGTAAGTCTGCTTCCTCCCTGTCATTTGATATCCTTCAGTATCTCTAGTATGGACCAACCCCATTTCATGACATTCATTTTATTTTGCTATATATGAATCATAAACATCAGCTGAACTCTGTCCTTTTGTTCATATTATACCCTTGCTCTCAGTTCATTTCCTCAGTAGTGGACAATACTATGGAATACTCTTAAATAATTCAAATCCACAGGAACTTTTCTACACCTTTTACAGCATAGCCTAAGGAATCATGTGTCTGTCACTTCTTGTCTTTCAATGGCCAATGAATATATCAGACCCATCAGACCCTGCATCTGCTCATCAAGGTTCTTTATCTAGTTCATACAACTGTCATAAAAAAGTAAGGCATAAACCGAACTTAGAAGAGGAGACGTGAATAAAATAGCAGAATATGGATACATTTTGTTGGCAATTAGTAGCTGATTCTTGGGAAAACAATAATCTGAAACCAATGCTTTTAACAGGATGACTTGGACATATGGTGGTAACGTGTCTATTTACTAATTAAAGTTGTCTTGTCACCCACCAGTGTTCTTCTTTGACCCTTCCATCTTCAGGACACTACTTTGACTCTTCATAGTTGTTCAGGCTTTGCACCACAATGCTATTTGTCAGCTTCTATGGGCTGTTTCTAAGTTTTATACCATTTACAAGAGCCAACAAATAAGTGAAAATCCCAATTCAACAGTGAAAATCATATATGGTAAAAATGTCAGGATTTTGGGAAACTTTAAATGTATTCATAATACACATCATATATCAGGATACATACATATACTAAGCAGATATTGTCAGATTAATATATGTAGGTTGCTTAAAACTCCAGCTTTCACCAATAGATTGAATATACAGGAAGAAAGCCTCTAGCCAAATAGTTTCAAATTTGAACAACCATATCAAATGATTTTACAATAATTTTTATATATTTTATGAAGACTAGTGGAGTTAGAAATTTTCTGTACCAAATAAATAATAACAATTCTTATGGGAATAACATTGAAAATTACCCAGATTTTGTCGTCACACTTTATAAATGAATGTGTCAGGTTTCATGAATACTCAAAAAGATGTACAACTCTGTGTCAGTATAAAAATAGCAAATTACAGTGTGTAAAAGAAAATAAATAAATTTATTTGATTTTAAATGTAAAGGAAGCAAACATGCAATCAAAATAGCTAACATATGATACTAACTTATTTTTATATGCTTATGAATTAATTTATTTACTATATTCCCTTGTATAGTTATTTATACATAATAATATTAACATAAAGTTAGTAAGGGAGTAACAATCTTATCTGACCAAGTTTTATTAGTTTCACAGTAATAAGTTTCATCGTGGCACCTTCATTTGTCTGTACCATGATAGTTTGCTGTCATTCATTGTTCATCCCATATCATTATTCTTTTAAAGTACATTCTATACAAGATCCAGTTATGGCAATGAAAAGCTTGATCAGACATAGTATGCTAAATTTTTGGACTACAATATGTGTAGTCTATTAAATATTACATGACTTACAAAGTGTTCATTTCACATTTAATTTTTGCTTCCTAATTTATAATCCAGTAACAAGACCACTAACCTGGTGATTGTTAATTCTCAACTTTCCTACTGGTAAACTTAATGAGAATGCATTCTTCTAGGAGTTCTTAAGACTCCTTTATACAAAGGAGTATGTGTAGTGCTTATGTTTCTATAAAGCATTTGTGTCTCTGAAATATGAGAGAAAAGGAACAGTTTAATGTATTTATTTCCTCGAGAAATTATTCATTCTGTAAATTCCAATTTGAATCAAACTCACAATTTTTCATAAGAGTGTAAGATTTAAAGTTTAAACAAAAGTACTGGGTTCATATGAGTGCCCAAATATGAGCTGAAGAAAGATGATACCAGTTAACATGTAAAGCATGTCAGAGATAAGTCCACAAGGCCTCAGTACCATAGAAAGAACTATAGGCAATGGAGGGGAACTGGAAGGGAGAGGTGATCTTCCCCATAGAAGATCACATCGATTGATTGTGCAGTGGCAAAGGGTCAGCCCTGAGAGCATAAATACAAGCATCATTAAATGGAATAAAGTGGTTGTAAGCATCAATAAGAGTTAGGGGAAAAAGAGGCCATAAATTTGAAGGAAAGTGGGGATGGGAATATGGGAGGCTTTAGAGGGAGGAAAGTGAAAGAAGAAATGTAATTAAATTACAATCTCAAAAAATGTATGGGGTTCAGGAGAGCATTGACTAAAGGACATAGCAACGATCATGTTAACATGATAATCAACATCATTGTGTCTTTCAACCAATCATTAGTGTTGAATTTGCAAAAATATTTTGAGTTTCTCTTGAATATAAGAGGACATTGAGTTTCCAAGTTGTTAGAGAACTGTAGTAGGCTCTGAGTTTACTGATAATAGAGAGCCAGACTCTGAGATGTACTGCTAGCGGAAGACCAGTCATGCCAGGAATGGGAAAGGTGACTAAGTGGATTTGTGCCCTGGTTTCCATGAGACCATTTTCTGAACAATACCTCACTTACAGCTGAGTGAGACCTAGAGAAAAAACTCAACAAGGTTATGCCAAGAAATTCTTGGTTCATTGAGATGCTGAGGTCATGTACACGTGAGTTCAAGTCATTAATTTGGGAGATAGTTATTTTACATAATGATCAATTAACACTATAAAAATTAGGAAGTAAATTTTCCCTTCCTTGCTTTCTATCATCTTTGCCTTAATAGCATTATGATGCCACCTGATACTTGTTTTGTAAATCAATTGTCTTTAAAAGCTCAACACTGCACTGGAGAGATGTCTTAGCAAGGGAATGAGCTGATGCTCAAGACTGAGGACCTAATTTTTGGAACCTTAGAACCTACACAAAACCAGCAACGTGCCATGCATCTGTATTCCCAAAAGTCCTGAGGTAAATGGGATGCATAGACAGTGCCTTCTCAGAAGCTCCAAGACCAGCTCCCCTACCCTAACCATAGTGAACAAAAGGATTCTGTCTCGTATATGGTTCAAGAATAACCCACATGTCATCCAACAGTCACATAGGAACACATGCACACATGTATCATACAAATATACTAATAAAAGCATACTAAAAGATATTTTCCAAAAATGTTTTATGCTGAGACACATTATAATTATATTTTCAAAAGTTGCAGACAATGAATTTTGAGGTTAATAAGAGAAAAGCAACTCATTATGTACTCTGGAAACTCCATAAGGTTATCATTGAAACTTTCAGTGGGATTCTGAATGATTTTAGTCAAAGTGGGAATCAAATAAAATGATAGTAACAAAAGCTGTACTAGGCAAAAAAGTCTTGTAACAAGAAGAGTCATATGAACACTTTTTACCAGACACCAAAATCAGATGCACTTGGGCAACATTACACTTGCTTAAGAATGTTTAAATCTCATTGGTGCAAGCAAATATATAGATGAGTATAAAATATCATTACTAAGTGGTGCTGTACAAATTAATGGTACTTACTGTATCGTAAAAAACAAAAATATTAGACAAAATTGCAACCACAAAGTAACTAAGAATACATACTAAATGTAATCAATGTGACTTCATAGACACAGAATATGTTAAGTGTGTGGTTTTCTTAAAGATTAAGTTCTTATAACCATATAGTGATCATGATAAAGCCAAGAGATTGTGCAAGCTTCTGGTAATTACAAAATTTTGTAATAGATACATCAAAGATAATGGAACAAAATAAGCCACCGACCCACTATGGCAATTTTTGAATGCATGGAATCTGACCCTGCAATTCAACCCAAAACCTCAGGTAGGAAATTCTAGAGCTGCTTTCAGACACTCTACTGTCAGCCATCCCACTCACCAATAGACATCAGACCATATATAGCCACACTCAGAAGCCTCGTTAGAGGTCATTAGAGACAGTTCCTTCTCCCTGCCCGTTCACCTACCCAGCACCACACCTACCATGCTCTTATGGGGCTGCTTGGTTTCAGAACCCTGAATTCAAACCAGAAATTTTTTGTAGACAGTTCTAGTTCTAATCCTCACTGACCCTACTGTTAGCCACCCCACTCACCAATGGGTCCTGGTTTGTGTGGAAGTATTCTCCAGAACCCTTCTAAAATACCTTTGGAGAAAGTCCTATCTCCTAGTCACCATCTGCTGACCACACAAACTCTACCCACCACATCTATTTGGGGTAGTTTGGAATACAATCTAGAGTCTAAACCTGAAATTCAGGAAGGAACTCCAAGAGCCTGCCCACCTACCTCGAGAATCCCAGTTACAGATGTGCATAGCTTATCCTCTTCCTACATGTCATTTCCTCTACCAACCATGTGACCTCCTGTCCTAAATTAGGACACCTAGGACTCTGAAATTAACCCAGTATGTCCCCCCAACTGAAAATCAAGTATCATTTAGCTGATACACAATTTGACATGTTGGGGTAATTTTAAATAATTATCTGACATCAACACAACATAGGCAAGATTAGCTTTTCACATGAAGAAATATGACAAATGTTCTAAATCTTCATGCCTAGATCCCATCATCCAAACAAACATCAACATTTAAGACAACATACCTCTTCTAGAATCCGGCAACTTTCTTTTAATATTTCTTTAGAAAAGTGATGTAGCTGAAGCTCAGGACAAGGACTTCAAAATAACAAATATAAGTATGTTCATGGAGCTCAAGACAGAGAGGAAGAATACATGCCCAAATGAAGACTGGGAGGGAAAAAAGTTGGTTGACATAATGGAAAACAATTCAAAATATTAAAATTGATTTTAATGAAGAGATAGAGCGTTTGAAGAAAAGCTCAACTGAAATGAAAACCCAGGAAGTTAAACAAAATGCTCAGAGGAAAGACTCTACAACAATTTGGATGAAGTGGAAAAAAGAACACGAGATCTTACAGGAAAACTTGAATAAATGGATCACTAAGTAAAAGCTCCAAAATGCAGGCACACAACATCCAGGAGGTATGGGGCAGTATGAAAAAGCAAATCTTAAATAAGTGTTTAGGATAGAGAAGAAAGCAAAGTAAAAGGCACAAAAATATTTTAAACAAAATCATAGATGAAAAATTTATTTCCCGTTTGTAAAGGAAGAGATGTACCAAGACTCGAGACTTCTACAGAACACCAAATAACAGAACCAGAAAATAAACTCTCCAAGTCATATGATAACAAAGCCTCTAATTGTATAGAAAAAGTAAAGGATATTCAAAGCTCCAAGGGAGAGATTGAAATCCTACAAAAGGCAGACCCATTAGAGTAACACCCAACTTTTTAATTGAGGCACTGAAAGCCAGAAGGGAGCCTGGACTGATAACCTACAAGCTCTGAATGAACATAGATGCCAAATGAAAATAGTATGAGGAAATGTAACCAGGGAAACTACTGACAATAATAATTCAAAGAGATAGAAAAGATTTCATGATGAAAACAAATGTAAGGAATCTATTCTCACTGAGACAACTCTACAGAGGGTACTGAAAGTATTGTTTCAGTCTGAAAAGAAGGCTTTCTACACCCGTGAAGACACTAGGAATAAATAATATTGAAAGAGTTAGGCAAAAATAATCTAAATATGACCCAAATTTATATAATAATAGTTAATATTTTAAAATGCTATCATCAATATTAATGTTCTCATTTGCCCAATGAAAGCACACAAAATAATAAAGTAAATTAGAAACAGGATTCATATTTTTGCTGCCTCCAAGAAAGACATCTCACCATCAAGAACAAATATCATTTTAGGATTAAAAAAATGGAAAAATAAATTCAAGCAATTATAACAAACTGAACTTTAAACCAAATTAATCATAAATCATAGTGAAGGATACTATTTAATCATTAAAGAAAAATTGAATTTAATATGGCAATTCCAAACATTTACATGGCAAACACAAGAACATCCTGTTTCATAAATAAAAAACTATTAGATATAATATCATATATTGATCGTGATACAATGATAGTAGTTGAACTCATTAGCCACTCTTTTCAATGGATAGGTCATTCAGACAAAAGCCAAATAGAGAAACACTGCACTTTATTTATCATAAATGAAATCAACCTAGCAAGACACCTACTGACCATTTTACCTAGACATTAAAGAATATACTTTCTTCTCAGCAACACATGGAAATTTCTCCATATTGATCTTATTTTACGACACAAAGACTCAACAGAGAGTGTAAAATTGAAATCACATCCTTCATCCTATCTGACCTAGATTAATGCTAGATATCAACAACAAAATAAGTGACAGAAATTGTAATGTTTCATTAAATCTAAAAAACAATACTAAAAAATTGGGTGTAGGTAGAAATTAAACTGAACTAAATGTTTTTAGTTTAGGAAACTAAACATTTTGTATACATGAATAAAAATGAAAACCCAGTATGCTGAAATCTAAGTGACACAGTTAATCAGTTTCATAGCATATAGTGACAACATAAAAAAAAAAAAAAAAAACTGGAGAGATCATATATAAATTGCAAGCTTTAGGAAAAAGAGATAAAACATAGGAATAAATATAAATTCAATGCTGAAATTAATAAAATACAAATGATAAACAATACAGGGACAGCAATGAAAAAGAGTTGTTTCTTTTAAAATTAAGAAGACTGGCAAATCTTTCCCCAAATTTATTAAGAGGTAGAAAAAGGATCCGAATCGACAGAATGAGATATCAAAAGGAAGAAATTATAAGAGACAATGAAGAAATCCAGACAATCATAAGAGGAAACTATTAAAAAAAATGTGTGTTCCACACAAATGAAAGATTAATTTCTCAAGCTATACAATCTTCCAAAGTGAAAGCAAAATGAAACAATTTATATAGGCACATGAAATTTAAGAGGAAAGAATTATTAATTAAAAAAAATCCCAACTAAAAGAACTCTAGGATTAGATGGATTTAGTGCAGTATTCTATGTCACCTTCAAAAAAATAACTAACGTTTACTCTTCATTTTATTTCATAACACAAAAAATAGAGGAATATTTTTCAACTTTTTTGGAGCCACAGTTTCTCTTACCAAATTTGAAGATTCAGTAACAAAAAGGAAAAGCTCTAGTGAACAAGGATGTAAAAATTCAAGTAAAGATTAAAAAGGCTATCTAATGATGAAATTGATTTGATCCTTCAGATGTAGGCAAGATTCAACTTACATAAACCAATGAACACAATCCAACATGTAAAGGCACCTAAAGACAGAAATCATGTGATTCTCTTAACAACAGGAGGCCTTTAACAAAAACCTTGATCTGGAGGATGTGGGAATGAGGGGTGGGGTGGGTGGGGTGGGGGGAGCGGGAGGGGGGCGAGAGTGGGAAAACAGGGGAATCTGTGGCTATTATGTTGAACTAAATGATGTTGTAAAATAAATTTACTAAAAAAAATAAAATAAAAAAAATCTAACATCCACTCATGATAAGAGCCCTGAAGAGAATAAGAACAAAAGGAACATATCTCAATATAATTAAGGTAAGTTACAAGAGGCCCACAGCCAACATAATTCTAGGTGGAGAGAAACTGAAGGCTTTTTCACTAAAATCAGGAACAAGACAATGATTTTCTTTTTTTTTAATTGAAAATAGATTCTTTTCATATATAACCCACTGAGAGCACAGTTTCCCTTCTTCCACTATTCCCAGAACCCTTTCATCTCTCCTCTCTCTTAGGTCCATTACCCCTCCTCTGTTTCCCTTCAGAAAGGAGCAGACCTCCAGGAGCCAACCCCCAAACATGACAAAACAAGAACCAGTGAGACAAGACACATATTGCAGCTGAATAAGGCAACTGAATAGGAGGAAACAATTACTGAGAGCAGGTAAAGGAGTCAGAGACACATTTGCTCCCTCTGTTAGGAGTCAAGAAGAAGAAGAAAAGAAGAAAAGAAAAAGAAGTAGAAGAAGAAGAAGAACAACAACAACAAGAAGAAGAAGAACAAGAACAAGAAGAAGAAGAAGAACAAGAACAAGAACAAGAACAAGAAGAAGAAAAGAAGAAGAAGAAGAAGAAGAAGAAGAAGAAGAAGAAGAAGAAGAAGAAGAAGAAGAAGAAGAAGAAGAAGAACAAGAACAAGAACAAGAAGAAGAAGAACAAGAAGAAGAACAAGAACAAGAAGAACAAGAAGAACAAGAAGAACAAGAACAAGAAGAACAAGAACAAGAAGAACAAGAACAAGAAGAAGAACAAGAACAAGAAGAAGAACAAGAACAAGAACAAGAAGAACAAGAACAAGAAGAACAAGAAGAAGGAGTAGAAGAGAAAGAAGAAGAAGAAGAAGAAGAAGAAGAAGAAGAAGAAGAAGAAGAAGAAGAAGAAGAAGAAGAAGAAGAAGAAGAAGAAGAAGAAGAAGCTAACAGCCATAATATACACACAGAGGATCTGATGCAGACCCATGCAAGCTCTGTGCTTGCTACTTTAGTCTCTGTGAGCTCATATGATCTCTGATCAGTTGATTGGTTGGTCGTATTCTCCTGGTGTCCTCAACTCCTCTGGCTCCTTTAATCTTTCTTCCCTGTCTTGTTTGGGATACCCCAATCTCTGAGGGGAGGGATCTGATAGGCCTACAATTTAGACACTCACCACATATGTCTGGCTATTGGATACTGCACCTTCTCCTATCTTCTGCCCGAGGAACCCTATCTGATGAAACCTGGAAGAGGAGCCAATATATGAGTATAGCAGAGTATCATTAGAAATCATTTTATTGATTTGGGGTTTTTTTCCAGTTGTATTTGTTTCTACCCTAGGTTCCTGGCAATCCATGAAGTAATTACTTCAGTAATGTATTCCCTTTTGTTGCCTAGGCCTCAAGCTAAACCAGACCTTGGTTGGCCACTCCCAAAAGTTCCACCTCACCATTGCCCCAGCATATCTTGCAAGCAGGATAGATTGTAGGTCGAAGGTTGTGTGGCTGGGTTGGTGTTCAGGTATCTCTTTCTGTAGTCTGTAGTATCGTCCTGCATCAAGGAGACTAGAACATAGTGGTGAAGACTCCATTCAGGCACCAGCCCTACCTCTCTACATTCAATGAGATTCAATTTTCAGAGAGTGACTCTCTACCCTAAAATGAGCCTGGGTTGTTTAGGGATCTCCACAGGTCTCCCTCAGCCAACAAATTGACTGAATCCAACTCCATACCACCACTGGAAGCCTTGTCTAGCTATAGTTCTGACTCCATGTCCTCCATTTCTAGAAGTCCTCACTAGGGTCACTCTCATAAATTCCAAGAAGTTTCTGCTGCAGTAGGTTTCCACACTGTCCCCCAGATGCTCTCCAATTGCAGACATGTCTTTCCACACACTTTCCTTCCATCCTTCCACTATTTTTTGATTCCTCCTGTTTGCATACTTACCTGATTAGAAGCCACTCACAATATCTATTCTATTATCCCTTCCTAGGGAGATCCATGACTCCCCACTAGAGCCCTCCTCTTTATTTAATCTCTCTGGGTCTGTGGATTGTATCTTGATTAGCATTTATTTAACAACCAATATACACTTATAAGTTAACACATATCATATTTGTCTTTTGTGTCCCTATTACCTCACTCATGATGATTTTTTTCTAGTTGCATCAATGTGCCTACAAACTTCATGATATCATTTTTAACAGCTGAGTAATACTATATGTATTATGTAAATGTACCACATTTTCTTTACACACTCTTCAGTTGAGGGACATCTAATTTTTTTTCAGTTTCTGGTTATAATGCATAAAGCCACAATGACCATAGTTGTGCAAGTGTCCTTGTGGTAGAATGAAGTCTCATTGAGGCATATGCTCAAGAGTGCTTTAGCTGGGTCGTGAAGTAGATGGATTCCTAATTGTCTAAGGAACTTCCATATTGATTTCCACAGTAACTGTACAAGTTTGCACTCCCACTAGCAATGGAGGAGTGTTCCCCTTTCCCTACATCCTCACAAACATGGGCTGTTATGTGTGGTATTGCTTTTTTGCCATTCTGACAGGTATAGGGTAGAATCCCAAAGTATTGATTTGCATTTTCCTCATGTAAAGTTGTTTACGTTTTTTTCAGCCATTTAATGTTCCTCTGTTGAGAATTTTTTGTTTAGATCTATACCCCATTTTTTAAAATTTGGATTATTTTGGTTTTTTTGATATCTAGTTTCTTGAGTTCTTTATATACTTTGGATACCGGTCTTCTGTCATATGTGGAATTGAAAAAAATCTTTTTCCATTAGGTAGGCTGCTGTTTTGTCCAATTGATGAAATCCATTGCTTTATCAGAAACTTCCAGTTCATGATGTTATTGTTGATCTTAGCACCTACATTACTAGTGTCTTGTTCAGTTTCTGTCTCCTGTGCCAAGGTGTTTGAAGTTATTCTTTACTTTCTCTTCTACCAGATTCAGTGTGTTTGGTTTTATGTTGAAGTGTTTGATCCACTTGGACTTGAGTTTTATAAATGTGGATCCATTTACATTCTTCTACAATGAGATACCCAGTTTGACCAGTGCCATTTGTTGAAGATGATTTCTTTTTTTCCAATGATTTCTGGATTAGTTATAAAAAGTTACTTGTATTAGGAGTGTGGATTTATGTACAGCAAGGATTTTTGATAAATATGGGGCTTGAAATCTTAGAGCAATAAGACAAAATATAGTTAAGGGACAGAAGTAGGAAAGAAAGTGTCCTTAATAAGAGATGGTACAATTTTTTTTTTTTACACAAAAGACCATAAAGACTACTCCAGGAACCTTGTACAGCTGAAAAACATATTAATCAATGTAGCAGAATTCAAAACAGAGAAAATAGTAGCTTTTCTTTACACAAATGACAAAAACACAGGAAAGGGAATCAGGAAACCCATCCCTTTCAGAATAGTCCCAACAATGTCTTTGAACAAGTAGAAATTGGGAGTCACAGAATTATATAATGAAAAAGTTATAAAAATGTTGAGATTGAAGATGGAATTTGAGACGTAAAAAGGTGGAAAGACTGCCCATGGTTAAGACTGCACAGGCTTAATGTCATAAAAACAAACATCATGCTACAAGCAATCTACAGATTTGATGCAAAATCCAACAAATTTTAACACAATGGTTCACAGAAATTGAAAAATAATCTTAAATTTCATATGGAAATACATGCATACAATAAAACTCAAGATTGCAAAAGCAATCTTCAATGATGGAAGGACTTTTGGAAATATACTCCCTCCTGATTTTAAGCTATACTACACAGATATAGTAATAAAAATAGCGTTTTTTAATAATTATAATAAATTAATAAAAACTAAATACATGAGAGTAATAAAGTCCTCTCTTGTCATTCACATAATGGCAGGCAAATAGGGAATAAAATTGAAGACTTAATATAAGTTTACACACTTAAAAATGACCCAGTTTTTGACATATAAGACAAACACTGACACTGAAGAAAAGATAGCACCTTCAACAAAGGTGCTAGTCAAAGGGAATATCTATACTTAGAAGCATGTCATGAGTTCCATATTCCTTACTCTGCACAAAACTCAACTGTATATGTATCAAGGACCTCAACATAAGACATGATACCATGAACTTAGTAGATGACAATATATGGGATATGCTTTAACTCCTTGCCACAGAAATGGACTTTCTGAACAGGACTTGAAAACACAAGCATGAACAATTTACAATGAGATCACACAAAACTAAAAAAAGAAAAAATGTTTCAATAAGAAGAGATAATTTGTTATGTATGATCCAATATCAGAATATCTAAATGGTGGCTGGGGTTGTGGTAGCAATATACTTACTATAGATATGTATTTCATATTGATTGTTCTTTGAATTTTGACAAGTTGTAACTTTTTGTAATGGTCTCCATCTGCTACAAATAGAAGCTTCTTTGTTGAGGAGTATGCTATTTATCTCTAGATATAAGGGCCTTGGATACCTTACTCAGGATAATTGTTTCTAACTCAATTAATTTACCTGAAAATGTAAATTTTTATTTTTTTCTTAATAGTAGAATAAGATCTTGTAGAAATGTATCACATTTTCATGATACTTTCATCAGCTGATGGATTCAGGGGCTGTTTCTAAATTTTGGCTCTTATTATTACTATAGCTGTAAGTATTTAGAATGCTGTTAGAAATTCCATGGTTTAAAGAAAATGGCAGAAGCCAGTTCTCCTCCAAGTGCAATGGCCTCACCAGCAGAGTAATTCATAGGCATCACAGCTATATAGGGTTGTTGATGGCATTTCTCCCTCAGCAGCCTGTAGAGCTCCTTCAGATCCTATGAGAGCTAATCAGTCCTTAGGAGCAAGGTTTGCATGTTACATCTTGATCAAATCTTTCTAGTCCTGTGTCCAAAGTCTGTGGTGTTGTCAACATTAGGCTCTTAAGTTTTTTGTCTGCAAGGAAACCAAGCAGTGTGGCAGTAGATTTATTGGTCTGTTGCACTCCTCTAAGAACAGGAGGTTTGCCACATAAGAAAGCCATAAGATGAGGCCTTCTGTTGCAAGACAATGTCTTCTAAAATATACATACAAGTTACATTATAAATACTAGCAGGTGATGTTCAAGAATATATATGCATATGGACACTTATATGAATGTAACAATTCATGATAAAATGGAACACAAATTTGAAAAATAGCAAAAAGGATTATATGAGTGAGTTTTCAGGGAGCAAAGGAAAAAGAAAAGATGTAATATATTATAAATTCAAAAATGAAATGAAATGTAAAAAATGTTTTATAAAATATTTCTGTTCATAAAAATACAGAGAAAAAGAAGTGGAGAATCTAGGAAACTGTGAGTCTGGGAGAAGTTGGGGATAAAAACTGGAGTGAGTATGATCAAAATGTATCATATTAAGTACTCTAAGAATAAATTACTTATTATTATATTTATAATGATATACTATGATAAATTATTAATAATTTATTGATAAAATTAAACTCTCTCAAAAGAAAACAAATAATTAAAAACATGAAAGAAATATTGGCAAACATAATGGGAGCATCTGTTACTAACACCATAACACCCTGTAAAGAACATACCTAATACTTCAGGTGATGCTGAAATACTTAAACATTCACTATCAAATAAGAAACAAATCAAGAATATCCATTGTCCATACTTTTATTGAATATGGTACTGGCAATTATCGATAGGGTAGTTACAAAAGAATGGAAATAAAAAACTACTCAAATTAGAAAGAAGGAAATAAAATATTCTCTGTTTAGATGACATAGCCATTAATACGGAAAATAATAAAGATGACACAAAGAAGTTAAAAACTACCAAATAAATTTGATTTATTTACAGAGATTCCATATAGCTTCTGATCAAAAGCAGTGCTTACATACAAAATCTATACATATCTATATCTATCTATCTATCTATCTATATATATATATATATATATATATGTTATAGCAAGGAATGAAATGGCAATTTTATCCATGAAGAATGTAAGTACATATAAGTGCACAAAATGAAAAATTTCACTGAAGAGCTCAGGCAAATATATGACTTAACAGAGGGAAAAATGAATGATTGAAATACAGACTACCCAAGACTACAATTAGAAGAAAAGAATCAATTAAGACGGAAAAATTATAAGTCACTTTGAAAGATATTTATGCATGTGTTTGTGTGAAATTCTTTAATTGTAAACAGGTCTCATAGTTGGCACCTACACTCTTTTAATTTTTAAATTTGATTAACATTTTTCATTTGTGACTTTTGAATTTGGTCATGGTTGTGGGTTTTTTTATAATATATATTTAATGTCAGCACCATTTGACATGAGAGCACAGGTTGTGAAAATCTCACAAGTATCTACATTACTTGGAGATCTACAGAAAATTAATAGCTACTGAGACAGGGCAATCTGTCTTCTCCATGGACAAACCCTCTAATACGTTATCCATTCCCTAGTGATGAAACCTAAATATGTATATACACACATATATGCATATATGTATATACATATGTATATATCTACATATGCATATATATGCACATATTAATATATATGTATATATATGAGCAACACTAAATCAACTCAGCAGGTTGCAAGTGCAAATGCATATATGTAAATTATATAAACATGTTATGATACATATTATAAAACTTCCATGTACTATAACATATAGAGCAACACAAATATTGTAGTGTACATATAACAACAATTAAAGAACTATATACAATATATACAAGTAACAAATACCTAAACGATGTCTAGTCCATTTGTATTTGACAAATCAGAGAAAATAATTCCCTTATCTATCCTATTTTGGTAAGTCCAAAATGTATCTAATTCACTTTCTATCCTAATTAATCTTCAACTATAACTAACTAATCTTCAACTCCCTCAGAGACCCAAGAAGGAAATAATATTAGCTAACAAAAATAAAAACAGGAAGTGCATGCAAGCAACTTCCAAAAGATTTGTAAGTTGACAGAAACAGCCAGCTGCCTGGACAGTCACCTGAGGTTTCTCTGCAGTGTTGGGGCATCATCTTCAGCCTATAGGCTTAGCATATCTGTCAGAATCATTGTGAAGTAGGATGTACACAAGGTCAACAGTTCAACCTCACATTGGGTGAGAGCAGTCCATGTACCAGAAACACCTGAATTCCACTAGTGTCCTGTCATGATTCAGGATTTTAAATTCTGGAAATTGTTGACTGTTTTTGAATTAAGCTGTCCGTTCTTCTTGGCTGTGTATATATGGCTTCATCTCAGCATCCCCTTCTTCTCCACATCCTTCTAATACATGCCAGTCTACTATTGAGAGGCGTGAGCTTTCAGCTGCTGTTCCATTGCACAACAGAAGCCATCGGCCCACTGCTTGTTCAGCTGCCTTCGAAGAAAAGGGCACTGTACCTTTTCAGGATTGTGAAGGCCACTTCAGGGATGGTGCCATATTGTCCTGGCCTCAGAAGATGCCTTTTGATAAAGCCATAACCACACTTGTTTTGGCAAGAATCAGTAGTCCTTTGTTTCGTGTTCTGTCTGTCCATTTTGTCCTGTTGATTCGAGGATACTGCGTTGTCCAGTGGCTAACTTTTGCCACAATGAAAGTTAATTCCATATGCAGTTTCTTCAATGCCCATATTTTCTCTGAAGTAGATTGGTACTGCCAGGAGCCGACATGTCTCAAAAAAGAAAAATTTCTAAGTTATTAAAACATTTTAAATGCCATATTCTGTAGATCTCTGAAGGGTTTGAAGATGACCTGTCTGAAATATATCTGCTCAATTTTTAAAACATATATAATATGACTACAAGTTCTATTGTAATGTCTACTAACTTTCATTTCTTTATATCCTAATAGTTGGTAATAATGTAAAGTATTTAAAACTAGTAATTGTCTTTTTCTTTTCTTTTTTTTAAACAAGAATTTAAATCTAATCTCCTTTGCTTAGCCTTTTTCCTAACCCTTGACAACAACTTGTAACCAACCCCTCTAAACAATGAAAATTATCCCAGACCCAAAACCCATTAAAAGGACAAAAAATACCACCCGCCCCATACCACCTCTTTGGGAATGTGGGCGTCGTATTCTTAAAATTGCTTCCTGCTGGGTATGGGCGAAGTTATCTTTATCCTGAAAGAAAAATTTTAGGTTAATTGTCAAATTCTAGGAAAGGTAACTATATCCTTCATTATTATCCAGTCTGTGTATAATGCCAAAGTTCAGGGTTTATCTCAAGTCCTTATTCAAGTAGTCTTTGAAACTGGATTGTCTCAGCTAGTCATCTCAAAATTGCTCTGAGCACCTTGTAGTTCAAAGCTGATCTGTAGATGATGTTTGTCAGCTTAGTGATATTATTATTGTCCACGTGGAATTGTTGTGGGGCCCCATCTTCTTTCTGGAGACGTCAGTTGATGTTAGGCCTGGCCGTGATTTCCTGAAGAAAACTGATAAGAGACTCGAACACAAAGACATATATATGCAGCTAATTTAAGCCTTTTTTCTAGAATTAGTTAGTATTCTATATGACTATTCATTTTTATCATTAAAGTTGGTCTCTGTTCATTAGTAGAAGTTTGCCAAAAAATTTTCTTTATGTTTTCTCCTGAATTTTCTATTCTCTCTGTTTCATCATCCTGACCAGCATGATTTATTCCAATAGGCATTTGGTTATTTAATCTCTCTGAGAAGGGGTTTCCTCTACTGCTGCAGGAAAGGTTTGAACTGGATTTGCTATGGGGGACTGCATGAGGCCCCTCCCGGAGTTTCCGGAAGACTGAGGCAAAGGATTACCCTGTCTGTCCTTTGTTGATCTACATTCGTTGGTCTAGTGTTTTCCCTTACCACACCTTCTGCATACTCCAGAAGGAAGGGGCATTCTGTTGCCATTGTTCCTTGAAGAAACATTGTTTCTAGGAATGACCCGTTTACAGTCCCTTTTCAAATGTCCTTGCTTTCCACATCCAAAACATCTAACATTCCTCAAACCTTTTGAAATTGCTTCTCCTATCACATATCATCATGCTCATCAGCCTCAACATTAATTGTGTCTCTAATCCAATCTTCCAAAGTGCAGATCTTGCCTTTAATGGCCTGATTATTCTTTTGCATGCTGCATTCGCATTTTCAAAGGCCAAAGATTCAATTATTGCCTTACTAGCTTCTGAATTCGAGACCATTCTCTTTACTGCTGAAGCCAGTCTTTGTAAAAAAAATCTGTGAAAGATTCTTTAGGGCCTTGCATAACCTTTGTAAATGACTCAGGTTTTTTTCCTGGTTCCTCAACTCTGTCCCATGCATTCAAGACTGCCGTTCGACATAAAATTAGGGTTTGGACATCATATAGACATTGTGTTTGTACTGAAGCATATTGGCCTTCTCCAATAAGCTGATCCTAGCAAACTTGTATTCCTTTATCCCTCCATTGTTTTTCTATGTTTTTAGCTTCATCCTTAAACCAAGTTAAAAATTGCAGCCTCTGGCTGCGTTCAAGAACAGCTTGTGCCAGCTCCGCCAGTCCTGTGGTACAATCATATTATATGTTGACCAAGAGCTTAACATTTGCTTTACATATGGCGAATGCATGCCATAAAATACTATTGCCTCCTTAAACCTTTTTAAATCCAACATTTTAATTGGAGCCCAAATATTTTGTGTAATCATTTGATCAGGCAACTGCTGTATGGTTACAGGATAAATTAAGGGTGACTGTGTGAAAACAGGCTTTCTTTCTGTAACCTTATGATCCAAACTTGAAACAACTTCACTGTTAATTTCTTCTGTCTGAATTTTTACAGGTTTAACAAGTTTTTCTAAAGCTGTCATCCTAGCACTTAAATCGACTATCTTTTTAAATAGTAAAATGAGGATAAGCATAGTGATAAACTGCATAATTCCAATGATACTAATCTTGTCATACAGTTGTTCCATTGTCAGACTGCCTAAAATTTCAAACAAAACCCATTCTTCCAATGTACACATAAAACCCATTTTTTTAATGTGGAAAAAAATTCTCTTTTAAATAGTTTCCTTTAAGATATCTGATATGTTGTGACTTACCAAATCTGCGTACAACAGTAGAAATCCAAGAAAATTTCAAAACAGCCACCTGGTGTCCTAGGTGTGAAGAGAGAGAGAGAGAGAGAGAGAGAGAGAGAGAGAGAGAGAGAGAAAGCAAAAGCGAAAGCATAGCTGGCTAAAGCTTAAATCCAGCCACTTGTTCCCTCTTGAGCCGAGTCAAGGCTTGGCTTTACAGGCAGGGGCCCTGTTCGGCAGGGCAGGCCTGAGTTGTTTGTAGCACTGGCTTTAAGCAAGCAGCTCATGGTTAGTCCGGCCTGAGGCCAAGCAGACCTGGGCCGGGGCTAGGGAGCTGACTACTCGGGCTATGGAGCTGGCCCCAAGCAGTTTTTAATGGATTCGCCCCACGTTGGGCGCCAGATGTAGATGTAACCAACTGTCTTATTAAAATAAGAAACACAGAACCAATGTAAAAGAGAAAGCCGAGAGGTCAGAACTCAGAGCTAAAATCTTACCTCCTGCAGTGCTCCTAGCTTCCCCGAAAGAGAGCTAGTTCCTGTTTATCTGTCTTTAAATAGTCTTTCTGTTCTGCCTTCTCATTGGTTGTAAACCCAACCACATGACTGCCTTGTCACTGCCTGTAAGTACCGCCCTCCAGGTCTTAAAGGCATATGTCTCTAATGCTGGCTGTATCCCTGAACACACAGAAATCTACCTAGCTCTTCTAACCACCACACTCTTGCTATGGCTCTAATAGCTCTGGCCCCAGGGCAACTTTATTTATTAACATACAATTAAAATCACATTTCAGTACAAATAAAATACCACCATATGAGACAGTTGATTTGCTTGACTGTTTGGGAGGCCCCAAGGCAGATGAGCTGGGACCTGTCCTTGGTGTATGGGCTGGCTTTTTGGAGCCTGGGGCCTATACTGGGACCCTTTGCTCAGCCTTGGTGTAGGGAGGAGTGGACTGGGCCTCCCTGTCTGAGTCTACCAGGCTGGGCTGACTCCCCAGGGGAGACTTTGCCTTCGTGGAGGTGGGAATGGGGGGTGCATTGAGGGGGAAGCCTGGGAGGTGGGAAGAGGGAGGATGAGGGAATCAGTGGCTGATACGTGAAATTAAGTTAATTATAAAATAAAAATATTTAAAAAAAGAACTTGTGCCTGGCTTGTTCTATTCCTCTGATCTTTCAGCTTTTACCCCAATATCTGGCTCCAGGTATTTTATTAGTAAGACTATTTAGAAATTTGTGTTATACTTTCCACTCTGATTTGTTTTAGTAATGGTGTTTCATAATAACAATAATTACTTAACTAGAACAGGTCTGTTGGTCTGTTTTCAAATCTGTGTTAAAATCTCCTGTAGAGTGAGACCTTCTGATTCCATCAAGGTGAGAGCTGAGACTGCATCAACCATCCTCAGAACCTGAAACCATTCTCTCAAGTTTCAAATCTCACTGTGGGTCTCTTAAGGGGCAGGTTCTAGCAGATAGGAATTGCCATGAGGAAATGGTATTTGCAGGTTCCTTCTTGCTATGTGACAAAGCAGATTGAAAAGGGGAAGGGCTTTAGAGCTGAGAGAAAACAAATGCAAAGAAACATACGGAAGACCATGAGTTGGATGTATGCTAATGGCCAACAGACATCAATTTCATTAAAAATACGGCAAAAAATTTATTAAAATAAAGAAAAATATGCGTGTGATAGGACCTCCTTTTATTTAGTTTTGAATAATTTTTTATATTCGAACAAGAAGGTCTCCAGAATTTCTTGGTTTGGATATCTTACTCACACAGTGATATTTCTAGGTTCAGATGTCTACAAATTAACACATGATGAATTTCCTAGGGAGTATGTATTTTCTTATGCTTTCTCTCATTTTTTTTCTTTTTGTTTTTGTCATGTTTCTGAGGTAAATTATCAGGTGAATTTTCAGTGAAAGGAGGTGTGGCTGTAAGTTTCATGTTCTCCCATGTCTTCTGGTTCTTGGTTTGATCCCCTAATTATGACTAGAACAATCAAGAAAATTAAGAAAATAAAAAAAATAATAAAAAAACCTAGCACTATCATACCTCCATGGGAAGTCTCTTCAGTATATGTCCTTGGTGGTGGTCCACTGTCTACACTACCTCCAAAGCCATTTAGTAGACAGTCTGGTGGCTTCCACTGGATATCACAATGGCAGTGATGTTTATTGTTGCAGACTCCTTTCATATTGCATTGGTATGCTGAACAATTACTTAACAAAACAGACTTAGGGACACACTTCCTGTCAATGCATATAAGGCCTGGACCACAAGCTGTGCCATCTCTCACTGCTCCGATGTCCTCTATGGCAATTCCAAAATGATAGTCCATACTCCAGCAGGTGACATTATTGAAGTGAGTCCAATGCACTGTTTCATGGTTTCTCCTCTGTGGAATCTCTTCCACATTTTCACACTGAATTCGTCCACAGAGTACATCAGCATTATCACATCTTCTGTACTTAAGGCTGTCATTACCACAGTTACCGAAACGATCACCCCGTGTGTTCATTTCCATGTAGCAAGTCTCATCTGCACTCTTGGCACTCCTGCCAAAAAGCATCTGACAGTGTTCTTCGCGTTTATGACATGTCCTATTATAGCAATAACTATCTCCCCCGCAAGGGCTTCCATCTTCCATGTATACATCTTCTGGACACTTACCTGAAGTTCCATTACACCACTCTGGAAGGTCACATTCATTGTTCTCGTCTCTACACAAGGTGCCTGCTGGCATGATCTTGCAATCTTTGCAACAACGTCCAAAAGCACATTCAGCACCCAACTTGAGAACACAGTCTTCACCACAGCATGGATCCCTCCCACATGATTCAGAGGTTCCACAGTCACACTGCTCTCCTTCTTCAACTAAAGTATTCCCACACAAGGCGAAGTTAGGTGTTTCTATTTTATCTGGAATATTGTATAGACAATCTTTCCCCGTAATTACTGAATACATATTCTCATAACTGCAGTTGCTGAATCTAGGGTAATTAGATTTTGCTGGGGCCATTATGCACTTAGGTAATCCACAAGCACAATCATTCTTATCATGAGGCATACCCAAATTATGACCCATCTCATGTGCTATAATGAATGCCATGTCTTGAACTGAATCTGTCATGAAACTATTAACTGCACAACTAATATCTGTGCAAACTGTGCCTAAATAAGCTAGCCCTAATAACCCACCATATCCTTGCCTGGCAAAAAGATGTGCAATATCACTTCTAATGTGATTGTCAACGTTTTTCATCTTCCAACGGCAGAAATTAGGTAGGACCTCTCTTATAGATCCTGTTACATTGACATGGTTTCTTTGAGTCCAAACTTCCAGTGTAGTTAAAACCACCTCAACATCTATCTGAAGATAATAACCATTTATTGCATTGACAACTTGCAACATTTCCTGCAAACAAGCTGTGACATTATTATTTTTGTAAACATATCGTTTATTATCTACTGCCACATAATATTCAACATACTTGTGGTGGGTCCACCAATTCTCATATTGGCTTTGCATAAGTGTGGAGTCTTTGCTTTCTTGAATCTTCATTTGTTGTGCTATCTCTTCTTCTGTTAACCCACATCTCATAGAAAATGATTCTGAGTCCTCACTGTCTATTTTGTATACCAGATGTTCAAATGTGGATGTTTGGTTCTTGGGCATGATTTCATAAGCTGTGCCATTTATCTCTATTATGCCTTGCAAACTCCCAAAACAGGTGTTAATAATGAGCATGGATTCAGGTTCTCCATCTACATAGCCATGGTAGTAGCAATCTTTCTGTACAAAAGGCTGTTCTTCAAGGAGATCACCTTTGTCATTGTATGTGAACAGTAGGAAGTTCCTGGATACGAAGTATTTTGTGGGTTTCATGGTGATAATATGTCTCTCTCCTCCAAAGCGCAGGCTATAGCAGAGCCAGTCTGGGGAAACATCATGTGTACTAGGGTCAGTGACCCTCAAGGGTATCACTACTTCTGGAGGGCTACTGTACCTAGCATATGCATTTGGTGACCATACAGAGAGTAAGAGCAACATCCACAGGCAGAGCTGAAGGAACATGATTCTCTCATGGACCAGGGCCTCACCAGACACCAGAGGGCTTTGCTCTCTTAGTCCTCACTTTGTCTGGTTGCATGCAGCACTGGTCTTTAATGGTGTGTCTTCTGGCAGAATTGATCCATCAGAGCATCGGGACTAAAGGAAATAGTTAAACAAAGGGCAAATATAAATAAACCATGATGAAGTCAGGTTAGAAAAAAATAGCAAAAATTAGGCTTAAATGAATTTATATTCCAAAATGGGACACAGTGTTCGTGGAGATTCTGATTGATTGTTGTAAAGTACACTTGTTCCTGTGCAAACTGATTTCTAATACACTACCAGCTTTTAATAACTTACCCTCTTTTCCACATTGTTTCTTAATGTTTGAATTTTCAACTTTTCCTCGATAGCAATGAACGATTTCATAATCTGAAAATTAACATTATACCTGCTTTCATAGATCAATGATATTACTTTAAATTAGAAAACACTAAAAAATTTCCTGCTTATTGGGTACATTTATGTTCCTTTCAATCATTGCCTTTGCATGGCCATGGATGTCAGAAACCTCTCAAGATTAACAATTTCTCTTTTATTTTTTCACTTTATTTCTTTGACATTAATGTTAGTGAATGTGAGCATGTACAATGGTGTGCTTTTGAAGCTTGTGTACCTGTTAATATATGTGTGGAGGCCATAGTCCTAAAGTGAGTCCTCAGAAACTATATACCTTGTTTATGCATTTAATATTTACATTTTAATATTTTATCAGTTTATTATATCTTTATATTATATGAGTGTATGAGTGCATGTCGTTGTGTGTGTATGTGTCTATTTTTGTAGAGTTCAAGAGTTAGTCTTGGATATCTTTCCTATGTCACACTCCACCTTGGTTTCTGATACAATGTTCATCTTTTACCTGGCACTCACTAAAGAGGGGAGGCTGGCTGTTCAGCAAGCCTTAGTAATCTGCATGTCTCTGCCTCTCCATTGTTGGCTCTGCATGTACAGACCACTAAACCAGGCTTTTATATCGTTGCCAAGGATCAGTCTCATGTTCCTCTGCTTGTGAAGCGTTCACTTTACCAATCGAACTATTTACCCTGTCCTGGATCCTCAACTTAGTGTATAATTATTTGAAAAAAATTAGTCAAATAAGGAACAAACTGTGTTACCAACTACAGTGCCAGGAGCTTACAAAAGAAAAATAATTTATAAAGAAATTTTAGGACAACATAGTGGAATTATGATTAAAATCCTGACATGATAATTCAATATCTATGGATGTTTTCTTTTAGATTTAATAATTCTTATAGCGTGTATATTGGTGGTGTGAAGAAAGGAATTATTTATTCCTAATACAGTAACATTGATATTGTAGGAACAATATCAATTAATGATGAAAACTACACTAATAAACAGAAGGTTAAGTAAAACACTTCAAAGAATAATGAGCAAGAATAGTCTTGTAATAATTTAATTACTATTAGCAATAATTCTAGCATCCAGAACTATGGAGAAAAGATAACATTTTCATCCAAAAATAAGATACATCTATAACAGCAGAGATTACAACTTGACTCTCAGACGTCCTCTTTTACCTTACCATTTTTCTCCCCATAATTTCATCAAATTCACCAATAGCTAGCCATTTGCCACATGAGCTTCCTAAAAATTATCAGACTAAAAACTCTAGAGTCACCATGATGAAATTGAAGAAATTGGAAATAATGAAAGGAAATGCTGTCCCAAGATCTGAACAATTGGCAATGAATTAAGGGATGTGTGTGTCCACCTCCTATTTTTTTTTGTGCTTCTGTTTTTTGCAACAACTCTCCTGAAAGACTATCACCAGATACAGTGATGCCCATGGTCCCTTCTAGTTATGTCCTTGCTCATGAAGCATTTGTAAAACCCATCTTAGTAGCCAAGGGTTTTATTTTTGTCGTTGTTCTTTTTCATTTGTTTGAGAATGCATAAGAGACCATGAATTCTTTCCTTTCTTTGTCTCTCATGGACAAAGCCCTAGATCCCTGTGTCTATCTAAAGGATTCTATCTTTAGCATTAGGAACATCGGGAACCTCTGCTCCAAAGAATCAAGTGTCTGCTGTTGGTTTACCTTTCTAAGGTCATAAGTATCTCAGAGACATTGCACACTTGCTCATGTAGATGTAGATGCTTTGTCTACTTCATAAAACAACTATTAAAACTAATTTGTGAATTTAGAATTGTAGGGGTAACTGTGTAGGTTAAATTTCTTTGTTAGACAGCTGAGAAAATATCAATCTGAGACCAGTATATTTTATAAATTGTTGAAGGCAAATGGTAGAAACAAGTGTATTCATTAATTAAGGTTGCCAGTGTCACGAAGCTTGGTGACCTGCCAGTGTGCTGCACTGACTCTTCCATCATTTTTACTTATTTATTTATTTAAGATTTTATACTTTATATTATATTCTTCCTCACCTTTCAAGTGTTCCTAGATCTTTTCTCCCTTCCAATCTACCCAACTTCATGTTGTTTTTCTCTAATAAATACAAATAATAAATAAATACAAACAAATGAAAAAAGAAAGACTGCAGAAAATCTGGAGTCCAGTTTGTGCTTGCCATCATCAGTTCTGCCCTTGAGTGAGTCAGTGAATCAGGTTGATATACTCTGTTTCACTCCATTGAAGAAAACCAATTTCCTTTCTCTTAGCAGTTTCCACTTACAGAGAGCTTCCTACCTAGGGGTGGAGCTTCACAATCTTTCATTTAATTTTTTTCCAGAAAATATCTTTTGATTATATTTTTTTAGTGATGGGACTTTGTGTCTACTTCTTTCTGATGAGATTCTTGTGTAAGTCTTGTTTCCACAATTTTGTGAGTTCATATGTGTGTCTGTCTTATTATATGTGGAGAATTCAAGTTTCATAAAATCATCTATCACTTATGGCTCTTAGAATCTTTTTCATTTCCCTCTGCACATAGGTCTCTAAGTCTTGAGGGGAGGGGTTTGATAAAGATATCCCCTTTAGGACTGAGACTTCCAACTTTATCGCTTTCTATTGCTATGGATCTCTGTGCTATTTACCATCCAGTGCATGAAGAAGCTATTTGATGAGGGTTGAGTGACACTCTGAACTATAGATATAATATGTTATTAGGAGTCATTTTCTTGTAATATTATTTTATTAGAACCATAGTAGTATGTTTCCATCTAGTTCCCATGACTCCTAGTCTAAGATTCTTGGCCACATAAACAATATCAAATATGGGTTCACTATCATGAAATGTAGTCTAAATCCAATTCAGATGGATTGGTATCTCCCTTAAAATTCTTTCCACTCCTGCCCCTAGGTCCCATCCCTGGGCACCAGCCGTTCCTGGGAAGACCCGCCCAACTAGGCCCCAGTTTGTGGCCACTGGTCGGGACTCCTGGGAAGGTTCCTCTTCTCCAAGACCCCCGGTAGACCCTGCAGTCTATACGCACTGCCCCCATACCCATCTACCCGAGCCCCCCCCCATTTCCTGAGACTTGGAGACCAGCCCCCAACTCCCATCCTGACCAGAGGTGAGTTCCTGGGGTCATCCCCAGAGAGGTCTGCCCCTAGGTCCCATCCCTGGGCACCAGCCATTCCAGGGAAGACCTGCCCAACTTAGCCCCAGGTTCTGGCCATCAGGAGGGCCCCAGGGGGAAGGTTCCCCTTCTCCTAGACACCCCCCATGGCACACCTTGCAATCTACACAACCTGCCCCACACCCATCTGCCCGAGACATGCACCACTTCCTGAGACTTAGAGACCAGCCCCCAGCGCTCTTCTGGCCTGGAGCTCACACCCAGGCCAGAGGCTTCCTGAAACGCCGAATCTGTCAGCTCTGTCTGGACCAAGAGCACTGCTAAGACCAAGAACGAATCCACGAGAGATGGGCAAATGTCAAGGCAGAAGTACATACAACAAAATAAAGAGCAATACAGCATCACCAGAACCTAGCCCTCTTCCAAAAGCTAGACCTGAAGATCACAAAATGGAAGAGGTAGAAGAAAGCAACCTTAGGAATAACATCATGAAGATGCTAGAGACTTTTAAAGAAGAAATCATAAATGAAATTAAGGAAAAGACACAAGAAATGGGAAGAACGCTATAAAAAACTAGAGGAAAGGACAAAGAAAGCAGAAGAAAACAATAAATCCCTGAAAGAAACCATGAAAAAGCAATGAAACAGATGAGGGAAACAGTGAAAGACCTGAAAAGGGAAACAGAAAAAATGAAGAACACACAAACAGAGGGAATGATGGAAATAGAAAATGTGAGTAAATAACAGGAACTAAAGATACAAGTATAATCAATGGAATACAAGAGATGGAAGAGCAGATCTCTGTCTTTGAAAATACATTAGAAGAAATAGATTCATCAGTCAAAGAAAACACTAAAGCCAACAAAGTCATGACCCAAAATGTCCAGGAAATTTGGGACAACATGAAAAGACCAAGCTTACAAATAATAGGGATAGAAGAAGGAGAATACCAACTCAAAGGCACAGAAAATATATTCAACAAGATCATAGAAGAAAACTTTCCCAACTTAAAGAAGTAATGCCTTTGAAGATACAAGAAGCCTATAGAACACCAAACAGACTAGACCTCCCCCAAAACAGTCCCCTTGCCACATAATAATTAAATAACTAAACATACAGAATAAAGAAAGAATATTAAGAGCAGGAAAGGAAAAAGGCCAAGTGACTTATAAAGGCAAACCCATCAGAATAACACTAGATTTCTCGATGGAGACTTTGAAAGCCAGAGGGACCTGGACAGATGTAATGCAGACACTAAGAGACCATGGATGCCAGCCTAGACTAATATACCCAGCAAAACTTTCAATCATCATAGACGGAGTGAACAAGACATTTCAAGGCAAAACCAGATTTAAACAATACTTATCCAGAAACCCAGCCCTACAGAAAGCACTAGAAGGAAAATTCCAACCTATGGAAGTCAGACACACCCACAAAAACACAGGCAACAGATAACGCCACAGCAGTAAACCCCAAAGAAGAGAAGTACACACACACTACCACCAAAATAATAATAATAATAATAATAATAATAATAATAATAATAACAGTAATGAACAATCACTGGTCATTAATATCCCTTAATATCAATGGACTTAATTCACCTATAAAAAGACACAGGCTAACAGAATGGATATGAAAGCAGGACCCATCATTCTGCTGCATACAAGAAACACACCTCAAATTCAAAGAGAGACACTACCTAAGAATAAAAGGCTGGGAAAAGACTTTCCAATCAAATGGACTTAAGAAACAGGCAGGTGTAGCCATCCTAATATCCAACAAAATAGACTTCAAACTAAAATCAATCAAAAGAAATCAAGGGGGACATTACATACTCAACACAGGAAAGATCCACCAAGATGAAGTTCACTAATTCTGAACATTTATGCCCCAAACACAAGGGTACCCACATATGTAAAAGAAACTTTACTAAAGCTTAAATCACATATAAAACCCCACACATTAATAGTGGGAGGCTTCAATACCCCACTTTCACCACTGGACAGACCTCCCATATTGAAACTTAACAGAAAAATAAAGGACTTAACTGATGTTATGACTCAAATGGACTTAATTGATATTTACAGAACATTCCATCTTAATAAAAAAGATTATACCTTCTCAGCACCCCATGGAACCTTCTCTAAAATCAACCACATAATTGGCCACAAAGCAAATCTCAACAGATACAAAGCAATTGGAATAACCTCCTGCATTCTATCAGACCACCATGGCTTAAAGTTAGATTTCAACAACAACAAATACTACAGAAAGCATACAGTCTCATGGAAATTGAGTAATACTGAACTAAATCACCAATGGGTTAAGGAAGAAATAAAGAAAGAAATTAAAGACTTCCTAGAGATCAATCAAAATGAATATACCACATATCCAAACTTATGGGACACTATGAAAGCAGTGCTTAGAAGGAAACTCATAGCACTAAATTCCCACATAAAGAAGTTGGAGAAATCTCACACTAGTGACTTAACAGCACACCTGAAAGCTCTAGAACAAGAAGAGACAAAGTCACCCAGGAAGAATAGATACCAGGAAATTATCAAATTGAGAGCTAAAATCAATAAAATAGAAACAAATAGAACAATACAAAAAATTAATGAAGCAAAGAGTTGGTTCTTTGAGAAAGTCAACAAGATAGAGAAGCCCTTATCCAAACTAAACAAAAGACAGAGAGAGAGAGAGAGAGAGAGAGAGAGAGAGAGAGAGAGAGAGAGAGAGAGAGAGAATCCAAATTAACAAAATCAGAACTGAAAAGGGAGACATAACATCAGACAATGAGGAAATCCAGAGAATTGTCAGGTCATACTTCAAAAACCTCTACTCCACAAAACTGGAATATCTTAAAGAAATGGATAATTTTCTGGATAGATACCACATACCTAGTTAAATCAAGACCAGATAAACTATTTAAATAGACCAATAACCCCTAAGGAAATAGAAATATTCATTAAAAATCTACCAACCAAAAAAAAAAAAAAAAAACAAACCAGGACCAGATGGTTTCAGCACAGAATTCTACCAGATCTTCAAAGAAGAGTTAATACCAACACTCTTTAATTTGTTCCACACAATAGAAACAGAAGGAACATTATAAAACTCCTTCTATGAGGCTACAATTACCCTGATTCCTAAACCAAACAAAGATGCAACAAAGAAAGAGTACTACAGATCAATCACCCTCATGAATATTGATGCAAAAATACTCAATAAAATACTGGCAAACAGACTCCAAGAACACATCAAAACAATTATCCATCATGATCAAGTAGGCTTCATCCCAGGGATGCAAGTGTGGTTCAACATACGAAAGTCCCTCAATGAAATCCACCATATAAACAAACTGAACGAAAAAAACCACATGATCATCTCACTAGATGCTGAAAAAGCATTTGACAAAATCCAACACCCCTTCATGATAAAGGTATTTGAGAGATCAGAATACAGGGAACATATCTAAACACAGTAAAGACAATTTACAGCAAGCCAACAGCCAACATCAAATTAAATGGAGAGAAACTCAAAACGGTTCCACTAAAATCAGGAACAAGGCAAGGCTGTCCACTCTCCGCATACTTATTCAATATAGTACTTGAAGTTCTAGCCAGAGCAATAAGACAACATAAGGAGATTAATGGGATACAAATTGGGAAGGAAGAATTCAAGCTTTCCTTATTTGCAGATGACTTGATAGTATACTTGAGTGACCCCAAAGATTCCACCCAGGAACTGATAAAGCTTATAAACACCTTCAGCAACATAGCAGGATACAAGATTAAATAAAAAAAAAAAATCAGTAGCTCTCCTATATACAATTGACGAACAGGCTGAGAAGGAAATCAGAGATACATCACATTTATAATAGCCACACATGATAAAAAATACCCTGGGGTAACTCTAACTAAGCAAGTGAAGGACCTATATGACAAGAACTTTAAGTCCCTGAAAAAAGAAATAGAAGATGTCAGAAAATGCAAAGATCTCCCATGCTCATGGATAGGCAGGATTAACATAATAAAAATGGCAATCTTACCAAAAGCAATTTACAGATTCAATGCAATCCCCATCAAAATACCAACACAATTCTTCACAGACCTGGAAAGAATAATACTCAATTTCATATGGAAAAACAAATACCCAGGATAGCCAAAAGAATCATGTACAATAAAATAACCTCTGGAGTTTTCACAATCCCTGGCCTCAAGCACTGCTATAGAGCTACAGTAATAAAAACAGCTTGGTACTGGCATAAATGCTGACACATGGACCAATGGAATCTTATTGAAGACCCTGACATTAATCTGCACACCTATGAACATATAATTTTTGACAAAGAAACCAAAACTGTACAATGGGAAAAAAGAAAGCATCTTCAACAAATGGTGCTGGCATAACTGGATGTCAACATGTAGAAGGCTAAAAATAGATCCATATCTGTCACTGTGCACAAAACTTAAGTCCAAGTGGATCAAAGACCTCAACATAAATCCAGCTACTCTGAACCAGATAGAAGAGAAAGTGGGAAGTAGTCTTGAACACATTTGCATAGGAGATCACTTCCTAAATATAACACCAGTAGCACAGACACGGAGAGAAACAATCAATCAATGGGACCTCTTGAAACTGAGAAGCTTTTGTAGAGCAAAGGACACTGTCAACAAGACAAAGTGACTGCCTACAGAATGGGAAAAGTTCTTCACCAAGCCCACATCTGACAGAGGGCTGATATACAGAATATATAAAGAACTCAAGAAATTAGACATCAAAATGCCCAACAGTCCAATTAGGAAATGGGCTATAGAGCTAGACAGAGAATTCTCAACAGAGGAAGCTCAAATGGCTGAAAGACATTTAAGGCATTGCTCAGCCTCCCTAATCATCAGGGAAATGCAAATCAAAATGACTCTGAGATACTACTTTACACCCGTCAGAATGGCTAAGACCAAAACTCTGAAGATAGCTTATGCTGGAGAGGATATGGAGCCAGAGGAACTTTCCTCCACTGCTCCTGGGAATGCAAGCTTGTACAGCCACTTTGGAAATCAATATTAAGCTTTCTTAGAAAATTGGGAATCAATCTCCCCCATAACCCAGCTATACCACTCGTGGACATATACCTAAAGAATGCTCAATCATACCAAAAGGACACATGCTTAGCTATGTTCATATCAGCATTGTTTGTAATAACCAGAACCTGGAAATTACCTAGATACCCTTCAACTGAAGAATGGATAAATAAGATGTACATATACACAATGGACTACAACTCAGCAGAGAAAAACAATGACATCATGAAGTTTGCAGGCAAATGGATGGATCTAGGAAATATCATCCTGAGTGAGGTAACCCAGACTCAGAAAGACAAACACTGTATGTACTCACTCGTAGGAGGATATTAGATGTAAAACAAAGGATGACTAGACTGCTACTCACAACTCCAGGGAGGCTACCTAGAAAACAGAACCCTAAGAAAGCCACAGGGATTGCCCAACGACAGAGAAATGGATGAGATCTACATGAACAAACTGGATGTGGGGGAGGGGGATAATGAAGGGCAAGGGTTGAGGGAAAGAGAGCTTAGGGGATCACGAGATCCCAGCTGGATCAAAAATAGAGAGGGAGAACAAGGAAAAATACACCATGATAAATGAAGACCCCATGGGAATAGGAAGAAGCAAAGTGGTAGAGAGGTCCCCACAAAGATACCTCCACAATAGACTACTGGCAATGGTCGAGAAAAAGCCCGAACTGACCTACTCTGGTGATAGGATAGCCAAACACCCTAACTGTCATGCTAGAAATCTCATCCAGTGACTGATGGAAGCAGAATCAGAGATCCAATGCCAGGCCCCAGGAATCCAATCGGTGAGAAAGAGGAGGGATTGTATGAGCGAGAATTGTTGAGACCAAGATTGGAAAAAGCACAGGGACAAATAGCCAAATTAGTAGAAACACATGAACTATGAACCAATAGCTGAGGAGCCCCCAACTGGATCAGACCCTCTGGATAAGTGAGACAGTTGATTAGCTTTAACTGTTTGGGAGGCACCCAGGCAGTGAAACTAGGACCTGCCCTTAGTGCATGAGCTAGCTATTTGGAACCTAGGGCCTATGCAGGGACACTTTGCTAAGCCTGGGAGGAGGGTACTGGACCTGCCTGGACTGAATCTACCAGGTTGAGCTGAATCCCCAGGAGAGTCCTTCCCCTGGAGGAGATGGGAATGGGGGGTGGGCTTGGGGGAGGGCAGAGGGAGACGTGAGGAAGGAGGACAGGGGAATCCGTGACTGATCTGTAAAATTAAATCAAATTATAAAATTTTAAAAAAGACCTGCTGGGTGCATGTGGCACATGCCTTTAATCCTAGCCCTTGGGAGGCAGGGGCACCTGGATCTCTGTGAGTTCTAGGCCATCGTGGTCTACAGAGCTAGTTCCAGGACAGCTAGGGATGTTACACAGAGAAATCTTGTCTTGAAAACAAACAACACACACACACACACACACACACACACACATACACACACACACACACACACACACAAACAAACAAGCAAGCAAATGCATGGTATTGGCATAAAAACTGACTTTGAACACTGGAATTAAATAGGAGTTCCAGACATAATTCCACACATATGTAGACACCTAATTTTTTAAAAAGCCAGAAATACACATGGAGAAAAAAAGACAATATCTTCAACAAATGGTGCTGCTCAAATTGGATCACTACATTTCAAAGTATAAAAATAGAATCATACTCATTATCCTGCACAAACTCCTAATGGATCAAAGACCTCAATATAAGACCAGGTAGCCTTAATCTGATGGACAGAGGTGGGAAATAGATAATATGTAACAAATCAGCACCCAATACCATCCTAGATGGATTTGCATGAAACTCATGAACAAGAAAAAGGTGTTCATTCTTCCTATTAAATGCAATGCTTGAAGGATTAGCTAGAGCAATAAGAGAAGTGTAGGAGATGCAATGATAATAATGGTAAAGTATGAAGCCAAAGTACTCTTATTTGCAGATGAAATATATACAAATGTACCCAAGATCTCTACCATAAAACTATTACAGCTGATAAATATATTAAGCAAAGTAACTGAAAACAAAATTCACATACAAAATTTGATCTTCTTCCTATATACAAACCACAGGCACATCAAGAAAGAAAGCAAGGAAACAATACCATTTACAATAGTCTAATATGCCTATCTATCTATCTATCTATCTATCTATCTATCTATCTATCTATCTATCTATCTATCATCTTACCTACCTATCCCTCTCTCTCTCTCTCTCTCTCTCTCTCTATATATATATATATATATATATATATATATACACACACACACACACACACACATATGTGTGTGTGTGATATGTGTGTGTGTGTGTGTGTGTATTTATATATTGGGATAAATCTAACCAAGGAAATAAAATACTTTTACAAATATACTTTTTAAGACAGTGAAAAAAATAATTTGAAGAAGATGCTCTAGGATGGAAAGACTTCCCATGCTCATGGACTGGCGGGATTGAGAAAAATATTAAACCTACAAAAAACAATCTACAAAGTTGATGTTCTCCCATCAAAATTTCAATGCAATTATTCACAGAAATTGAAAAAAAATGTTAAATTTTGTATGGAAATACAAAATACCCACTATAGTCAAAATAATTCTGAACAACAATACAACAAAAATCTACTGGAAATATCATAATTCCAATGTTACGTCAAATTACAGTGCTACAGTAACAGAAAACATAATACTGATATAGAAACAGACTCGTTAGTAAAGGGAGCATCAGGTTTCAGAAGGCAGCCCTCTTGACAGCAAAATAATGACTCCACAAATGTGATTTTGAACACTTAACTGTTTCAACAGTGACTAGTACTAAATAACCAGGACAGCCTTGCCTTACCAAGAAGTATATGATATCACACCAATGATGCTTCATGGTTTTCTATTCAAATTGCAAAAATCTTTTAAGACTTGATATATACTTCCTTTCACTCATACCAGATTTGTTCAGTCCAGATCTCAGGTCCATCAAAAACACATCAGTAAAATAAACTGTTTGAACATGATAGTCATTTATTTTATTGTTAATTTAAAATACTCTATCGTGATAGGCTATAATACTTCCCATGTAAACTAATACCACAAAATATTCGATAATCTTTTTATGAACCCACTGGTTCTCATAAAAGATTTGCCTCACTTTGTAAGTGTGGAAGAAAGTTTTTTGGGCATGATGTCATAAAAAGTAGCATTTATCTCTATTATGTCTTGAAAAGCTCCCAAACAGGTGGTTAGAACAACCATGGATTCAGTTTTTCCATCACCTAGTCATGGTAATAGCAGTCATTCTGTACTAAGATTGTTCCTCAAAGATAAGACTTTTGGTCAGTGTAGACAGACAATGAGAAGTGTATAGATATCAAGTATATTTTGGGCTTCATGTTGATAATGTGTCTCTGGCCTCAAAGTATATGGCATAAGACAATCAACCTGCAAAATTCTGTCTCTATACATGTTAATGACTCTTGAGCATATATAACCACTACTAGGGGAGGGTGTTGCATTGAGCATATCCAACTTCTAGTCATACAGAAAAGGAAAGCCGCCTTCACAGCCAAAGCTACAGGCAAGTTATCCTCATGTGCACCAGGATCTCACCAAGAGCCACTATATTCTGTGAGACAACAAATGAGGAACAGAAATCTCTGTTGGATCTATGTCTTCAAATGGTTTGTTTTTCATGCTTTACTTGTATATATTTTTTCAGAGTTTATCTATCAGAGCATCATGAATAAAAGACACATAGAAAAGAAAAGAAAAGAAGAGAAAAGAAAAGAAAAGAAAGACAGACCCATGTATAGTAAAACTATGAACAAATTAGGTAGGAGAAAATTATAAAGTATGAACTAAAATAGATTAGATTTTAGTTCAACATATATGAACATTGTGCTTGTATTTTGTTAAGTTTGATTAAAGTATTCTTGTTCCTGCAGAGGTATGTTTTTCATACAGCACCAATTTTTAAAATTATTCTGCCTTTCCATGTTGTTTTTAAATGTTATCATTTTACAACATTCCCCAACAACAGGAAGAATCCTCATCTAAAATGGGTGTTGTCTGTTTTGTTTTTGATTTTAGATTTTATTACTGAATTTCTGTCATGGTGATTTGTAGCAGGCTTTCTTGAATTGCCAGCCCCCAAATCTTGACACAGAGACTTATTAATTATGAAAGCTTGGCATTACCTTTTGCTTGCATCTAACTCTTATAACTTAAATTAACCCATTTCTATTAATCTATATGCTGCCACATGGCTCGTAGGTTTCATCTCTCATTCTGCATGTCCTGCTTCCTTTCTGGCTCCTCTGGTGTCTCTCCCCCCACCTAGATTCATGCCCGATTCATTTCTCTCTGCTCTGAAGTCCCAACTAACCTCTACCTGCCAACCTAGTGGAGCATTTTATCCAACCAATCAGAAGGTGCATTGACAAACACACATCTTCACAGTGTACAGAAAGATTATTCTGTAACGGATTTATGTTGTAAAGCTAAGGTAAACTCTGGCTTATTAAGTAGAGGTTGGATGCTCATTTTAGTTCATGGCTTGTCATTGTCAAAGGAGGCAGGAAATTGTTTCAAGACAAACATTTTTCTCATTTGGATTTTAGTGTAGATGTGTTCTAGGCATGAATGCCAAGGTTGTGTGGGTTGTGTTCATGTTCATAGTAAATGTACTTCTCTGTATATATGTAGGCCAGAGTTCATCCTAGATTAGTGGTACTCTGGAGACATATACATTATTTTTTGTTTTACTATTTATGCTTTTGTAATTTTTGAATGTGTGTTTATTTGATGTGTGTGTGTGTGCGTGTGTGTGTGTGCATGTGTGTGATTGTGTATGTGTGGATATTTATCTATGTGTTGGTGTGGGTGTGTTAGAGAGAGAAGGGGGAGAGAGAGAGAGAGGAGAGAGAGTGTGTGAGTTTAGGACAAGAACTGTCATTAGGGAGCATTCAAAGTCACTATCCACCTTGCTTTTTGACACAGAGTCTGACACTGACTTAAAGTTCACTAAGGAGATTCAGCTCACTGGACAGACAGTCCTAGCCATTCTCCTATCTCTGCCTCCTGACACTCCTGGTATTCCAAGCATATGCTGCTAATGCCTGCCTGTTAGAATATTCTGGTGTTCAAACTCAGGTCTTTATGATTATAATGTATATCCTTTACCAACTCAGCTACCTTTCCCATCCAGTGTGCTCATTTTCCTAGAAACAAGAGTGTCCTGTTGGTGTAGAAAACTAACTAAGGAAAAAAGAGAGTTGCCATAGGCAGTGCTAACAAGCCATAGAAGATAATTCTTTGGTAAAATAGATTTTGAAGACAATATCTTAAACTTGTGATTAAAAATTTGACATGCTAAGTCACTGTCCGTTATGGTTTTGATTCATTTCATAATTATTTGAATGCCTATATTTGTATTGTAACAACAGAAACAACAAAAAACAGTCATATGTATTTTAGTGTAGCACTCAAAGTTCTGTCAATGTGAGTCTCAGGATCCCCTATTAAAAATATATTTCAAAAGTATGAAACAGGAAAAAAACTGGAAAGAATACTTGTGTACAATTGTGTAAATTACTGTACACAATGATTCTAGAGACCAATGGTGTTGACAAAATCGAATACTTTCATTAAAAATCTGGTGCAGAATGATATTAACAGAGTCTTCCAGGCAACTCCAAAATACCATCTTTTATCCATTGCTTTTCCCCCTTATATTTTCATCAAATTCATCAATAACTAGAAACTCACCATTTAGGCTCTCTGTTATCTAGAGAATATTAAACCACATTAAAAACACCATAGCACCCTACACACTACACAGGCAATATACCAACTGCAAAGTAAGTTGTGCTTCTTATTCTGAGGTCTATAATTTCAGCACTCAGAAGCTCAAGGCAAGAGCATCAGTAGTTCAGAACTACATAGCAAGCACAGGACCAGCATGAACTACATGAAACCATGTTTAAAAATAAATATCTTCTGGCTGAATGGAGGAATACTCTCATGAAGTTCAGCACTTCCATGAAAATTCAAAGCAGTTTAGTGAAACTCAGACTACTCAGCAGTTTCCTTGATACAAGTATTCATTATCAAATATTATTTTGAAGCAAAAACATTTTTAAAATGAGCATGCATTTTAATCTCCAGATAAAATAATATCGCTAATTTTCCTGTGAGTAGAACTGTCTACAACAATTCCAGCTGTCCTGACAAACTACAAAATCTATAAGAAAAACTCTACAGAGTCACCAAAGAAAGAGAAAAGCAGAAAATATTTAAAGGAAATGCCATGCCCCAAACTTTAAACAATTGGCAAAGAATTAAGGAACGTATGTTTATTCTTCTGATAATCATATCTCCTTCTGTCTTTTAGAATGAAACTCCTGTAAGACCTACCATGATGGAGTGATGTGCATAGCTCTTGTTCTGGCTCTGCTGTAGAATCATTTGTAATTCTACTAATCATCTTCTGAGAGCACACATGATAAAGAGAACTCAAGGGCTCTCCATTGTCTCTCATGGACAAGGTTCTAGAATCCTGTGCCTTGCAACAGAAGCCTCCCAGTCCATAGAACCTGGCAATGATGAGGTACTTCCCAAGTATTCTTCAGTCATCTCAACCAAACTTATTAGGATTTCTTCAATGTGAGTAAGTGTGCTTCCTCCCTGTCATTTGATATCCTCCAGTATCTCTAATATAGACAAAGACCATTACATGACATTCATTTTATTTTACTGTATGTGAATTGTAAACAAAAGCTGAACTCTGAACTTTTGTGCATATTGAAACCTTTTTCCCAGTTTATTCCCTCAATTGTGAACAATAGTAAAGAATACTCTTAATCATTCAAATATGCAAGAATTTTTCTATCCCTTTTACAACATAGCCTAAGAAATCAAGTGTTTGTTACTTCTTTTCTTTCAATGGTCAATGAATATAACAGACACTGCAACTGCTCATGAAGATGCTTTACCTATTTCATACAACTGTCATCAAAAAATAAGGCATAAACAGAACTTAGAAGAAGAGACGTGAATAAAATAGCAGGATCGGCATAAATTTTTTTTGGCAATTAACTAACTGATTCTTGCGAAAACATCAACCTGAGACGAATGCTTTTAACAGGATAGCTTGGACACATGGTGATAACAAGTCTATTTACTAATTAAAATTGTCTTGGCACCTGCCAATGTTCTTCCTTGACCCTTCCATCTTTAGGACACTCCTTCATCTCTTCATAGTTGTTTAGGCTTTACACCACAAATGCTATTTGTCACCTGCTACAGTCTGTTTCTAAGTTTTACACCATTTACAAGGGCCAACAAATAAGTAAAAATCCTAATTCAACCATCATAATTATATATGTTAAAAATGTCAGGTTTTGGGGATACTTTAAATATATTAAAATTGATATCATATATCAGAATTTATAGCCATACTTAGCAGGTCTTGTCAGATTAACATATGTTATTAAGTTGCTTCAAAATCCAACTTTCACCAATAGATTGAATATGCAGAGAGAAAGCCTCTAGCCAAATAATTACAGTTTTGAACTGTATATTTGAACAGTATATATACCGATTTTACAGTAACTTTTTATATATTTTATGTAGAACTAAAGGATTTGGAAATTTTCCATACCAAATAAATAATAATTCTTATGTGGTTAACAGTGATAATTACCTGGATTTTGTCATCATACTTTATGAATGAATGAGTCAGTTTTTCATGAATACCCAAAAGGATGTGCAACACTGTGTCACCATAAAAATAGCAAATTTCAGTTTGTAAATGAAAATAAATTTATTTTATTTTAAATCGAGAGGAAACAAACATTCAATTAAAATAGCTAACATATAATGCTAACTTATTTTTATGTGCTTATGAATTATTCATTTACTATATCTCCTTGTATAGTTATTTATACTTAATAATATTAACATTACATTAGTGAAGGAGTAATACGTTCTCCTGATCAAGTTTTATTAGTGTATTATTCACAGTAATGAGTTTCATCATGGTATATTCATGCGTATGTGCCATTATAGTTTGCTGTTGTTCATTGTTCACCCCATATCGTTATTCTATTAAAATGTTTTTTATAAAACATTCAATGTTGCCAGTGACAAGCTTGATCAGGTATAGTATGCTACTATTTGACTACAATATGCACGATCTATTAAATATTACATGACTTATAAAGAGTTCATTTCACAATAATATTTTGCTTCCCATAACAAGGCCATGGAACTGATGATGGCTAATTCGCTTCCTCCCTATTTGTAAACTTAACTAGAATACATTCTTCTAGGAGTTCTTGAGCTTCATTTATGCAAAGGAGTATGTGTAGTGCTTATGTTTCTATGAACCACTCGTGTCCCTGAAAATGAAAGAAAAGCTACAGTTTGATGTATTTATTTTCGCCAGAGATTTTTCACTCCATATGCAAATTTGTATAAAATTTCCAGCAATTTTTCACAAGAGTATAAGGTTTAAAGTTTAAAGAAAAGTGCTGGGTTCATATGACTGCTCAAATGTGAGTTGAAGAAAGATGAGAACAACTAACATGCATAACTGGTCATGATAAGCCCACAAGGCCTCAATACCATAGAAAGAACTATAGGCAATGGAGGAGAACTGGAAGGGAGAGGTGGTCTTCTCCATAGAAGATCATGTCTATTGATTATCCAGTGGCAAAGGGTCAGCCCTGATGGCATACATACCAGTAAATAACATTATATGGACTAAGGTGGTTGTAAGCATGCAGTTACAGTTAGGGGAAAAAGAGGCTGTAAATTAGAAGGAAAGTGGGGACAGGAATATGGGAGGGGTTGGAGAGAGGAAAGCAAAAGTAGAAATGTAATTAAGTTACAGTCTCAAAAAATGTACGGGGTTCAGAAGAGCATTGACTAAAGGACACAGCAATGATCATGTTAAAATGGTAACCAACATCATTGTATCTTTCAGCCGATCATTAGTGGTGAATTTGCAAAATATTTTGAGTTTCTCTTGAATATAAGAGGACATTGAGTTTCCAAGTTGTTAGAGAACTGTAGTAGGCTCTGAGGTTACTGAAAATAGAAAGCCAGACTCTGAGATGTATTGCTAGCAGAAGACCAATCATGCCAGGAATGGGAAAGGTGACTAAGTGGATTTGTTCCCTGGTTTCCATGAGACCATTTTCTGAATAGTACCTCACTTACAGCCTAGTGAGACCTAGAGAAAAAACTCAACGAGACTATATCCATATTCCTAGTTCACTGAGATGTGTAGGTCATGTATGTATGTGTGTTTAAGACACTAATTTGAGGATAATTATTTTATATGATGATCGATTATCACTATTATCACTAGGAAGTGAATTTTCCCTTCTCAACTTTCCATTGTCTTTGCCTTAATAGCATAATGATGCCATCTGATATTTGTTTTGTAAATCAATTATATTTAAAAGCTCAACACTGCACTGGAGAGATGACTCAGTATGGAAATTAGCTGTCCACTGGGAGTAGATATCAAAAGGAAAATAGTTAACCAGGGCTTTGGATTTTGTCTTATAGATCTAAAACATGAGAACCTAGAAGTACTTGTAAGGGGGTCTGGCCACCTTAGTTCTGGGTCCTCTGAAATTTATTGGATGACTCAAAGCCGTGGAGTTGAGTCTCAGGTAAGCTGGTTCATATGAGTGCTGTATCTCTAGGGCTGTCAGTCCCGATGCTTAGAGAAGAGGTAAATATACATACTCATCAAACACAATCTGAAAGCTACGGATGCCACATAGGTTAGAACTATGATTAAAGCAACACTGACAGAAACCGATCTAACAGTTGCTCCCTTCCCCCCAACTTTGCAGTCCAAATTCGGTTCCTCAGTTGTGCAGATTTTTAGTAGGAAGGGTTGGAGGAAAAACAAATGAGATTTGTAGGTTCCCTCTAAGTAAATGAGAAAACAGAGTGAAAAGGAGAGGGTGTCTTGGAACTGAGAAGCCCCGCTGGAAAAGGACACAGAGCCTGGGAGTTGCTTCTTTGCTATGGATTATAACACCAATTCTACTGAAAATAAAGTAAAGTGGTATAAAATATTACATAGTGTGAACTTGCTAGGGATTTCTTTTATTTAGAGGTAAATCCTTGTGGTCCTGAAACAGTGTAGCTTTCTGGAACTTCCTATCAGAGGTTTTTGACACATACAGTAATATTTTTACTGCCAAGACACTACAGACTAGTATTGTTGGCAGCAGACACTGAACAAGCCTTGTGCACAGCCTGTTTGCTTGCCCTAAGTTGCCCTAAGGTGCCCTTTTGTCCTTCCTCTTTTCCTGTGGTCAGGGAGTCACAGGATGTTTACGATATAGCTATTGCTGGAACATTGTTTGGAGACTCGGCTCTTTGCTGATTTGCTTGCAGTTTTCCTTTTTGGCTGAGATGCTGGGACACAGATGGGAACCTGAGGACTGTACCCTGACCCCATGGAGAGTAGGAAGTAGCAGAGTATATAAGGCTGATGGATAGTCAATAAAGGGCTCTCTTTGAATGACGAACCACGGTGTGTCCTGAGTGCTGCTTAACCTTGACGTCCCTCACCAGTTCTGGGTCCCAGGCCGTGCAGGTCACGGCAGGTGGAGGTCACCACCGGGACCTGGAAAGAGGGGGAAGCGAACGAGGCTCACCCTAAAAGGAGGGGTGGAGGATTGAAACATTGGTACGTACCATGGGTAATTCTGCAAAAGCTCAGATGGCCACTGAGGAACGGGAATTAAGATAAGTAAGCAAGGAACAGGAATTAAGTCTAGCACCACACTCACATTTGTGGACACCATAGCTGAAGCAAGTCCTTGGTTTCTGACTGGAGGATGTTTGAATATTCCAGATTGGGAACAAGTAAAAAGAAATTTACAAAAGATGTTGCAAGAGAAGGGTGCAGATAAATTTCCTACAGCTGCATTTTCTCTATGGAGACTTGTGAAAGATGCTCTTCTGACTGATAAAGTGAAAGTGAAAGAGCAACTTTCAGAGTGCGAGCAAGCATTTGCTAATGCTCAGGAGGCGGAGATGAATGAATCTTTGAAAAGGGAAAAGGAAGAGGTCGAGGTCCCCTGTAAAGAGCGTATAAGGATATTTGTGAAAGATTTAATAGATGAGGAAGAAGATGATGATCTTGCCTCTGTCTCAGATTTAGTAGAGGAGGAAGAGCAGCTTGAAAAAGAGATAGAGGAACTACAACAGAATTTGGGCCGTGAAAAAGAGAAAGCACAGTCAGCACCTTCTGCTCCTCTATTGTCTCAACCCCCGCCAAGAAATCCTCATTGGATAAGGAAGGAAAAAGAATCAGAGGACAGATATAGGTAAAAAAAAAAAAAAAGGGTGTGTGTGTGTGGTGGTATTGTGTTCACCAAAATATTGTGTACCTTAATAAACTCACCTGGGGTCAGAGAACAGACAAGCCACTAGTTAGTCAGTGATAGCATACGCCTTTAATCCTAGCATTCCAGAGATAGAAATCCCTCTGGATCTCTGTGAGTTCAAGGCCACATTGGAAATAGCCAAGCATGGTGACACACACCTTTAATCCCAGAAAGCCAGCCTTTAATCCCAGGGAGTGGTGGTAGAAAGTAGAAAGATATATAAGGCGTGAGGACCAGAAACTAGAGGCATTTGGCTGGTTAGGCATTTGGCTGGGTAAGCATGTGGCTGGTTAAGCTTCAGGCTTTGGAGCAGCAGTTCAGCTGAGATTCATTCTGAATGAGGACACAGAAGCTTCCAGTCTGAGGAAACAGGACCAGCTGAGGAACTGGTGAGGTGAGATAGCTGTGGCTTATTCTGTCTCTCTGATCTACCAGCATTGACCCCAATAACCCACCTCAGGTTTGATTTTAATAATAAGAACTTTTAAGAATCCTGCTACATGTGTATGTGGCATGAAACATATCCAGTCATTGAAACTCAGAATCAAGCTGGACAGATGGTCTGGGAGCATGTTCCTTTAACTTTAAAAGATGATGCCTCAGGGAGAAGCTGAGCCATTATGGAGTTTAGTAAGAAATCCACCTGTGTAACTGCCTGTGAGTATTGATAGCCCTGTTTTTCCTGCTGTATTCTCTTCTAATTGGACAATTGGTACTGCTGCCAGCAATGTAAAACTCCAAGAAGGTTTTGTAAAAATGCTCCTTGTTTTGAGAAAAATAGTACAGCTGGCAAGAATAATACCAATGATATCTCCTTGAATCTGAAAGGCAGCTTTCATGATTGCCTAGTCCTGAGTAATACTACTTTGGCAGACTTTGTAGGTAGTTCCATCATGTCCCATGCTGTGGGGCTCCAAGTGCTCCTTTTCCTTTTGTTGTTTGGAATGGTGATGTGGGAGGGGAGGGACTACTGAACTGTTCAGTTCTAAATTGTAGCTTGAATAATTGCTAGAGTGCAAATGGTTCCCATGCAGTGATTGTGAGAATAGCTGCATTTGCAGTGATGCCTCTGGAGAGTCCTTCTGATCAGTTTCCGCTGCAACTGAAGAGGAGAAGAAGAGACTTTGGCATTACTGCTGCAATTGTTGCAGCTGTGGCTGCATCCGCTGTTGCTGCTACAGCTGCTGGGCTTGCATTATCTCAGACTGTTCAACAGGCTGCCGTTATCAACACATTATCTGAGAGGGTGGCTGGTGCCTTGGACATTCAGCGAACAGAATACATCAAGGATATTGTATCTCATATATGTGTTGCCCTTGTTATCACAGTTACAATAATAGTTACTAGAGTGTTAATTAATGGACACACACACACAGAGACAGAGAGAGACAGAGAATCTCTTCAGGACACTTACCCAAAGTTCCGTTGTACAATCCTAGAAGGTGTTTTTCTTTGCACACTGTGCCTGGTGACATGAATTGACAATCTTTCAATAAACTCCAAAGCACAATCAGCACTGTAACTCATAGTTCAGCCCTCCACAAAACATGGATCTTTAGTACAAGATCTACAGTCACACCATTTTTCATCTTCAACATTCCCACATAGGTTAGATGTTAAAATGACCTCTATATTTGAAGAATAGTATGTAGGGAAATTCCAGATGGATAAGAAAACCCAAAAAGACAATCTTTGTAGGGAGTAAATACTCTTTGCCTGTCTTTCAGCTGTTCTCAGAGGAGGTGGGCCACTGTTCACACTCCCTCCATTGCCCCTTACCAGACCTTACAGTAGTTGACGTTCAAGGTTGTAATGGTTGTGGTACGTCTTCAAAGTAGTGGTTCCCAAATCTACAACATCATGGCAGTTGATGAGTTTTATGTTACTAATTTTTGTTGGAGATATTATGCAGCTTCTACTCCCAAATTATGAGACACAGTATTACCATCTGAATAAGAGAATTACCTTTGAAACTGTCCACTATTCTATTATAGATAAGATTGCATATTTCTCCAAGATTGGCTAGGTTCTATGTACCATATGCACAATTTATAAGAAAGAGGTGCAAGATCCTGACAAATGTGGTCAGAAGGCTGTCTTTCCTCTATGGGCAACATTTCCCAAGGACCTAAGGAACCTCCTTTATACCTGTTTCTACTAATACAGAATATATTTTATTCTACATCTTAAAGTCAAGTAAAACCATACCAATATGCAATAGAAAATAATAGGCATTTATTTCATTTATGTTGATGTTTATATTGTCCTTTGTATAAGAACAATTAATTTCTCAATAATAAAATGTCTATGATTTGCCACCAATATGATTTCAAGAACTCATATGTGGGGTCCTCAATCCTAATAATTGCTTTATTTCAATGTGTAGGCATCATTCTTTAAATTTCAGTAGTCATTCTTCTGTTAAACTGTATCTCAAGAGAAATAATTCCACCTCTTCACTGTGAATATAAGAAATCAGAGTTCAAATTGAAATAGAGGATGGGTTTGGCTACCTAAACAGTATTCCTTATTTTAATTTATCAATGAAAGTCTCCTGAATTGGAAGTAAAAACAACCATGAGCCTTTATTCCTTATCAACATAACTGTGGTATTAACAGCTTTTCTCCCCAAAGGCTGGCACTTCAGAAAAGCACCTTGGTCACTGTAGGTGAGAGATATATGGATATCAAGTAATTCATGTATTTTATATAGAAAATGTGTCTTTAGTTTCTAAAATAAAGGTCATGAAACATCCATCCAGGGGCCTAGTGTCTCCGCTAGTGTCAGTGACTATTATGGGACCATTTTAGGGCTGCTGTACTGTTAAGAATCTCAAGTTAGTGTCCATGAAGATAGAAAAAGCAATGGTCCAGAGTTGCTGGATAGTGATTCTCATATGTATCAGTATCTCACTGGAGACCACCATGTTCTGTGGACCTGGAGATATATATTGTGAATCGCCCAACATGGGTGCCAGGAAAAAGTTCTAGTTCTCTGAAAGGGCAATACATTTTTTTCTAACCACTGAGGAATTTCTCCAGCTCCGTGCTCTGGCTAAAATATAGCCAGATTGTTTATGTGCAGATGACAAATGGCACAGTTTAGTATTTTTTAAATATATATATTTATTTATATATATTTGTACATATAAATAACACAAGTATATATTTATATATAATATATTCTTTAAATATATAATATGATATGTAAGTATAAACAAATACATATATATGTGATTATTTTCATCATAAATAGTATTTAATATTAATGGATTCATTTGCCATACAAAAACTTTTCAATATCTTTGAGTGCCATTAATAATTGTTTATCCTAATACTTGTGCCATTGGATTCCTGCTGAGAAAATCTCTCTTGTGTCTTTAAATTGAAGTGTATACTTTCTCTTCAGATTCAGGATGCCAGGTCTTTTGTCTAGATTGAAAATTTCTATCCTGTAAAGAAAATCCTTAAACAGAAAGGTAAACAAGTCAAAATAGCTCCAGGAATTCCATGAACAGATTCACTAGGTTCTTCCATTCCAAGGGTAAACAGTAGAGTTGGAGAAAGATAATCTTAGAGAAGCCAAGCTGCAAAGAGGACTGTGAAACCAGCTCAGATTCTGGGAAGAAGCAGAAACCAGCTGAACTGCATACATGAAGTGTAGAAGAACTGAGTTGCTTGGAAAGGGTACTCTTCAACTTGCTGAGCTGCTGGTATGTTGTGCAACACACTCCAGGTTCCCAGATTTTGTGAGCTGCCATGCTTGCTATAGTGGGCTGTGGTGATGCAGTTGTCTTTCAGTTATTTCTGCTCCTGTAAGTAACTCCTCACCTATATTACTTTAAGTAAACAACAACAACAAAAACCTCTTTCATTTGCCAAATTGAACTTTGGTATGTTATGCATTCCTATCTGGGGTGAGCAGAAATGCATGTGGTATTTCCCCGGGAAAAGTCTTCTTACACAATGTTAATCCATTTGGATTTGAGTTTTGTGAAGAATGAGAGATAAGAATCTAGTTTCATTATCCAGTTTGACTAGCACCATTTGTTGAAGATGCTATCTTTTCTCCAATGTATATTGTTGGACTCTAAGAAAGTCATGTAGCTGTAAGAGTGTCTCATATCTAGTTTTTCTTCTATTATTCATTTGTGAACACTGCTAGCTACAATAATATCTGGTCTGCCAAGATATGTATACCTACTGGTGCAAAATTTTATGGTTGGATTTAATGCCTGCTCTCCAAGAGAGAACTCCTACCTGGTACTGTTAACTGAATCCCTAACCCAAACCCAAGGGAAAAAATCAATACTGTTATTCTGCTTAACAGTCATAGTAATAATCTGCCCCCTGTGTTTTTATTTTCATGCCAGAGATTAGTACTTCTTTCAGCCCTTACGAGATAAGCATAAAAACAAAACAAACAAACAAAAAACCAAAAAAGAAACAATAGTATGAGAGAACCACAGCTGGTTAGAGTATAGAGAATAAGAGATTCTGTAGAACTAAATTCTAAGTAGGACAACTCTATCATATTTCCTACTTGGGATTATCATAGACAATGGATTGAAATTATTTATTAGTCAGAAGTCTGCAGTGTATCAGTGTTTGACAGACATGCAAATGGCATTGTACACATGGACTCATGGTGGCTGACTACATGCACCAGACCTTTACAAAGTCAATCTAGCCAAAGTACCACTATGCATGGTAGAGTGCCGCATGGTGTTCCACAAGTAGTTGAGGCACTATTGCAATTGATCGCCACTGGGAGAGGGATAAGGGCTCTGGTAGGTTCCCGATGCTGCAGAAGATAGTCCTACCATCACTCACATAAAGGTTACACTAAGTGGTTTCAGTGGGTTTAAAAGCAGAGCCAGCACATGAAGTTGGGAAATAATCATGGTGGGAAAAAGAGGATTGAAGGGAATGGAGGAATGGTGGATTTGATTAAAATATGTTACATATAAGTTTGAAATTCTCAATAAAAAAGAAAAAGAATACTGATGGAAATCTAAAATGCATCTTTTGGGTGAAGAAATCTTAACTCATATATGTTAATTTATAACAACTCTCAGCAGTTTTTTCTTTCCATTTATAATGATAAATTATTATCGTTATATTTTTAGATTGTATTTTAATTACAATATTCCTCTCTTCCCTTTCTTCCTTTCCAACCTTCCCATATACCCCCCCTACTCTCTTTCAAATTCATGGCCTCTCCTTTCAAAAGTTGTTTTCAAAAAATACATCTTCAAAAATGTATTTGAATGTTCCCAAATATAACCTGCTGAGTTCATATGTTACACGTATGTTTGTTGTCTGTGCTGACTGTTTGACACTGGACAACCAATTGTTATGCTCTTCTCTCGGGAGGGCCACCCCTCTCCCTCCCAGCTGTATTCTGTTGGCTTATAGCTCTTTGTGTAGGGTAGAGGCCCTGTGGTCTTCCCCACATCCAGTCTGACATATTCATTGGTGTCCTCCTTGTTCATCTCACATTTGGGCAGTCATGGTGGTGAGACTTTACGGGTGTAGCTTCGGATATCACTAGGAGATACAATCTTACACCAAAGTCCCTCATCCTGTGGCTCTCAAAATCTTTCCAATCCCTCTTCTACAGTGTTCCCTGAGCCTTGGGTGTGTGTGGGGGGGTGTTTTGTGGGTACATCCACTGGGACTGGGTTCCACAACTCTTAATATTGATAAGTTGTGGTTTTCTGTAATGGTCTCCATCTGTTGCAAAGAGAAACATAAGGTATGAAGATGACACTTATTTGTGAGAGTAAGGACAAATATTTATAAACTATTATTAGGAATTATACTGACTTAGTAACTTAGTGGTTGTAGATTCTTCTCCAATAACCATGATTTCATTGAGTAGTTAGGTAGATTTTCAGTCCAGGCATAATCTGTCTTGTTGAGTGTTTCTTAAGGACAATTAGAGAGCCATTAGTTACAACAAAGTTATGTGTGCCATTAATACACATGTAGAGAGTTATCATGCCATGCTGGTCATTGATGTGATTCGTAATTGGTTAGGGCTGTTGGTTGACTCTCTTTTGGAAGCTTGAATGGCACCTTCTAGCACCATAAAAGCTAGTCCTCAGAGAGGGGACATTCAGGTTAGTTCCATCTCAGTGGCTTCTGTGCCTCACTTACAAAGTATGCAGTGCCTTCTGCAGTAGGGACTTACCTTCCACCTCTGGGGAGAAACCAAGGGCAACACCCATAAGTTGTATATGTTGGGAATCTTTTTGACAGCACTAGCCAAAACGTCCAAAGTGGGTTTCTAGTGTCCAGTATTGGAATGTTTTTAAATGGACTTTGTTTCTTGGCGGGATCACCATCCCCAGATAAGAAAAGTTCATAAAAACTTTTTACATGTACATTTATATACTTAATTACATATCTTGTAGGTTTTTGTCTTTTAGGTAGTTAATTGTATGATTTCTTGTAGCTTTTTCAGGTATTTACGTTGTTTATTTTGCCAACCTACTTCCCTCCTCCTGTGTTTATCTCCTTCCTCTTTCCATAAGGAGCCCCCACTTTGCCTTTTCCCTATCAGATAACTTGTATCTTGTTATTCCCCTTTACCTTCCTCCCATCTTCTTCTTTATTTATCACCCCCACCTCACTAAAGAGCCTCCTATTCTTCCAATTCCCCCTTTAAATAACCCGTATGATAAATTATTCAGGTTAGGAGAGGTACATAAAATGCATTCATTGCTTTTTCTCATGGTCTTTAATTTGTAGTTCATAGAAGTTATTATTCATTTACTTTCTCTCATCCTTTCAAATTGCCAGTGTCAAAGCATCACTTGTCACTTGGAGTAATTACCATTTATTGTTTGCTTCATCCAGTGCTGGATATTCATTTTAGTTTATGCTTTTCCCTTTTATATGAGGGTGAACGTTAACCTAATTTATTTTTATTTATCATTATCATAGTGTTTGTGGATTAAGTTTGAGTACATAATTTTGTAAACTTTGGTACTTTTTAATTTACTTTGCAGTGCATCTGTGAATATGAGTATGTATGTGTTTGTGTTAGTTGGTAAGTATGTGCCAGGGAATAAACATAAATCTGGATGCCATAGATCAACTACAGGTGTTGTTCCCCAGACATTGTTTCTACTAAAATAATTATTTTATTCTTTATGTGCATGTGTATGCATGTTTCTGTATGTGCATATACACGTGCCTACAGATGCCGTCAGGGTACAAAAGAGGGTGAGATCACCTAGAGCTAGGTACAGGAAATGAGAGCCACTCAGTTTTGGTGCTAAACGTCAAATCCTGGTTCTCTGAACCACAAATCCATCTCTCATCCCATGTTATTATATATTTTTTAGTTTTTATTATTTATTGATATATGTTAGTCTGTATGCATCTACCTTGTTCTTTGAGACAGCATCTGTCATAGGAACTAGAGGCTTACTAATTAAATTGTCTGTGTAGCAGACAGTATATCAGTTGTCTTAGCCTCCCCAATTTTGTGATTACAAGCACATACTACTATGCAGGGCCATTTTAAAGGTGCTAAGAAACGAACTCAGACGTTTATGTTTGCCCAGCAAGCACTTTACCAACTGAACTCCATTAGCCCTTTGTGCACATCTTTAATGTGACAAAAATGTCTTATTAAGTGGGAAATGTGATCAAGTAAGAAAAGCAGATTGCCACCACATGTAGTGCCAAGAGCCCACTGAAGAAAAAGTCAGTAAAAGAGACATTTGAAGACAATATCCTGAAATTGTGATAAAAATTCTATCATGATGAATAAATGTCCATGGTTAATTTGATGCAGGTTAAAATTATTGTAGAGTGTAGACTTGTGTTGCAATAAAAAGGTATTATTCTCCACTAATCTTCATTTTTATGACTGCATCAACATGAGTGTTTTAGGAATTATTCCTTAGACTTTGTTTTAAAGTGTGTATTAGGAAACCAATTTGAAAGAAAGTTTGAGCCAGACCTTCTAGTGTTACTCTCATGATTCTAGAGCCAACAACTCCTACAGAGATATAACATTATCTACATATATGCTATAGTTGTTGAGTTGGTGTTTTGGACGGATGCCTGACCTTGGGAGTTGGAGTGTCTCTAACTCTTTTGCCTGCTTTTGGGGCCCTTTTCCATCTACTGGATTGCCTTGCCCAGCCTTGATGTGAGGATTTTTGCCCAGTCTTAATGTATCTTGGTGTACCATTTTCAGTTGATGTTCTTGGGAAGCCTGCTCTTTTCTGAGGGGAGGTGAGGGAAGTGGATCTAGGAGAGGGGGAGGTGGGTGGGACTGAGAGGAGTGAAGGAAGGGAAGCTGAGGTTGGGATATATTGTACGACAGAAGAATAAATAAAAGTTTTTTTTTTTAATTGCAGAGTGATAATAACAGAGATTTCCAGGTGATTCTCAGATTCACTATTTCTCATCCCAACCACTTAAAACCCAGGCCCACTCTTTTGAAACTACATTAAAATACATCCAAACCTGTTTAGAGACACCTAATACAACAGAACTATTAAAGACCATGGCCATCCCCCACATCTAAACAACTGTTAAAGAATTATGGGCTGCGTATATGCATCTAGTAGTCATTTGAGCTATTCTCCTTCAGGAAAAAGAATTACTGAAAAACCAATGGCAAAGGTGATATCCATGTTCCTTCCAGCTATGCCCTGGCCCACGACTCATCTGTAACACCCATATTCTGAGCAAAGATTTTTATTCAAAGCCACACAGGATGAATAGAATACAAATTCTTTCTTTTGTTTAGTTTTCATGGAGTTAATTCTAGATTTTTGTGCCTAGCAGCAGGGGCTATCATGTCTGCAGAACATGTCAACTGACTGAAGTTCTTCCTGACTGATTCTCCACTATCTCAGGCAAACTTGTTTTTGCCTTCCTCCTCAATGTACGACTGACTTCCTCACCCTCATTTGCTTACACTGCAGTAATTCAGGTATGAATGAAGCTCATTTCTTTACTTCCATTTCTCTTGTTTCTCACATACAGCAAAAGGAGATTAACTCTGTATGTTTGTTCATGTCAAAATCCTTGTTTCACTTCATTCATCACTATTGAATCATATCACACAACACTGAAATTATCTGAAGCCCCAGAAAATAGTTACATCTCTTTTACAAAATAGTCTAAGGAATCAAGCCGCTATCACCGCTTATATGTTTTGAGGGTTAGTGACTATTTCTAAGACATTGTATACCCGCATGTGGCTTCTTTGTCTGCTTTATAATGTATGATGAAAAAGAAAAGCTAAAAGACAGAATTCAGAAGATGAAAGATAAAACAACAGTGTATGGATCATTATAATTGACAATGAACTAGGTGATAGTTGAAAACATTCCAATCTAAGGCCAGTGTATTCAACAGGTTAGATGGGATAAGCGGTGCAAACCAGTGTAATTAATTTGTAAAACTGGTAAGGCTTGCAGGTTTGGTACCTGCCATTGATGTAGTGTGTTTCTTATTGCCCCATATGATCACATGAAGATCTTGGTATTTTCCTTTTCATGCTGTTTTCTAGCTTTTATTTCCATTGCTTATTAAAAGTATCTAATTTCACCTCAGGATGTAAGTCCCTCTGTGGGTTTTCTGTCATCTCTACCTTATGTAACACAAATATAATTCCTTAAAAATATTAATTTATTGTCTGTCAGATTAAGGGTCCAGAACTCCAATATCATGGTGTTATCATGGCCATACTTCCTTTGATATGGCTAAGGAATGACTTATTTGGGGATTTTTCTTCAGTTTTGGACACCCCCCCCTCCCTGGGATGCCTAAGCATAATACAATTCGCTACTTGCTGTGGTCTATATCCAAATATTAACTCCATTTACATGAACTTTGATTTATATCATAAAATATTATCTTTAAGTAAAAAAATTTCTAAGAGTCAAAGCCATATATGTTAAAACTGTCACTTCTTCGAGATGCAATAAAAGTATTATAAATATGGATGTACCTAACACCAGAACATATAAATATATGAAATCTATATTGACATATCAGTGTGAGAGAAGTAGCAGTAAAATAATATTAGGTTACTGAAAAGCCCTACTTTCAACCATAGATTGTATGTCTAGATGGAATATCAATAGGCAAATAACTATATATCTGAATGGTATTAGAGTATAAATTTATAAGAATATATTATATATATATATTTTACAAATGACCAGAAGATTTTGAAACTAACCAGTACAAGGTGATGCAATTTTAAGGAGATAAAAACGTTCCTAGTTTGATCATCACACTTTGTAAATTACATTATCAGTTTAATCAGACTATACTCCAGAAGGAAGTACAACTATGTTTCAAAAGTAACAAATACCAATGTGAAAAAGAACATGACTTATTTTATTTGATTTTTCAGGTGAAAAAGAAGCAATCATGAAATTAAAATCAGGGTATCTTGTTAAAATGAGACAAATTCATTTAAGTAAGCTGTAAACGAAGAGTAAATGTATTTACTATTTTCATTTTACTTTTCTTGTTTCATGTTGCTTATATGTATATCAAGTTGTTAAATCTGTAGTAATCTCATTTGATTATATTTTTAAGTTAGCATACACAGCAATGGATTTCATCATGCTGTCTTCATATATAAATGTAAACTACAGTTTGTACTCCTTCATTCCTTTCATCCACTTCTCTCTTTAATGTGGTATTATAACCAGACTTTTTAATATGTCCAATTTTTCCAGTGATAGGCTTAATCTGAGATCTACATTGAGTTTTCAGCTATATTTTACCTGAAATAGTACATTTTATATGACTTGCATATGGCTTATTTCCCATTAATTCTTTTTCTTTTTCTTTTAGAATCTGGTAACCAGGCTCCTTGTGCATTGAAAGCTAATGATCCCTCCTTCTCCCTGTTGCAGAGGGAGCACATGTAAAGCTTAACTGGAATATATATTTTTATAGGGCTTATTGAACTTTCTTTAAACAAATCTGTATGTTTGTTTCCATAAGTCAGAGAAAACAGTCATGTTTCTGAAAAATAAAGAAAAACTACAGTTAAATATACTACTTTCCTTTAGAAATAGAAGCTAATCAAAATCAATTTTAAAAACATTAGTTTACACCTTCCCAAATTGAAAATCTGTCTCAAACTTTGAGCAAAATTTCATAAATCATTAAGGTTCAATGTTGAAACAAAAAAAGTGAGAAAGTCAATTATAGAATATAATGATTTAATCAACTCCTTCAGTGCTTCAGAGGCATGTCATTGATGAAACAGGAAAGTTCAGCGCATTTCCTTATTAATATAACAGAGTAGGGGATTTTCTAGCCAACAGGGGCCTATGGGAGACTCACAGTAAACAGACAGATGCTAGCACTCTCAGATGTACAGATAGCAGCAGACCAATCATTTTAGAAATGTGAAAGGGGGTCAAAGTGGTTTTGTTCTTACTTGGGTCTGCAGATGAGACCATGGTCTAACAACACATAATTTACAGCCTAGTAAGACCCAGAGGAAAATGCTCAGCCAGGCTGTACTCAGAGACCCAATACCTTGAGATGTTAGGTCATGAATACACCAGTGTTTAAGTCACTGATTGGGGAATAATTATTTTACCTAATGCTCAATAGACATTGTACACTTTAGGGAATCTTTTTTCTTTTTTATATGCTTCCCATAAGAACCTCAAAGAGATAATGTGCTACCTTATATTTGTTTCATAAGTAAATTCTCTTAAATATCCGACCACTTTGGGGTGGATCTGAGTTTTCTTTCACTGAAAATCTCTTACACATGTTACTTTAGAAATTCAAAACTCTACACAAAAGGCCGCAGCATGACAATTTATAAGACTAAGAGGTCATAAAATAGGAAATACAGATAACTTGATCCCAGAAAATATTGGTGTATAACAAGAAAAATAACCTGTCTTTCTAAAATATTTTATGTCTTTAACTATATTTATGCAGGTAGCAAAGTAGATATATTGACTGAGAGATTTGAATGATGTTAATGATGATGTTGGTTCTCTAAGTGTCTTGATAAATGGGTTTCAAATGTTCAAGATTCCTTTCTTATTTGACTAACATCCTTTAAACCTCCTCAATATGTAATTTCAGAATGCTATTGTTGCTGATGATAGTGATGATCATGAGGATAAAGATGAAATTGGCTTTTTATGGATCACTGAGATCAATCAAGAATAGACTCTTAGTGAACCCTATTGGTCTTGGGCATAGCCATCTCAGCAAAACATGAAAATAAAACTCAAAGAATTAATACGGTCAATTTTGAACTACAAAATTTTTTATATATTTTTGTTAGATTTTTATGTTTTGTGGCATTTCCCTTTGCACTATATGATATGCCACACGATTCTTGGCATCTTTCACAGATATCTCTGCATGTCGACAATGTCCTATGAATAGTAGCATCACCTCCAATGAGGACCATTAAGATTAGAGTACTAGTAAGATTGCCATTTTAATACTAGTAATTAACAATGTAGCAAAATTGACTTAAACATTTCTTTATATATCATTCAACTCAGATCATTATGATTTCAGAATCATTTAGAAAACTTATTACTCTCATCCAGGTTTTTATTTTTTGCAAAAGTCATTGAAGGGGTATGGCTTAGGTGCTCTAGTAGCTAATAGTTTGGTAGTGAAAACAAGGTATCCACAAATAAGTAAATGTGTCATGACCTGTCCTAATTGTCACAGAAGTATCAGTAATTACATACAAGTTCATGTTAAGGGTGAAGCGGCTTAAGTAACAGAAAAATAACTTCAACAGAGTGAACCGGTCACTAGAATTTAAATACCCAGAATTGGGTAATTTAGATATCAAATTCATTATGAAATATCTTATCAGAAAGAGTATCTGACACATATTTTCAAGATTTCTTTGTTTTTTTTTAATTTTTAAGAATTTCATTCAGATATACAATGAAATATTATCATATCCATTGCCATTTCTCACTTTTTATTTCCATGCTATACCTCTGCCACATCCCTCTCCCAACTTCATGTCCACTTTTTTGCTGTGTTTTTGAAAACTTGTTACGTCTAGTTAATGCTACTCACATGTGCCTAAGAATGGGGCCATCTACTGGACTATGTACAACCTATACAAATGACCAAATACACACACACACACACACACACACACACACACACACACACACACACACACAGAGTGAGCCTCCATGCCAAGTCACTATCAACTGGTAATAACTATTCAGTGAAGGATAGTGCCTGGAGAAGGTCATTTCCATCAACAACAGAACATTTTGACTTGATCGTTATGTGGGTAATCATAATTGCTATATGTTTATAATATGCATGTCACACACAGAAGACAGCATTTCACATCACTCTTCTACAGTTTGGATGCAATTGTTGGCTTTCAGTAAACCTCAGTATGTCTCTCCACTATTTGTGTTTTTATTTTATTTTTTTATGGTGCTCAGGATGTCATCCAGGACCTCATGTATGCTAATAAAGTGGTCTGCCACTGAGCCACAACTCCAACTCATAGTTGTTATGGAAATACGATAAAGTAAATTGTCTCACCAGTGGATCAGGTGCTTATTTAGGAGACAGGCTTTTAGGATTGGACTAACTATTGACAGAGAAGAAGCAGCAGGACAAATGATGCTGTAACCACATCTGCAGAATGGGCAGAGAGAAAACCACCTGACAATCCAAAGTTGGATGGGAGTTCGGGACAACTAGAGCTCTCAAATGGTACCTGCAGAGATGGGAGCTGGTCCTGCCCTGTGGAAGACAGGCAAGTGCTGCTCTGCATTTAATACACAGCAAACACGCAACACAGAGAGCAAGCTGCTATGTGTTTGCTCAAGTAAACTAAGCAGTGTCCTCATGAACTGCTTATCTGTAATTGCTTCCAGTGGCATCAACTGAAATAATTAATTGTATCAAATAGTTGTCAAAAGCAATTATACAGAAAACAAGAAGGATCTTCTTATACATGCAGCAGCACTGGTGAAACTCAAATGCATTATTCTCGTAAAAAAAAAAACCCAGACATATAGTGTAAAATTCCTATCAAGTCCAATAACTGGCGAACTATACCATACATGAGTTACTTCAAAGGTCAATATGATGAGGACACTGTGAGGGATTCATCCTTGAAAGTTGCTATGTAGATGATGCGACTATGCAGAGAAAATATTTTTTTGTATCAGCATAAAATATTTTTATAAAACAAACAAAATATTCCCAGGAAGCAACAAACCCTCAATTGGTTGGGCATGTGCTACCATACACAAGCCTGTTGGCAAGTGGAGTCATGGTACGTGATAGCTTGTAAGGCTATCATGTAGTTCATGTAAGCTGCAGACAAGGAAAAGCAGTGGCAGCAGGTAGGAACTCATTTCAAATTCTCTATCACAACCTATGCTACTAGGAAAAGAATCAGCATGGGACATTGGCCTCAGTAGAAGGAGGCTCCTAGGAACCAAGATGAAGTGCCAAGCCTAGGAGAAGATACATGATGAATTAGTTACTTTTCTCATTATCTTGAAATAATACTCAACAAATGTAAGTTAGGAAGGAAAGGATTATTCTGCTTGTGTTTAAGGAAGGATACAGTCCATCATGTGTAGGAAGCTATGACTGCAGGAGTGTGAGGTAGTTGCAATAATGGAAGAAGAGAGGAAAGATGAGAGGAGGGAAGGAAAGGAGAGAGAGAGAGGGAGAGGGAGAGGGGGAGAGAGAGAGAGAGAGAGACAGAGAGAGAGACAGAGAGAGAGACAGAGAGAGAGAGAGAAGAAGAAGAAGAAGGAGGAGGAGGAGGAGGAGGAGGAGGAAGAGGAGAGGAGAGGAGGAGGAAGAAGAAGAGAGAGAATGGTGCTTTATTTGGCTTCTCCATCATTGGATGGTGCCACCTACATCCAGGGTGGGTCTATCCTTTTCAGCAAAACCTTTCTGGAAATGTCCTCACAGGCATGCCCCAAAGAGTGTCTCCTAGGTGACTCCAAGTCCCATCAAGTTGAAGCCCTGTGAATAAGGACTATGATATAAGCCAAACAGACAGGAATACTCCCTGGGCTAGCCTGATACTTAGACCCCAAATAGTTTTCTCCTGCTGGGTTTGCATTAGCAGTCCATTTTGGGTTGTGTGAGTTCTTTTATCACATAAAACAAAGCAATCTGAGCCTTTGTGGGGCTCTTGGCTTTCCAACTAGAAGCACTCTGAACATTTCTTGCTTCCAGGTATCCCTAAAAGACTTACTTTGACCATTGGGAAACAAACACAAATGATCTGGTGAGTTGAACTCTTCCAAAATAAACATATTGTTTTTAATGATGTATTCACATCTCTTTGTGTGCCTGTTTATGTGCAACATGAGAATATAGGAGACTAAGGAAGCCAGAGGACATTGGGGCCCTCTAGAATGAAGGCACAGAAGGTTTAGAGCCATCTGAAATAGACCAGGAAACCAAACTGCACTCTTCCAGAGCAGCAAGCACGCTTGACAACTTAAGACATCTCTTTAGCTCTGGAAATGAAATTTTGATTAAACAAAAACCATGATGCAAGAAACATAAAGGGGCAGGAGAAAAGATTAAAAATTATAAAAAGACATAAAAAGGAAGACAGTCCTACCTTAAAATGGACTCAGAAAATGAGTGTCAGGATAAAAGATGAAGGAACGTGAACTGTGCTCTATGAGGAACAGGTTCTGTTCAGATAAGGAGAACACATTTCACAAAATCAGGCCATGCTGCTGAGAGAGAAAAGAAGATGAAGACAGATTTTAACTGTGTATAATTTTGTGTTAGTGAAGGAATGAGGTGCTTCAGCAGAATACTTTCAGCTGATTTTTTTCTCAGATACACAAAATTCTACCATCTGTATTGTCATTTTACACATGTTATAGCTATTGTTTTTATTGCTTTCTGCACCACAAGCCTGTTCTTGCTTATCTGCTTCATTATGTTGCCTCTTCCCATAGTTGATTTCCATGTATTATTTGAGATGGCTGAATACAAATCCAATCAGACAAAATGTTAAAATATTTGAATTAAAATGTGAAACTTGTGCTCAGACCTGTGTGTAAAGGTCTGCTTGAGCATTTTCAGAGATGAAGGTATGTGTTTAGCACATACAACATATGTGAATCTTCTAAAAGCCAAAGATACAGAAGTACACACTTTCCAACTCATTAATAGAAATTAAATTCCAATGTAATTCAATAGGCAGAGACTTTTTTCAAATCAGATAGAGTATTGACAGCTCTATATTTTTCTAAAATCAGAAGCAACAGTCCATGTTGGAGTTTCAATCTTAGGATGTAAGATGATGACACCTCCTAACTAGCCATGTCTACATTGCTTCAATGGAGGGTAGGAGACTTAAAAATAAATTTGTTGAGCTGAAAACATATAAGAAATTGTTTGGACTGAATACAGGACTTCTAATTTTTACAGTCAGTATATATGTCATTCACAGAACTATGTTGCTATTATTTTACCTTTAGTTAGAATTTTTAAATATTTAAGCGCCATTTAAATAATAAAATGATCTCTTTTTTATTCTATAGCAGTCGCAATGATTAACATTTATTATCAACTAGAGTGGATGTGGAATCAACTAAGAGAACCCCACTGAGCACACCTGTAAGGGATTTTTTTTCATCAGGTTATTTGATACAGGAAGAGCCACGTTAAATGAAAGCAGAACCTTCTGGGAAAAGCTTCACTGTTGTTTTTTTCTTTCCTTCATTGCCTTTCATTCTGGGAGTGATTTCATGACCATGTTTGCAAGTTCATCTACCTTATATTTTTCTTGGGCTACTGCTACATCCTTACCAGGTGTCAGAAAGCAAGTTCTTTGGTCTTCCATGTGGAATAAAGGACCCATAGCTCTTCAGGAATCCTCCAGACTTACAATGCCACAATAGGACCCCTGAAGTGCCTAGTCTTATGGGTTCTTATCTTCTCTAGTGTGAAGACAACCACTGTTGGACTTTCCAGACATTACTATGTAAGCAAATGCAGCAACTCCATTGAAATGTATATATTCATTCTATCAATTATGTTCTTCATGCAACCCTGGTACTGTAACAAGTTAAATCAGACGTTCTTGAGAAAAGATTTTGGATTTGTAAATTATGTTATACTCTGATTTACTCAGAATCTAACCCTCAATAAAGGAGTTATTAAAAAGAAGGTGGGTTCAATGAGATATATGTGTGAAGACATGTGTGAAACTTCTTTGAGCTTTCTTTGGATTATTGATATTGTATATAAAGAGTCCAGTCAAAGTCTCACGTAGTGAATGGTTTGTCCTGGTTCTAAGGTGGGGCTTTAAGGAAGTGATTGGATCATGAGGCAGAGGTGCCATTATTGTGTAAGTTGGAGCTTTTTTTTTTAAAAAAAAAGAAGAAATGGGTTTCTGGGGGCATGTCCTAGAGAAGTGTATCTGTGCTTGGACCCATCTCTCTGACCCTAAGTTTCTTTTCATACAGTTTAGCTTTAGTGGATCCATCTTTACTTACAAGTGTTCATTGCCTGAGTCATTGGTCTGACTCAAGGCTTCTGGTTTCTGCTACACCACCAATAATGGGCCCTCACTGGGCTGCTTCTTAGATATTCTGTTGTACTGTGTCATGGAGATCCTGCTGCTTTGGATCTGTAGATTCTTCCCTTTTACATGTTCCAACAGTTCATAGATTCAGTGGATGTTGGTCTGGGTAGGCTAACTAAGTCCTAATTCTGGGTCTGGGTGGTACCTAGATTGGTCAGCCTACCAACTTTCCCTCATGGTCAGTACCGAGGCAAGCTCTTCAGCACTGCCTCGGCTAGCTCACCCATTGCAGCCTGTAGCAAGGAGCAGGGCCAGTTCTCCTGCTCTCAGGTCCTCAGATCCAGGTCATCCACATTCATATTCCCAGAGCCAGCTCTTCTCTTTTGTCCAGGCAGGGTGCAGGAACCTCTCTCCTGATTGCTGTAGGGGACATATGGGGTGGGGAGTAAGCTCTCCTGTCCTCAAGCCCTCTGGGCTGGCTCACCTATGTCCACACCCCGCACCCCCAATAACAGGATCAGATCTAGTATGCTGCCCAGGTGGGGTGCAAGGCACTCTTCTGTGTACTGCAGTTGATGAGGGGCAGAGCTAGTTCTCTCACTCTTGTGACCCAGGGGCCAACTCTCTCACTTGTGACAGGTAGCAAGGGACTGAGGTAGGAAGGCATCTTTCCCTCATTCCTGCTAGGTGGAACAAGGGTAGGTGGGTCTGCTGTTGCTCTTGGGCCCTCAGAGCTGTCTCCAATGTGCTGGCCAAGTGAGGTGCACTCCTGTGGTGAAGGATGGAACTACCTTTCCTGAGTACTCTCCCCTGAGGGGGCAGGGCCAGCTTCCCTACTACAGTATCCACCCAGGGGCAGGGCCAGCTATCCCAGGGCCAGTGAATGATGGCGCTGGCTCAGTATAGCATGGCTCCAATGAGCCCTTGTGCTAACACGGTCCATGGACATCATCGCAGACCCCCAACTCCAGCAGCTCCAAGGACCCAGACATGGCCCTTGGCAGCAGTTTGGGCCCAGACGTCACCACAGCCCGGTTACTGTACCATCTTTTAATCCTTTGTCTTTTATTATTTGATATGTGAAGTTGGAATAATCATAACAACAGTAACTGTTCTAGGCAGCTATAGATATTAGATAAGGTCAGATGTATGTCATGTGCTTAGGCAGAAGTCTGGTATTTAGTAGTCATTTGTCTTACAGATAAGATTGTAAGCATGCCCCATATTGTATATATGTTACTGGGTTATTTTATAGGCTTCTCCCCTTTACCAGATGGAAAGTTGACCCACAGGTGTAGATTCAGAATGTTTGTCTTGCTTCATTAACTTTGCAGCCCTCAATGGACCCATGAATGGCATTATGGCTTGCCATATTTCTGTTTTAAGATTAGCTTCAGTAGAATAAGGAGTCCATTAATACATTATCTCTAATTGGTGTGTATGTTTGCTTTGCAGCAAAAAGAACTTCAAAATTATATGATTGCAAATAAAACATGACTAAAGACATTTAAGAAATGGAAAAATGTGTTCCTTCTTCTATGCATTATAAGGCAAATGCAGGAAGAAATGGGTGTTTTCAAAGTTGAAAATACCTCTGATTATATCCTGATGTAGGTTTTGAGTTGCATCTCAAGATAAATGGGAACAAGCATTTTGTAAATAACTCTGCCAGTAGCATCAAAATTTGAAAATGGCATTAATTCAACTTCTACTTCACTCACAACAGCTTTGAGGAATTCCTTGTAAAGCAATGATAAATCCATACAGAAAAAAAATGTAAAAAGAAGTTCATTAGAGCCGTTCGACTCATGGTATAGATGAGGCTTTGCAAATGACTGGTGGTCGTAGTCTGTGAACCATTTATAGCTGTGTTTTTTTCCCACACAGTGTTCAGTTTTGAGACTTAGCTGTTTCTGTCCAGAAGCTGGAAACAACACTCTGCACTTCAAAAAGGAAAAAAAAATAGAAAAATGGTAGTGTATAGAAAATACATAGTATTACACAAATTGTATGCTTTAGTATAAGAATTAAAAGAATGAGACAGGAAGCATACCCATACAATCGGGGTGCTAGTTTATTAGAAGTGCCATATAAAATAATGTGACAATCAGGAACACATTTGCCAAGAGAATGAACTTATACAACCAAAGAGGCATGAAGGCTTTTCCAGACACACCAAATGTGATGAGGTTCAACAGCACTAAATGTTCCCATGAATGTATGTATCTTGGCGGTGTTAGTAAATAAGCAGACAAACACAATTATATACCTAGAAAATGGTGCAGCATAAGTTAATTTTTAACTACTGTAAAGCTTAAAAGGAAAAACCATTAAAGTTAACTGTAAACAAAACCAAATGAAACCAACTGACCCAAGGTGACTGATTACATACAACTCCTGACCAAGCATCCACAAATCAACATGCTTCTCTGGGTACAAAGAGATGTCATATCCAGCAACTTAGTGAAAATCCTGAGCAAGAAAAATATAATTATAAAAACAAAAAATATATATTGTATTGCTCAGCCAAACACTTGACCTGGAAGAAAAATGAATGTTTGAAGAATAAATAAACTCAACTTAAGAAAACTGATTATGGGAAACAAAACAAAACATAGAATTAAGAAGAAGAGGGAAAAGAAGAAAAAGAAGGAAGAGGAGGAGGAGAAGAAGGAGAAGAAGAAGAAGAAGCAAGAAGAAGAAGGAGGAGGAGGAGGAGGAGAAGAAGAAGAAAGTACCCTTAAGAGGCATGTTATCCACTCTGAAGAGGTAGTTTGAAATCTTTTCTTTCTTCATACAGTCCCTACAACTAACAATGTGGCTTATTGAAGCCCAAAATTTCTCTGGTCCTGCCTTGCCCAGCAGTTCAGACAAATCTCTCCCACCTGCAGTCCTGCAGACACTTATAAAATCATCACTCAGAGGCTTATATTAATTACAAACTGTATGGCCTATGGCTCCAGTTTCTGGCTAGCTAACTCTTTCATCTTAAATTAACCCATTCCTATTCATCTATATGTTGCCACATGGCTGTGGCATTACTAGTCTGCGGGCATCTTGTTGCTCCTTTGGGAGTGGCGGAGTGGCTGGCATCTCTCCCGACTTCGTCCTTCCTCTCTCTGTATCTCTGCTTGGATTTTCCACCTGGCTGTAAGCTTTCTTGCTATAGGCCAAAACAGTTTTATTTATTATCAAATGGGAGACACACATCTGTGAATACAGCATACAGAAAGACATCCCACAGCAGCTTATTATTATCATTAAACTCTGCTGCAATCCCCTGTGACTCTGATATTAAGTATATTACAACATGCAGTATAGTGTATTGTTCTTACTTTTTTATTTTTTCTTGATTGTTAGGCCATGAACTTCCATATAAGGATGTTTCTCTTACTCTGTTCTTCATTTAAGTAATTATGTCAGCTGCTCTTTCCAATTAACTGTTCAGTCCAAGTACTGAGTCCTGTAGCACACAGTTATTTTTACTTCTAAAACTCCATTTGATAAATTTTAAGTATTTTTGAGGATAGGCTTCATCCTTTCTTATTTCTTCTACATTTCCCTTATTTTAAAAGATGTTCGCCGGGTGGTGGTGACGCACGCCTTTAATCCCAGCACTCAGGAGGCAGAGCCAGGCGGATCTCTGTGAATTCGAGGCCAGCCTGGGCTACCAAGTGAGCTCCAGGAAAGGTGCAAAGCTACGCAGAGAAACCCTGTCTCGAAAAAACCAAAAAAAAAAAAAGTTAATTATCAACATTTTTGCATACATGCTTACTCTATTCATCAACTGTTTTTATTTCTTAACTTCTTCCTTTTTAAATTAGTTGTGTTTTTTGGAGATTATATTATTACATCATTTCCCCTTCCCTTTCCTCCCTGAAAGCCCTTCCAGATATACCCCTCCTTTCTCTTTTTCAAGTTCATGACCTCTATTTTTTAATTTCAAAAGTCTCAAAATAGTTTCTCTTGAGAACAGGTGAAAACATTTTGATACACACACACACACACACACACACACACACACACACACATTAGTATTTGTGTATACAACAACTATGGAATCTTGAGGGACAAGTAAGAAGGATATTACACAAACACACACATATTAGTAATTGTGTATACAACAACTATGGAATCTTAAGGGACAAGCAAGAAGGATATTACACATACACACACACACACACACACACACACACACACACACACACACACACACACTACTTCATCTGTTAGAAAGATAGACTGTAAAGCTGGTTTCTAAGTCACTTCTTTAACGAGGTCTGAGATGAGTGAGAGTCAGTAAAACTTGGGTAGTTCTCTCTTTCCCTTGCTCCAGACCTACCAGTTTTCACCTGGAAATCACTGTGATTTTGTATCTTCATCTTTGAAAGATTATAGAGAGAATGAAATCTGTCACTCAGAGGTTTTGGCCTCATGCTACATTATGATTCAGGTTAGGATCTTGAGAGTCACTGAATATAGGCCTGAAGCAAAGCCTTCTTTTATGTCTTCATTCTCTTATGACAAATACAAAACAAGATTTTAGAAAACTGCTTTAGAAATGTTAGTCTGACTCACCAAACTTCCACAAAGCACTAAATTGAGCACAAATAATGAAATAAGCTAAAGTGGTGGAAGAGGACTGCCCACTGGAAGTTCTGCATGTGCACACCAACTGGAACATTTATCCATCCACACATGAAAGAATCTCCTGACAAGCAAAGGAAACTGAAAAGGAAGACTGTGAAACACCTTGGTAAGAGTCAGTAGGAACTCTGGTTGATCAGGACAAATAAGATTCTGTGACCACAATGGTCACATGCCAAGGTTTTGTAATATTAATTATATGAATCATTATTATTTTTATAGTATCTATACTTGAAGTTGAACAAGAAATAGCATTTGATATCTATGTAGCTCTATGTTCTGTAACACTGAGACTGAAACATCTGTGGTTTCTTAGTTACAAAGAGAGGAGATAAGGCTAATACTTTCTGTACAGAATGTGGCAAAGATTTTTCATCCTTGCTGCTTGGTGAATTTTACATCCAGGTTGGGTACTACCAAAAAAGGAGGGCCATTAAAGAAGCTCATTTTCACTCTGGACTTTGAAGCTCTCTAATATTATATCAGAATATAAAATTAAGTTACCATAGAACTTCCAAACAAGCCCACTCAAATGGAAATATTCCCCAGCAAACCCAGTCTCTGAAGATAGATGTGTCAAATCTGTCAACAGAGATGTAAATCTATATAAGAAGAGCTAAAGAAAGATTTTCTCATTAAAAAGACAAAATAAGACATCAGTAACAGATTCTAAAGATTGATAAATGTAAGCTAATGACTTATATGAGACAAAATTCAAAATAATGATTTTAAGAAAATTTACCAAATTGCAAATGAAGAAAATTATCAGATGAAGGTAAAACAATGAAACTGAAGTAAAAAATTTCTCACATGTGTTGTGTTCAGATGACTGGGTGGTAAAGAGTGGTAAAGATTTCTGTCCAAACAAGACATCTGAGTTCAGCCTGCAGCATCCACAGTTCATGGAGAGAACCCAACTTTTAAAGTGGTCCTCTAACCTCTATGTGCATCTTGACACGAAAATGCTCATGTTCATATGCACAAACATTTCATAGGCACACAAGCAAACTCCCCTTCTCTATCTCTGTCTCTCTGTATGTGTCTCTCTCCTCTCTGTCTGTGTCTGTCTGTCTGTCTGTCACTCTCTCTCTCTCTACACACACACAGAGGACAGAGAGAGAGAAGAAGAGAAGAGAAGAGAAAAGAGAAGAGAAGAGGACAAGAGAGGAGAAGAGGAGAGGAGAGGAGAGGAGAGGAGAGGAGAGGAGAGAAGGAGAGAGAGAAATAATAAGGTAACTAGCAGAAAATTAAAAGACAATCCAAAAGGAGATATGAGAGCTAAAAACAATGTAACAAAACAAAACAAAACAAAACAAAACAAAATGTACTGGAGATACTTAAAGGCAAAACTGGTCAATCAGAAATATAATCAGTGATCTATAAGATTCACAGTTCACAATGCAGTCAGAAGGGAAAAGGTGAATGAAAAGAAACAAAATTATGTGATTATTTATGATGTCATCAAAAGACCTATCAGTGATTTTGGTCCAAGAATGACTGAAGAATTACCAGTGCATGGAAAACTTATTCAAAGACATAATAAGAGAATTTAACAAATGGAAAATAAATAACTTGATACAAGATTGATAAAAATCAATCAAAATCTAATGAAATAAATCAGCCCCCTCATATACTAAAATCGAACTGTCAATGTTCAAAGAGAAATGAAGAATGCCAAAAGCATCTATATATTGCTCTTGGTAGAATGGTCATTTTGACAATATCAATCCTAAAAATGCAGGAGCACAGGAGGCCTTTCCATCTTCTAATGTCTTCTTCCACTTCTTTCTTCAGTGTTTGAAAGTTTTCATCAAAGAGGTATTTTACTGCCATGATTAAATTTGCCTGAGATTTTTTGTTTGTTTTTGTTTTGAGCCTATATTAAACAGGATTGTTTCCCTGATTTCTTCCTCAACCTGCCATTGTTTATGTAGGATGACTACTAAATTTTTCTTTTTCTTTTTCTTTTTTTCGAAACAGGGTTTCTCTGTGTAGCTTTGGAGCCTATCCTGGAACTCACTCTGTAGACTAGGCTGGCCTCAAACTCACAGAGATCTCCCTGCCTCTGCCTCCCTAGTGTTGGGATTAAAGGCATGTGCTTCAGAAAGACTAAGAATGAGACTATAATAAATTAAAGCTAATGATGGTGAGGAGCTGGAAAAGGGCAAAGCTTTTCTACTGTTTCTGGGAGTATAAATTGGCAGAGAAATTACTGTATTCAATACAGGGCATTCTTTTTTGATACTATCTCACTTGGTATTTCAGGTTGGCATGAAGTTTACTGCATAGGTAAGGATTTCTTTGATTCTGCATTCATAGAGCTGGGATTAAGATGTATATCACCACCTATGTCTCATTTGTGGTAATCTTTAAGAACTAAAAATATATATAAGATATGATCCACTTCATCTTTGTATGTATGTGCAAATGATTCTGTATCATAGCAGAAAAATATTTGTATGTTCATGTTCATTGCTGCACTATTCACAAGAGCAAAAAAAAAGAATGAACCTCAATATTCATCAACTAATAAGTGAATAATGAAGATGTGGTATACATACACAGTGGAATTTTATTCAGCTGTAAAAATGAAGTCATTAATTTGTCGAGAAAATTGATTGACAAGACAACTTTATACAGAGTAATATCATCTTAGACACAGATGCACAATGCTACCTGTTTTTTCTCATGAGTGGATCCTATTTTTGAATCTGTAGATTTGATAATTTATCTTTGAGTCTATAGAGGCCAGGAAGCTTGAAGGGAAGCAGGAAATGATATAAACATAGAAGCCTTATACTGTGGGATGCCTTTCTGTATGCTGTGAATATGTGTTGCTCTGATTGGTTGATAAGTAAAGCCATTTGTCTTATGGCAAATCAGGGTATAGCTAGGCAGGAAATTGAAGAGACAAACAGGAAGAAGAAAGGCAGAGTGGGGAGAGATGCTAGCCTGCTGACCAAAGAATAGCATGCCAGCAGACTGGTAAAAACCACAAAACACATGGCAAAACACAGATTAATAGAAATGGATTAATTTAAGATATGCAAGCTAGTTAGCAAGAAGTGTGAGCCATAGGCCATCCAGTTCATAATTAATATAAGCCCCTGTGTGTATGTTTACTTGGGTCTGAGTGGCTGCAGAACTGGGCAGGACACAAGAGAACTTATGTCTACAGCCTTAAGGAGGATACAAAAGCACATGTGATATAGCCAGGCATGGTGGCACACGCCTTTAATCCCAGCACTCTTGGGTCAAAGACAGTAAGATCTCTGTGAGTTCAAGGCTAGCCTGGTCTATAGAGTGAGGTCAGGACAGGCAGAACTACACACAGTGAAAATCTGTCTCAATAAAACAAAAACAAAATATAACAAATCCAACCAACCAACCAACCAAGCAAGCAAGCAAGCAAGCAAAAACAATAAATAAATAAATAATAAACAAACAAAAATAAATAAAACTCCAAAACAAACAACTTATATATGATATGAAAAATGCCAGGGAGTAATGTGTTTAGAGGTGTGAGAGAGGATTACTGTGGGAAAATGTTGGAAAGGAACAAAAAGTGTAACCCAGAGATGCATGAAAAGCCACACGAAAACTTACAACTATGTAAATTAATTTAAAGAACACAATTAAAATAAAATTTCAACAAAGGTACTCTGCATGAGTGCATATTGTTTCTTCCTGAATCTGTGGGTTATTTAAAAAACATCTCAGAGCCAGTAGTGGGATATCTCCCTATGGTAGTTTGAATGGAATTGGTCTCCATAATCTCATAGGGAGAGTGACTCCTAGGAGATATGGCTTTGTTGGAGTGGGTATGGCCTTACTGGAGGAAGTGTGTCACTGTGAGGGCAGGCTTTGAAGTTTCCTGTGCTCAGGATATCACCAAGTGTCTCAGTTGACTTCTTGCTGCTTGCAAGATGTGGGACTCTCAGCTAATACTCTAGTACAATGTCTGCTTGCATGCCTCCATGCTCTGCTTCCTGATGATAACACACTAAACCTCTAAACTGTTAGGGAGCCACCCCAATTAGATGTTTCCTTATAAGAGTTCTGTGGTCATGATGTCTCTTCACAGCAATAGAAAACCCAACTAAGACACTCCCTGTCACTGAGTTGATTGTCACAGAGGCAACGGGGTTCCCCAAATCTATTCAGGCTACTGTGATAGCTCTTGGATGACAACAAGAACTAGATTATAATACATCGTTGTTGAGGCCCACACACTCTCTACTTACAGGACATAGAAAAATCACAGTGAAACTGACCTGGCAAGTTTTCATAGTGCCAGAATATTCCACGAAGGATATTGGGGAAGAAAAGTTATCAGTGTGGGCCCTCCATGTTATGTATTTCCAGTCTCCTGGGTAAAATGTCCTAACCGCTATAAAGGAAACATGACAATTATGGAAATAAGAAGCTGCTCTCTGATTGGACTTAAGACCTGCTCCATGGGAGGAAAGCCTGATGAAGAGGCCATGGCTCGGAGCTGTAGGCTCTAGCAAGAAAGATGTTACTGATCGTTTATTAAATGAACAGGCTGAAAAATTGCTTGCTCAAATTTATTATTACACCTCATCTTTTTTCAGTGGGTGATGATTAAAACAGAGACTCAAAATTGGTCAAAGTGTTGAGAGAAATTGACAGTTTACTGCTAATAGTTAAACAGTACATCTATATCACCCCTTCTGAAACTCTGGCTGCATATGTTGTCCTATGTGACTAAGAGTTTGCATCTGTCTGTGAGCCAAACCCTTCTTATGCAGCATCAGCTCATGCTCTGGAGGGAAAAGTAGAAGGCGACCCAACTCTCTTCAGAATGGTTTTCTTTATTTGAACTATGAGTTCACTTAGTCATCCTTTTGAGTACAGGCTCATGTCTGCCTTGAAAGTTTTTTTTTTTTTATTTTAATAGGGATTTTATTTTTTAAACAATGTACATATATTTATCTTATGCAGCACATTGTCAATATCTTCATAAACTCATTATAGACAAAGTTGACTAGAAGTGGGGTGTCAGAATCTATTGTTTTCTGTTACAGATTATAAGAAATTAACATCCAAGCTTAAATTACCTTCCTATAACAGCGATGCTACTTTGAATTTAACATAGTACTAAAGTGAGCCGTCACTCTATTTTGAGAGACATTCACCCACAAGATGACCAAGGCTGCTAAATGGAATGTGTAGCTCTCTGCACTGGGACTAGACGTCAAACGGAAACAGGTCTGGATAGCTGTTCAGGGATTTGAAGGCTGTTCCACGGCTGTGGGAGGCTAATCTCAGAGGACAGATGTTGGTGCTGGAACCTTTGGAATCTGGTGGAGGGTTCTGTGACCTGAGATTAGAATTCTGTTTGAGATGTTTCAGAGTTGTGCTGAATCTTTGGAAATCTATGTTAAAATCACCTGCAGAGTGAGAGCTATCAACACCAGGCAAGTGAGAGCTGAGCCAGCAGTAACCATGACCTGAACTGCAAACCAGTTTCTCAAAAGGGACTTTGGACCTGAAGGAAGCAAAATACAAAGAAACACATACAGAGGCCAATGGGTTGGACCTATGCTTATGGAAGACAGACATCAATTCGAAAAATGAGACAATAAATTAGTGAAATCAATGAAAAGTATGAATGTGGTGGCACTTCCTTTCATTTGGTGGGGAGTGCTTTTGATACTCAAACAAGGGAGTGCTTCAGAAATTCTGGATCTTTTGACACATGTAATGACATTTCTATGTTCAGAAGTCTACAAACTAATACATGCAAAGATTCCTGGAGGATGAAGCAATTTTTAATATTTTTTCTTTCATGTGAAGCTTTATCTTTGTCCACCCCCCCCCATTCCCTCAGGTGAATATTCAGCTTTGACAGATACTGTCAAGATTAAACTCCAGCTTTGTGTTCTGCTTCTGCTTCTGCTTCTGTCTTAGATGATGGTTTCTTCCTCATAATTAGGCACATTAAAGAAAATAACAAAATCATGAAGGAATTAAAAACCCTAGCATGTAGTTACACTAGCTGGGGTTTATCTGGGGTAGTTTCTTAGGGGGAATTTTAGTTGCTTTCACAAGAGATGGACCACTGTCATTACTACCTCCAATGACACTTAGTTTATAGTTTGGTGGGCTCCATTTGTCATCACGATAACAGTGATCTTTGTTGCTGCAGACTCCTTGCATGTTGCATTGGCATGTTGAACAATCACTTACCAAAACAGACTTACTGATACATTTTCCTATCAATGCATACAACTTCTGGAGCATGATCTGTGCCATCTTTCATGTCAGCAGTAGGTTAGCCCATCCCAAAAGAAAAGTCCACAGTCCAGCAGTTGACACCATTGAAGCAACACCATAATACCATGAAAAGCCCACACCTAATATTTTACATGATGATGGAATCCTGAAACTTTCACAATACAATCAGAAACAAATAAGCATGTTAATCATCCTTACTTTTACTGGACACAATGCTGACAGACCTCAACAGTATATTTTGACATATGAACAAAACCTGATCAAGAATGCTGTGTCAAATCTGAAAAAAAAAATTCTAATCAGAAAGGGAGAGGTGAAATACTGTCTTTAGATGACATGACCATATATGTAGAAAACTATAAAGACACCACAAAAATGGTAACCAACATAGCACTAATTAACTGTGGAGATTACATGCAACTTCCGATCAAATATCTTCTGAGTATACAAAATACTTCTCTGGATATAAATAAGCTGAAGTTATATCCAGGAATAAACTGGAAATTCTGAGATGAAAATATCATTAAAAATAACATTTTTCATTGAAGAGCAAAAGCCAAATATTCGACCTGACAGAAGAAAGAACATCTATAAAGAGAAACAGATTAAAGAACACAATCAAAAGAGAAAGATAAACTAAGAAGGATAAATCTGAAGTGCTCTTTAGAGATATGTGACAAATTCTGATGTGGTAGCTTGAATTTTTTCCCTTTAAATTGTGTCGGTGTGTGTGTGTAAGCCATCTTTAACTGTAAACATGTTCCGTGCACAGACTTTAAATCTTTAGGTTTTTTTCTTATATTAATGTTTTCATTTGTGACTTTTGACTTTTGGCATGGTGGGGTTTATATATATTTAATGTTGACACTAGTTGACATGCCAAGACAGATGGGAATCTCACAAGGTCCCACACCTAGGTGAAGAGCTACAGTAGTTAATACCTTCTGAGAGAGGGTGAATCGGTCTTCTGAAGGCATAATTCCCCTGACAGATTATCCATTCCATAGATATCAGCCTTAAACACATAAACACATTAATAAAACCAAATGAACTCGGCAGGGTTTACATAAATATGCATATGTGTACATAAATATGCATGTGTATACAGAAATATGTGTATAAGTAACAAATGTTAAAGGTCATGAGAGGATAGTTGGGGGAACATTCGAGGAGAAGAGTAAGAGGGAGGGTTGATGATGATGTGTACATAGCATGCATGTAGGAAACCCCCAAATAAATAAATTGAATATTTTCTTGAAAAAAACAACAACAACTCTGAATATTATTAGCATTCAACGAACAATTTTGCTTTGTGACTCCAATATTAAGTTTGTTAAAATTTGATGTGTTATGTATTTTTGCTTTTTTAGTTTTCTTGTTTTCAGTTTAACCAGAGTGCTTTGTGGTAGTTCTCTACTAGTCAGTCTCCTAGTTAAGGAATTCTGTTATGGGATCAGTTCAGTGTATCTACTGTGATCTTATTCTATATTGTTATGTGTAGTTCTAAAACCTCCATTTGGAGGAAAGTGAAAAGGCTCGGGTGGTGGGGGCATTTGCTACCAAGCCTGGCGACCTGAGTTTTATCCTTGGACCCAAGAAATAGAAGCAGAAAACTAAATCTCCCAGAATATCCTGTGAAGTCTCTGTGTCAATATGCATCCTCAACATAAACATACACATGCACTCAGACTGATGAGATAAAAACACACTCATACACATACATTCAGACCAATGAAATGAATGTAATACCTATAAGTGTAATAATTATAAATCCATTTTCTTACTTGAAATTTTTTGAGCATGTTTTCATTTTGTCTTGTTTTTTATGTATTCCTATGTCAAACGCACTGATCACAGCATTCTCTTGAGTGCTTGTATTTCATTATCTTGACTATCTTCATAGTTTGTTTCTTTCCTTTTTCATTTATTGGTTTATTTTACTTTTGAGATTATAATTACATCATTTCCCCCTTTATTTCTTCTTTGCAAACCCTCTCGTATACTCCTCTCTCTTCCTTTTCATGTTCATGACGCCTTTGTAAATTGTAGTTTCAATATACATCTTCATCTATGTACACATACATACATATAAAATGTATGAGTACAACCTGATCAGTCTATTAAAAAACTTCAATAAATATAATCTATAGAATAAATAGTATGGAAATATTTTATTCCATAATGCACTACTACAGAACTTGAAGGCCATCCTTGAGCAAACTTAGCTTTCAACAAGGACAAATTAAGTGTTTCAAAGTGCCTGGAAGTAGGCTTTGTGCCAGAAACCCTAAGGACAGAAAAAGGGTCAGGTGAAATAGCCAATGTGCTAATGAGAAAATAACTTACCAACTCTGTATATTTTACTCATCAAAGCTATGTATATTCTTAAAAAAATAACATATGGATAAAGGTATTTTGTTGCTGGAGAGCTTCTCTCCAGGTTCCCCAAGCCCCGCAGTCCCACAATCCACTTATAAAATAATCACTCAGACGCTTGTATCACTTATAAACTGTATGGCCATGGCAGGCTTCTTGCTAACTGTTCTTTTATCTTAAATTAACCCATTTTTATAAATCTATACCTTGCCACGTGGCTGGTGGCTTACCAGAGTCTCTACATGCTGTTTGTCCTGGCGGTGGCTGCAGTGTCTCTCCCCAGCCTTCTGCTTCCCAGAATTCTCCTCTCTCCTTGTCCCACCTACTTCCTGCCTGGCCACCTACTTCCTGTCTGGTCACTGGCCATCAGTGTTTTATTTATATAGAATGATATCCACAGCATTTTCCCTTTTTTTCTTTTTTTAAAAAGTAAGGTTTTAACTTTAACATGGTAAAATTACATATAACAAAACAATTATCGAGCAGGAATTACAGTTACAATATTAAAGAAGATGTCCTATCTATCTTATATTTGTGAGTTTAAGGTTTTATATCTAACTTATCTTTTGTCATAACTGAGGAAATTACATCTATCTAGTTTTCAACCACATCAAAGACCTGAGAAGGAACATAATGGTACCTGAGAAATGGTAGATGGATGTAAGCAACTTCGGGAATCTTGCAAGAGTAGACCAAGACAGCTGGCAGCCTGGACAGTCACCTAATGTTTCTCAGCATTGTTGGTGCATTCAAATTGGCTACAGGCCTAGAGTATCTGACAGACCATTTTCAGAAGCAGGATTTCTGAAAGACCATCTTACCCTGTCTTGGCAGAGTACAGTGGTCGCTTTCCTTGTGTCCCGCTTGTCCAGAAAGGACAGCATTGCATTTGTACTGTCAGCCATCAAGGCAAGGGCAGTTCTTTGCCCCGTAGGCCATTTTGTGCCAAAAAGACAAACTTCCAAATGGAAATGTCTTAGAAGCCCAACATTCTCTCGGGATCAATTGGTGCAGCCAGGAGCAATTGTGCCTCACGTCAACAGAATTCTAAGTTATTTAAATGCCATATTCTCTAGGTCTATGAAGTGTTTGAAGATTACCTGTCTATCTGAAATATATCTATGTATACCTAGAAGACTTAACTAACATGGCTACAAATATGATTATCATAGATGACTAATTATTAATCTATTTTTAATTATCCATTACAATTTTAAATGAGTTACATAAACATAATACCTCAAACAAGAATAGAAATATATATATATACAGTATAACAAAATTAACTTCAAGTTTGTATCAATAAACTAAAATTTATACCAATGTAAAACATTTTAAACATAAACTAAAATCTATACCAATGTAAAACATTTTAAACAAGTTGTTCTTTAAAAGTAGGTTGATTAATCTATCCTTTTATCTTATCATCTCTATATCCTCCTATATATCTATATCAAATCCCCTTTTCTTTTTTAGAAAGAGATCACATTTATAATCAACCTGTTTTAAATAAAAATATTGGTTTTTCTCTGTCCCATACCAGAGGGCTCTTCTGATTTGGGACACAAGAATCTCTTAACCATTTTTTTTTTAAAAACAATATGTCTGGGTTTAGAGGGGGAGTGAGCCAATTCCACCTCTAAAGCCAGCTTGGTATATTTGGGAATTTGGGAGTAGCATCTCTTACTACTTCCTGCTGGAGGGGGGCGCTGTATCTTATGGGGAAGCAAAGAAAATTTTAAGCCTATGGGGTAGTCCTTGAGGCTGTATTGTGTGAACCAGTTGCCTTGAAACCGCTCTGGATGTTGGATCATCTGGGCCATGGTGTCATCGGAGACCTTTCAGGGGGTCTTGGCTGGTGAAACCTGATGTATCTTAATCTGGAACAAATCCACAGTCTCTGGCTTTCTGTGGAAACAAAAGCAAAACCTCTTTTCCAAAGTAACATATCCTTATATCCAAATTTTGAAGTCAAGGTACCTTTAAAATATACATTTTGGCATAACTCAACAGCTTTTGCAATCAAATGTTTTTCTTCAGTTACGAATATCAAAGACAACATAATCCAGATTCTCTGTGTGGTAGCCATCTTTATGTGGCTTATGTTTTATATTACCTTGAACCTATTGCTTTAAACTGCACCATTTTAAGACTGAAACAGCACTGTGGCTGTTGGCTCCGCCCACTTCAGCTTCCCAACATGGCGGTGGTACGTTTTCTGCCAGCTCTGGGAGTCATCAAGTCTCAGAAATAGTGGGTCTAAGCTTTTATCAAAGCAGCGTGTAGCCCAGAAACCTCTTTTTTTTTTTTAAATACTAGTAAAGACTAAATCTACCACACAGTGTAATGTGCCGCTGGCAGACGCCTCATTCCTGCCACACTGCCGGTCAAACGCACACGCCAGGAACCCGCCAGTGTTCAAACCCGCGTTTTGCGGCATCTAGCTGCCTGTATGAGACAAGAACCAGGAACCTGTTTTTGGCTCTGTTTAGAATTGGTTATTAAATATTCTCAGGTTTAAGGTGGAAACTCGAGCCGTTGGGCGCCATTTGTTGCTGGAGAGCTTCTCTCCAGGTTCCCCAAGCCCCGCAGTCCCACAATCCACTTATAAAATAATCACTCAGACGCTTGTATCACTTATAAACTGTATGGCCATGGCAGGCTTCTTGCTAACTGTTCTTTTATCTTAAATTAACCCATTTTTATAAATCTATACCTTGCCACGTGGCTGGTGGCTTACCAGAGTCTCTACATGCTGTTTGTCCTGGCGGTGGCTGCAGTGTCTCTCCCCAGCCTTCTGCTTCCCAGAATTCTCCTCTCTCCTTGTCCCACCTACTTCCTGCCTGGTCACTGGCCATCAGTGTTTTATTTATATAGAATGATATCCACAGCAGTATTTCTAGACAATTTATTTAGAAGGTAATTAATTGTAAACAGACCTTCTTTCCAAGAAATGCGAAAAGGAACTATGTGCACTGGAAAAGTAGAATGATAGTATTATATGAGAACACTTGCACATGTAACTATGGCAAGAATAACTACTGGGAATTCAGATTGCTTTCACATAGTAGTACTGGAAAATCACTCCACTGCTTCCTTTAATAGGAAATCAGAAGGAGAAAATGTGTAAGGAAGTTACACCTGGAATAATGTGTTAAGGAGGATGAAGTATGAGGAACATAATTTATGGCATAAAAAGCATCACGTGCAGGGGAAGGAAGAAAACAAGAGTACTTTAATAATTTTTATTTCTATTTTTGGCCATCAGATTTAATTTATCAGATTGAAATAACCCGTTACAACCATCAAGTGTTCTCTGTAAACATTTTGTGTGCTTCAAAGCAACAGATTTTAATAGAATTAAACACCTACATCAATAAGAAGCAACATTGCAAATAAATACTGTACTGTTGCATCTCAAGTATAAACAACATACATAAAAGGTAGAAGGAAAAATAATGAACTGTGGGTAGTATATAAAATTCTGTGTAAAGAAACTATCAAAAATCAATGAAATGAAGAAATGGATTTTTGGAATGAGAAATAGCAGTGTCATACCTTTACCCACTCCAATTGAAAAAATAAATGAGAAAAGACATGAAAGAATTTTATCAAGGACAAATAAGGACAATTTGGCTGATACAACAGAAATATAAAGGCTCATTAGAGGCTGTACAGAATAATTATACAACAGCAAATTGTAAAATCTAGAAGACATAGGTATGATGTTACACATATATAACGCATCGTGGTCTAATCAAGAAGAATCAAGGAAAGATGAGCAAGGCATTGGTGATCTTCAAGACTGAAGCAGGAAGTTGGTGTTTCCATTAGAGAAAAGCCAGAATCCGAATCTTTACATTTATTTTGAATTTCAACAACTAATACTATTTTTAAGTGAATTATTCCAAAAGAAATAAATGCAAAGGTATTCTTCCATCTCATTCTGGAAAATTAGCATTGTTTTGGCAACTAAACCAGACAAATATTCAACAATGAAAGGCAAACTGCAGACTAGTGTCCCTGACCAATTTAGGATAAACATCCACACCAAAATATCAGCCACCAAATTCACCAGCAAATTAAAAACATCACTCAACAGGATCAAATAGCATTTCTGTCAGATATAGAAGAATAGTTTAGCATCTTATGTGAATCAATAATCATGATAAGCCACATTAATCAACTGAAGTACAAAATAACATGATTAAACCAGTAGCTGAAGAAAATAGAGGTTAGGAAAATTCAACATCCCTTCATGAGGCAATCTATTAGCACACAAAAAATATAAATAACATACCTTAGTTGTGGGTAATGGGGTTTCATATATTCCCAAGCATTACAGGTTATTACAATGTTGTTGGTTATCCTTCTAAGTCCCTGCAGTTGAGACAAAGTGGAATTTTTTTCAACTTGAAAAAAAATTTATAGGAAAATTGCTTGAACTGGAAAATAACCTACTGAGTGAGGTAGCTTAGATCCTGAAAGACAACAAACAACCCATATTCCCATAGCACTATATCCTAGACTTATACACAAAGGACTACTGCTGAAACACTTGGACATTCCTATTCATTGTCACTCTATTCACAACAGCTAGGAAATGGAATAAATTTAGCTGCCCACCCACCAGTTGAAGAAAGGATGATAAGATATGGTATATCTTCAAATTGAAATTTTTTTCACCTTAAAGAAACTAAATTGCAGGATAGAACTAGACAATATCATACTGAATAAGATAGCTTAGGTCCTGAAAGACAGCAGATGACCCATATTCCCACTCTATGTGGACCCTAGCTTCTTATTTTGAAGTTTGTGAGTTTATTTTGGACTACCTTATTGAATTTAGGAAGCCAGAAAGGAGCCATGAACAAGTAGACAAAAAAGTCTTTGTTGGGGGAGTGTTAGAGCAGAATGCAAATAATATGAAAGTACAAGTGAGCAATGGATTTGGAAGAAATTAAATCAAAGATGGGCACAAATAAGGAGAGAAGTGAAATAAAGTTGAGAATATATGAAAACTCCACATATAAGCTTACTACATTGTAAGCTAATTAAAAACACAATTGGAAATAGCCACTTTGAGCACAAGTAGCCAACATGTATGGATAACCTAGAAGAATAGGTTACCAAAAAATAATCCAAATGCTAGGCTTGCTTGTGAGCTGTCTGTCTGGAAACCCTAGAGTTTCCCACCTTCCAGACATGACTGGCAACTAAAATGGCATTACCTCATGACTTTCATAATTAGGTGGTAAGACCCTATTGCTAATAACAATGAGTACTGTGATTAAAGGACACAGGGTGATCAATCTGATTCTGAGCTGGAAGCTCCTTCCTTGCTGGGAAGCTTTTCTAGAAATTGAAGCTGCTGCACCGGCTAACAGGAGTAAAAAGTCATTGGTGATTCTACCCAGCTGTTGTGCCTGCATGCCACAATTCCCACTTATCAAAAAAATATGTATCCAGTAGTACAATAATGGCATGACTATTATGGGAGAAGTAACTGCCCTATGATTACATTTGAGGCCTGGACATAAGTCCATGTGTGGAAGCTCACAGGCACAGAGCATTGATTCTCAATCTGTGAGTTGCAATCCCTTTGGGTGGTCACATATCAGACATTCTGCATATCAGATATTTACATTATGATTCATAATAGTAGCAAAATTATAGTCACGAAGTAGTAACAAAATTCTTTTATGGTTGCAGGTTACCACAACATGAAGAACTGTATTAAAGGGTTGACGTATTAGGAAGGTTGAGAACCACTGTTCTAGGGGAGAATTTACTGGTGATGTTTTGCTAAAGTGTACATGCTGTTAAACTGCCTTCAGAATATTTAAAATCAGAAAGTAATCTGGAGAGAAAGAAAAATGAACTGAAGACTACCAAACATCAAATGTACATACATAGTCCTCAAAAGCCGAATCTAAATACATAGTCCTTTGTTGAACTTAGAACATTCGGTACCTGTCAGAGCAGAGCTAGTCTCCTCTGGCTGTAGAAACCTCATCTTCAACTCAAATGCTGCTTCAGCCTGTGCTCCATAGGAAAGAGTGGAGGGCCATTCAACTCATTTAACAATGTTTTTCTATTTATGATGTATGAATTCATTCAGTCATCCTTTAACTACAAGCTCTTATTTGCCTCTTAAGTATACTTTTAAGGTTAATTTGGATTTTTTTTAAAATTTTTGTTTGCAATGGAAAAGCAGTTTCCAAGTATTTACTTTACTCAACAAAAAACTGTAAATACTCTTAAAATAACATTTTCCTTCTTTTTTTGTTTTATTCCTCATGTTCCCATCCTCTATCCCCTCCTCTCTACTCCCTCAGCTCCAGGTCCCCAGTTTACCTAGGAAATCTCATCTATTTCCCTTTCCCAAGGCAATTCATGCATCCCTGTTTGGGTCCTCCTTGTTATCTAGATTTTCTGGGGCTGAGGATTATAGTCTGGTTATCCTTTGCTTTACATCTACTATCCACTTATGAATGAGTACATATCTTGTTTGTCTTTCTGGGTCTGAGTTACCTCACTAGGATGATTTTTTTCTAGTTCCATCCATTTGCCTACAAATTTCATAATCTTGTTTTTTACTGCTGAGTGATACTCCATTGTCTAAATGTGCCACATTTTCTTTTTCCATTCTTTGGTTGAGGGGCATTGGAGTTGTTTCCAGGTTCTGGCTATTATGAATTATGCTGCTATGAACATAGTTGAGCAAGTGTCCTTGTGGTATGATTGAACATCCTTTGGGTATATTCCCAAGAGTGGTATCACTGGGTCTTGAGGTAAATTGATTTCCAATTTTCTTAGAAACCACCATATTGATTTCTAAACTGTCTGTACAAGTTTGCACTCCCACCAGCAGTGGAGAAGTAAGTGTTCCCCTTACTCCACATCCTCTCCAACATAAGCTGTCTATAGTGTTTTTGATCTTAGCCATTCTGACAGGTTTAAGATGGTATCTCAGAGTTTTTTTTTATTTGCATTTCTGTGACAACTAAGGATGTTGAGCAATTCCTTAAATATCTTTCAGCCATTTTAAATTCTTCTGTTGAGAACTCTTTCTTTGGATATGTACCCCATTTTTTTTTGAGACAGAGTTTCTTTATGTAACAGTCCTGGCTGTCCTGGAACTCACTTTGTAGACCAAGCTGGCCTTGAACTCAAAGAGATCCACCAGCCTATGACTCCCAAGTTGCTAGGATTAAAGGCATGCACCACCACTGCACAGTTGTATCCCATTTTTTGTTAAATTGGGTTATTTGGTATTTTGACATCTAGTTTCTTGAGGTCTTTATATATTTGGAGATCAGCCCTCTGTCAGATGTGGGGTTGGTGAAGATCTTTTCCAATTCTGTAGGCTGCCTTTTGTTCTGTCGACCATGTCCTTTCAGTACATGAGGTTCCATTTGTTAATTGTCGATCTCAGTGTCTATGCTACTGGTGTTATATTCAGGAAGTTGCCTCCTGTGCCAATGTGTTCAATGCTACTTCCCATTTTGTCTTCTATCAGGTTGAGTGTAACTGGATTTATGTTGAGGTTTTTGATCCATTTGGACTTGAGTTTTGTGCATGTCAATAGATAGGGATTTATTTGTATTGTTCTATATGCTGACATTCAGTTTTGCCAACATCATCTGTTGACGATGCTTTATTTTTTCCATTGTGCAGTTTTGGCTTCTTTGTCAAAAATTAGGTTTTCATAGGTGTGTGGATTTATGTCAGTGTATTCAATTCAATTCCATTGATCCACATGTCTGTTTTTATGCCAATACCAAGCTGTTTTTATTACTATAGTTCTATAGTAGAACTTGAAGTCAGGGATGGTGATGCCTCCAGAAGTTCCTTTGTACAGGGCTGTTTTAGCTACCCCGAGATTTTTGTTTTGAGTATTGTTCTTTCAAGGTTTGTAAAGAATTGTGTTGGAATTTTGATGGAGATTGAATTGCTTTTGGTAAGATTGCCTAGAGCTGGAGAGTGCAGTCCCACAGCCCACTTATAAAATAAACACACAGACTCATATTATTTAAACTGTTTGGCCTAATGGCTCAGGCTTCTAGCTATCTAGTTTTTACATCTTAAATTAACCCATTTCTATAAAACTATACCCTGTCACATGGCTTGAGGCTTACCAGTATCTTACATGTTGGTACTCATAGTGGTGGTTGGCAGCATCTCCTGACTCAGCCTTCTTGTTCCCCCCCAAATTCTCTTCTCTGCTTGTCCCACCTATACTTCCTGCCTGGCTACTGGTCAATCAGCATTTTATTTATAAAGAGTGATATCCACAGCACTTCCTCTTTTCCTTTTTTCAAAAAGGAAGGTTTTACCTTTTACATAGTAAAATTACATATAGCAAAACAATTATTAAGCAAGAATTACAATTACAATATCTAGTCTATTTATAATATCTAGCCTATTTAGCAAAATTAAAGAATATATTCTATCTATCCTATATTTGTGAGTCTAAGGTTTCATATCTAACTTATCTTTTATCATAACTAAGGAAAATTATAACTATCTAGTCTTCAACTACATCAAAGACCTCAGAAGGATATAATATTACCTGAGAAATGGGAGAAAGATGCAAGCAACTTTCGGGAATCTTGCAAGAGTAGACAGAGACAGCTGGTAGCCTAGACAGTCACCTAATGTTCCTTTTTAATGTTGGAGCATTTGTCTTCAGCCCACAGGCCTAGAGTCTCTCAATCACTTCTCTCTGTGTCCTGTAGAATGTCTGGCAATTTCCTCTGAGAAGCAGGAACCTGAAGGACCATTTTGCCAAGCAAAGTTCAGTGAGTCCTGCATGTCCAGTCGATCAAGCAGTCCAGGCAAGAACAGTTTCTTGCCCAAATGGCTATTTTTGCCAAAGCAAAGATAAACTCCATATGGAGTGTCTTCGGTGCCCATCCTCCTCTCTGAAGTAAATCGATGCTGCCAGGAGCAGACATGTCTCATTGTCCAGAAAGTCTAAATTTTTAAAAATATTTTAAATTCCATATTCTGTAGGTCTTTGAAGTGTTTGAAGATTACCTATCTATCTGAAATATATCTCTGTATACCTAGAAGACTTAACTAACAAGGCTTTAAGTTTGACTATTATAGAAGACTAATTGTTGCATTACAATTTAAATGAGTTGTATAAACATAATACCTTAAACAAGAGTAAAATTACACATACAGTATAACAAAATTAGCGTTAAATTTGTATCAATAAACTGAAAGCCATAGCAATGTAAAACATTTTTAAACAAGTTGTTCTTTAAAAGTAGGTTCAATAATCTACCCCTTTATCTTATCTATATCATACTTCCTTTACTTCTTTAGAAAGAGATTACATTTATAATCACCCTGATTTAAATAAAAATATTTGTTTTTCTCTGTCACACACCAAAGGGCTCTTCTGATATGGGACAAAAGAATCTCTTAACCCCCTTTTTTTTAGCAATATGTTTGGGTTTAGAGGAGTGAGCCAATTCCTTCTCCAAAGCCAGCTTGGTATATTTGGGAATTTGGGAGTAGCTTCTCTTACTACTTCCTGCTGAAGGGGGGTGCTGTATCTTATGGGGACACAAAGAAAATTTTAGGATTATGGTTTAGTCTGTGAGGGTGTATTGTCTGAGCCAGTTGCCTTGAAACCATTCTGGATCATCTGGGCCATGGTGTCATCGGAGATCTTTCAGGGTGTCTTGGCTGGTTAAACCTGATGTATCTTAATCTGGAACAAACCCATAGCCTCTGGCTTTCTGTGGAAACAAAAGCAGAGCCTCCTTTCCAAAGCAACATATCTTTAGATCCAAATTTTGTAGTCAAGATACCTTTAAAATATACATATTGGCTTAACTCAACATTTTTTACAATCAAATGTCTTTCTGCAGTTAAGAATATTAAAGATAACATAATCCAGATTCTCTGTGTGATATCCATGTTTTTGTGGCTTGTCTTTTATATTAATTTTACTGTCTCTTTAAAGACTTTATTTTTTAAAACTATGTATTTCTTTGTATAACTGTATATATTACCTTTTTTGTCTCTTTCAAGCCTGTATGTGTTTTACACACATTGTAAACTATTCTATCTGAATCTGCCTTATTGTGAACCTATTGATTTAAACTGCAGCATTCTAGGACTGAAATGGCCCTGTGGTTGCTGGCTCTGCCTGCCTTAACCTCCACTACATGGCGGTGGTACATTTACTGCCAGCTCTGAGAGCCATCAACTCTTAGAAACAGTGGGTCTATGCTTTTATCAAAGAAGCATGTAGCCCAGTAACCTCTTTTTTTTAACTAGCAAAAACTATATCCAACACAAAGCATAGTGCATAGCTTGGAGACACCTCTGTGTAATAGTATAAGCACGCCACAAAACCGCCATACTGCCAGTCAAACGTGTATGCCAGGAACCTGCCATATTAGCTCAAATCCACAGGCTGCCGCTAACTTTAGAGACAATTAGGAAGCTGTTTTTACCTCCGTTTTAGAATTTTTTTCCTCAGGTTTTATGTGAAAACTCTTGCTAACCCATTGGGTGCCATTTGTAGCTGGAGAGTTTCTTCCCAGCTCCTGCCAAGCTCTGGCAGTCCCATAGCCCACTTATAAAATAAACATACAGACTCTTACATTATTTGAACTGTTTGGCCTAATGGCTCAGGCTTCTAGTTCTTACATCTTAAATTAACCCATTTCTATAAATCTATACCCTGCCACATGGCTCGTGGCTTACCAATATTTTATATGTTGGTACTCATGGTGGTGGCTGTCAGCGTCTCCTGACTCAGCCTTCTTGTCCCCAGAATTCTCTTTTCTGTTTGTTCCTCTTATACTTCCTGCCCGGCTACTGGCCAATCAGCATTTTATTTATACAGAGCAATATCTGCAGCACTATTGCCACTTTTATTATGTTAAGCCTACCTATCCAAAAGCATGGGAGAATTTTCTATTTTCAGATATCTTCTTCAATTTCTTTCTTCAAAGACTTAAAGTTCTTGTCATACAGGTCTTTCACTTGTTTGGTTAGAGTTAACCTAAGATATTTTATATTATTTGTGGCTATTGTAAATGGTGTTGTTTCTCTGATTTCTTTTTCAGCCCCTTTATCATTTGTATATTGTAGCTAGAGTTTTCCTGCCTTACCCACAGTCAGGACAACTCTTTGTCACCTGTCAGTCCCACAGCTGCTCAGACCCAACCAAGTAAACACAGGGACTTATATTGCTTACAAACTGTATGGCCGTGGCAGGCTTCTTGCTAACTGTTCTTATATCTTAAATTAATCCATTTCCATAAATCTATACCTTGCCACGTGGCTGGTAGCTTACCTGTGTCTTCACATGCTTCTTGTCATGGTGGCGGCTGGCAGTGTCTCTCCACCTCAGCCTTCCACTTCCCAGAATTCTCCTCTCTCCTTGTCCCACCTACTTCCTGCCTAGCCACTGGCCAATCAGTGTTTTATTTATTGACCGATCAGAGCAATGTGACATACAGACCATCCCACAGCAGTATATAGGTCTTTTGGTTTTTTTGAGTTATTCTTGTATCCTGCCACCACATTACTGAAGGTTGTTTATCAGTTGTAGGAGTTCCATGGTAGAATTTTTGGGGTCACTTAGGAAAATCTAAAGAAATGGACAATTTTCTGGATAGGTTCCACATACCAAAATTATATTAAAACAAGATAAACAATTTAAATAGACCTATTGCCCCTAAGGAAATAGAAGCAAACATTAAAAGTCACCCAACCAAAAAAAAAAAAGCCCAGGGCCAGATGATTTCAGTCCAGTATTCTACCAGAATTTCAAAGAAGAGCTAAATACCAATACTCCTCATATTCTTCCACATAGTAAAAACAGAAGAAACATTGTCAAAGTCTTTTTATGAGGCTGAAGTTACCATGATACCAAAACCACACAAGTATGCAACAAAGAAAGAGAATTACAGACTGATCTCCCTCATGAACATTGATGCAAAAATATTCAATAAAATATTGGCAAACCAAATCCAAGAATACATCAAAAAAAAATCATCTGCTGTGATCAAGTAGGCTTCATTCCAGAGACAAAAAGGTGGTTCAACATATGAAATTCTGTCAATGTAACCCACCATATAAACAAACTGAAAAAAAAAAGATCGTCTCATAGATGCTGAAAAAGCCTTCAACAAAATCCAACACCTCCTTCATGATAAAGATCTTGGAGACATCTGGGATACAAGGAACATACCCAAACATAATAAAAGCAGTATACAGCAAGCCAACAGCCAATATCAAATTAAAATGGAGAGAAACACAAAGCCATTCCACTAAAATTAGGAATAATACAAGGCTGTCCACTCTCTCCATATCTATTCAATCTAAAACCTCAAGTTCTAGCTAGATCAACAAGACAATAAATGGAGATCAAGGGAATACAAATTAGAAAGGAAAAAGTCAAACTTTTGCTTTTTGCAGATAATAAGAGCCCATTTTCTAAGCAAAGTTGACAAGGAGTATGCTGAGAGGAGCTATTGTTTTCTCTTTTCATTTTTTTTTTTCAATTTTCTGAAACAGGGTCTCACTATGTGACATTGGCTGGCCTGGAACTCTCTGGGTAAAACAGGTTAGGCTTGAACTTACAGAGATCAACTTGCCTCTGCTGCCCTAGTGCTAGGTTGAAAGACTTGTGCTAAGTTGAAACCAAAGATGAAGATGTGTACCCGGCTGGTAAGTGTCTGTATTGGGCATAGTTTTGTGACAAAATCAGCTCCATATGACTTCAGAGTCCACTTCCATAATGGGAAAACTCACCCCAGAGGTGACCAGAAGCAGCCAATTAGAATGTGTAAATCTCTCTATTCAGACTAGAAATCAAAGGGAAGAAGCTGTGAATAGTGAACTGGAGATTTAGAGTTTTTCCCATGGCTGTATAACCCTAACCTCTGAGAAGACTATATGGCCACCTTTGTACTGGAAAACTGCACCTTGGTGGAGGGCTCAAAGGCCTGGGGTCAGAACTCTGGGTGGGTTCTCCTGTGGGCAAGCTATATCGCTAGCGTTGACAATGTTGCACTTGGTGAATAGTCAAGTTTGTATAGTAATCATGTACAGAGTGGAAGCTGTTGACGCTGTCCAGCTGAGAGCTGGGACTGAGGCAGTGATGACAGCAAGTGCTTGTGGTCCGGCTGTTCTCCTAGATTAACTGTGTTCTTCTGGCTCCCAATTCCCACCCTCCCATGGGGACACCAGGTAATGAGGACACAGTATGTAGTGACTCCTTCTCTCCCTGTGACAAGGCTGAATGACAGGGGAATGTTGTTGGGAGCCGAATTCCATCAGCTGGCAAATACACAGAGGACCCACGGCTGGGACCTATGTTTATAAAAATCAGATATATATTCCATTAAAAATAAATGAATAAATGCTTTAAATAGAGAGGAGAAGGAATTTGCTAGGCTTTTCTTTATTTAGTGGGAAATGCTTGTGATCCTTAACAGCGTAGATCTCTCAGACTCCCTCTCAGCAATATTTCTCCTACAAAGATCATAGAGAATAATCATACATGGCAGAATTCTGGAAAGATTTGAGGTAATTTTATTCATCAAGGGAAATTTGAACATTGAACTTTTCTTTCTCAGGTGAACTTTTAATATTGACTTTTTTTTTTATTTCTCAGGTGAAATCAAACAGTGAGTGCTTATTGGTCAGTTAAAATTTGACAATGTAGTTATGTACTGTCCTTAATATAAGGCCAAATACAGGATAATGGGGTGATAGTTTATTTGTGCTTTAATAAATAAAGCTTGCCTGGAGATTCAGAGGAAAAAGTTAGCCACAACACTGAAGTCATGCAATGTTAGCACACGCCTTTAATACTATCACTTGGCAGGCAGGATCTCTGTGTGTTCAAGGCCAAACTGGTAACAGAGCCAGGTGTGGTGGCACACACCTTAAATTCCAAAACTAGTGAATCATGGAGGTCTGTACAGCCAGGCAGGAAGTGACAAAAGTTGTGCGGGAAGAGGAAGTGATGTAGCTGAACGGGGAGAGCAAATCAGATGGCAGGACAGCAAGGCATATAGACATGGGTAGCTATGTATTTGGAAGCTGCCATGTTGATAAGGTAAGGTTAGCTGTGGCTTTCCCTATTTCCTTGATCTCTCTAAGGCTTCCACTTCTGTATCTGGCTCCATGTTTTTATGTAATAAGACCATTTAGAAATTCATCTACAGGATAATAATATCAAAATGACTGTAAAACAAATCAGGAAAGAAATGAGATAACCTTTTTTTTTTCAGGCAGTGTTAAAGGAGGTGGGCCACTGTCCAAACTACCTCCAAAGCCACCTACTAGACAATTTGGTGGGCTCCATTTGACATTGCAATAACAGTGGTATTTATCATTGCAAGCTCCTTGCACATTGCATAGGTCTGGTGAACAATCACTTACCAAAACAGACGACTTATTGGCACACTTCCAGTCAATGCAGATTATGTTCTGGACCACAAGCTGTGCCATCTCTCACTGCTCCAATATCAGCTATGGTTGTTTCCAAAGTAGTAATCTGCAGTCCAGCAGGTGACATCATTGAAATGAGTCCAATGCATGGTGCCATGTTCCCTCAAAAGTGGAAGTTTTTCATGTTCACACTTAAATCTGAGACATTGCATCTTATGTATTCAATGCTTGTATCACCACAGTTACACAGCGGTCACCCTTGGCATTCATTTCAAGTAGCACTTCTCATTTGCACTCTTGGCTTTAGGGCCAAAAATCTGACACTGTTCCTCATGAGTGTTACATCTACTTCCATAACAAACACCACCCTTACAAGGGCCCCCATCCTACACATATACATCTTCAGGACACTTAGATGAAGTTTCATTGGACCACTCTGAAAGGTCACATTCACTCGTCTTTGTCCTACACTGTGCCCACTGGCATAAACTTGGAATCTCTGCCACATAGTCCAAGTGCACAATCAGCATTGGGTTTCAGAACATAGCCCTTTTGACAACATTGATCATTTTTACATGACCCAGTGGATCCACAATCACACTGCTCTCCTTCTTCAATCATTATCCCCACATAGACTCAATGTCACAATGATGTCTTCATCTGGTGAATCAAGCAAACGTGTTTTTTTAGGCAGTGCTGGTCATCATTTGAGCAGAATTGCGGTTGCCGAATCTAGTGGGAATAGTTCTCACTGTGGTAATTATGCATTTTTTTTTATTCTTACAAGTGCATGTCCTGTCATCATGGCACAGATTATGACCTAGCTCGTGTGCCAGAATGCATGGAAAGTCAGAGGGTGAGTCTGATGTGAAACTGTCAGCTACACAGTTCATATCTGAGGCACAAACTGTTTCAATATGGGCTAGTCATAAATAAATACCATATCCTTAATTTACCCAATGACGTATGGCATCATGCTTAATTTGATAATTAAGGTCGCCTGTCTTCCAAATGCAAAATCTTGTTAGAAGAGGGTCTATGTTGGTTTCCACTGATAGGTGAATCTTTTCATTCCAGATCTCAAGTCCAACTAAAATCACTTCAAATTTTATGGGAATATAAAAGTCATTCAACCCATTCACAACTGTGTTTGCTTCAATTTGAGTAGTTGTGACGTTACTTCCTGTATAAACAAATTGCTTATTATCTATCACCACAGCAAACTTGAATCCTTTTGTGTGCCCACCAGCCTTCATAGCTGTTTTGCTTCAGGTTACTGTCCCTGTAAAGTTCCAATTGTCTTGCTATTTTTTCATTAATTAATCCACATCTCATTGAGAGTAATTGTGTGTCCTCAATGGTGATCTTATAAACCAAATGTTCAAGTGTGAAATAAGGACTCTTGGGCTTGATTTCAAAAATAGTGTCGTTTATCTGCAGTGTTCCTTGGAAAGCAGCAAAAACAGGTGGTAATAGCAACTGGGTCCCCATCCATATAGCCATGATAGTAGCAGTTATGTTATTCTGGACAAAAGGATGGTCCTCAAGTAGAGCACCATGGTCAGTGTACGTGTACACAGAGAGCTGTCTGGATACTAAAATCCTCTTAGGCTTCATGCTGATAATGTGTCTCTGACCAGCAAAGTGTCAGTGTTCTTCAAAGGTTTCACCAATTCTGGGGGGCTGTTGTATCGAGGATGGACAGACAGTAAAAAATAAGATAAGATAAGCAACATCCATGCCCAAGGCTATGGGTGAGTGATCTTCACATGCCCCGGTTTCTCACCCACAGCCACCATGTCCAATGACAGAGCCAAGGAGAAGCAGAAGAATGTGTTGCCCTCTGTGTCCTGACTTTCTCTGGTTGCATTCAGCACTGACTTTTACCACTTACTCTTCTGGTGTATTTGGTCCACCAGAGTATCAGGATTAAAAGTAACATGGAAAATAAAGGCAGACATAGGTGTGGGTAAAGCATGATCAACTCTGATTAGAAGATAAAGCAACAGAGTATAGGCTAAAATGGATGAGAATTTGGTCCAACCAATTTGTATCAACTGTGTGTATGGATTTTCAGCTTAATTGTGGTAAACTACACTTGTTCCTGAAGAAGCATGTTTCTCATACACCCTCAGCATTTAAAAGTATCCCTCTTTATCATTTCAATGAGGTCTCGTTTTACAGCTTTCCTAACCAACAGATAGGACTCTCAATTGAAAATTGACACTGTTTTTCAAAAGTTGTTATCATTGAACTTCAGTCCTGGTGATTTCAGTTGTAAAGCAAAAATAAATTCCTGCTTATTTAGTACAGGCTAGACGTCATTTCAGTCCCTGAATTATTCCCATCAGTGACAGGAAATATTTTTAGGAAGAGAATTATATTCACCTGGATTTTGATTTTCGTTTATCATTATAATGCAAGTGTGACTGGTGGCGATGGATGTTCAGGTGCTATCCAAGGTCACATGAATTGTTTGAGAGGAGTTTATATAGGTGATTGTACATGTACATGGATGCCAGAGTTCATGCCAAAATGCTGGTATTGAGGAAGCATATACATTGATTTTATATTTACATTTTACACATTTCTGTTTTATTTATTTGCACTCTTTGTGCATTTATGTACATCAGTGTATAAGTGGGTATGTGAGTTGTCTGTGAGTTTGGGTTTTGGTGTGTATAGAGGCCAAAGGTTGACCTTGCACATACTTACAAAGTCACGGTCCAACTTTAGTTTGACACCAAGTCTTTTTCATTGACTTGGATCTTACTAAAGAGGTTAGGTTGGTCCCAGAAATCTTCCTGTCTCTACTTCCCCAATGCTGGGATTACAAGATTATTACCACACTGACTGCCAATAAGCCACATCAGAAAACTGGGCAGTGACAGAGATTTTTAGTGAATATGCTAAAATTATTATTAAAATTCTGACATGTTGAGTCACTGTCCATGACTGTTTTCATTCATATTAGATAATTATCATAAAGTATAAGTTTATGCTTTAATAAAAAATATTTATAAAACCCTAATGTAGCATTGTTGAGATTGTATCAAAATAAGTTTCAGAATTTATTATTAAAATGATATACCCGAAGTAAATAATAGAAAAAAAATGGAAAAATCTGAGCGTGTCTGATATTGGATTCATTAAATTATTGTATAAAATGATTCTGGAACCCTAGCTCATGAGAGAGCATAGTATTGTATTCAAACAATAGTACAGTGTGATAACAGTGACTTTCAGGTATCTCTCAAATGCTAACTAACACCTTTCCATTGCTTTTTGCTCCCCACAACTTGATCAAAGTCATCAACAGCCAAATGCCACCTATGTTAGCTGTCATTTAAAGTATACTCAGTTACACTAAAAAACATACATAATCACCAAAGAGAGACTAGAAAATATTTAAAAGGAATTCCATGACCTAAATATGAACAATTGGAAAAAAGTCATGGGATGTATATTTTTTCACTTGGTAATCATCTATTCTTATCTCTTATTGAATGAAGCTCCTGAAGACTTACCATGACAGAGTGATGCTCATAGCTCTAGTTCTGGCTCTGCTGTGGAATCATTGGTAACACTCATCTTCTGAGACCACACATGATAATGAGAACTCAAGGACTCTCCTTTGTCTGTCATGGGCAAAGTTCTAGAAGTTTGTACCTAACAGAAGCCTCCTAGTCCATAGAACCTGTCCACTAATGAGGTTCTTCTCATCTATTCCTCTGCCATCTCAACTAAACTTATTAGGATTTTTTTTCCATGTGAGTAAGCCTGACTTTCTCACCTTTATTTGATATGCTCCAACATTTCTAGTATAGATGAATCTCATTTTCTTCCATCCATTTTTTTTATTCCTAATATACAGTAAAATCATCTAAACTCTGTAATTTTGTTCATGTTGTAACATTTTTTTTCCAATTTCATTTCCTCAAAAGTTAACAGTGCTATGGAATATTCTATGTATTTCAAATCCCCGAGAACTGTCTGACATTTTTTTACAACATAGTCTAAGGAATCAAGTTTCTGTCACTTCTTCTCTAAAGGTCAATTAATTATGTCAGAGACATGGAACACCTGCATATGAAGATGCTTTGTCTATTTATATAACTGCCGTGAAAACTAAGACATAGACAGAACTTAGAAGAGGGTGAATAAAATAACAGAGTAGTGATAAATGTATTTGGCAATTAACTGTTCACTAAATGGACAAATTTTGATCTTATGTTTTTAATCTCCTTAGCAATGTTCTATCATATTCATCATAAGGCAAAAAAATCCTGATGGAATTAAATGATATGGGTCCAAATCTTACCCCATTTACATGAATTACTAATTAAATCATGAAATATAGTTATCAAGTAAGACAAAATCATTTTAACAGCCAAATTCATAAATGATTAATATGTCAAGTTCTTCTGATTCTTTAAATATATTGCATATACATATACATATGCATTTAATATCAGAACAGTTAAGTACATTAAATAGATATTGAGAGATCAATGTGGAAAAAGTAGCAAAATATATGTTTTTTCACATAATATATCTTGATTATGGTTTCTCCTCCCTCTCCTTCTCCTCCTCGCAGTTCCTCCCCAACTGTCCTTCTATCTGGATCCACCTCGTTTCTGTCTCTCATTAGAAATAATTAGAAATAATCTCTGAGGGATTATAACAATATAATAATAATATAATTAATATAATATAATATAATATAATAAATATAATATAACTTAACACATTGGAATGAGACAAAACAAGCAACCAGAAGGAAAAAATGCCCAAGAAAAGGCACAAGAAACAGATATAGATGCAGAGATCCACTCAATGCACAATCAAGTATCCCATAAAAATTAAGCTGGAAGCTGTGGGAGGTATGAAAGTCCTTGTGCTCAAAGATAAGTAGTGGGGGGGGGCAGGAATATTAAATGCACATGGTTGTCCCTTCAATGGGAGGTATGTATAAGCTCTTTCTGCCCAGAATGCTGGCCATAGATTTGTTCAATAGCTTGGTGACTTTTGCACTATCCATGTGTTCTAGACCACGCTGGATCCTCCCATAGATCCTTAATATGAGCCTGTCAATCTATAGAACCTTTATGGTTCTATAGAATCTTTATGGAAGGTGTCACATATACTCACTCTATAGAACACATCATATGGAAGATGTCATGCGTACTTTAAAAGAGTTTTGATGATATCAGTTAAGTTATAAGATCAATAGAAACAAACAAATGTTGTCTAAGCTTTTTGGTAATTGCAGAATTTCATAATAGGTACGTAAAAGATTAAAAGAACAAAAAACAAGCCACCCATATACCATGTCAATACATGATTGCAGTTTAAACCAGAATTTAGGGTAGGAAATTCTAGAGCCAGTTTCATATCTTTCACTGTCAGTCATCCCACTCAAGAGCGGACCCTAAACCATGAACCCTAGTTGGAGACCTCCAAAGTCAATACCCTCTCCCTGGCCTTATTGTCTCAACTCTAAACCACCCACATGTTGTATCAGTCTGGGACAGCTTGGAATCCAGAGTCTGAATGTGAAATTCCAGAAGAAACCCCCAGAGTCAGCTTACTCATCCACTAACTCTCAAACCTTTTCCCTACTAGTGGTGATGGGGATGTCATGGAGACTGACCAAGTGAGAATTTCAGTTAGAGACATCAAAGTCAGTCCACTGTCTACTTGTCTTCTCACATATCAGCCATCCTATCTATCATGTCAATCTAACACCAGTGGGAGTCTGGACCCAGAAACAGAGAGCATTGATCATTGAAAAACAAATATCATTCAACTGGTCCAAAATCAGATGGGTTGGGGAAAGCACACACACACACACAAACACAAACACACACACACACACACACACACACACACACACACACACACACACACACACACACACACACACATCCTTGAAAATATACCTGGCAAATGAGAAAGATATCCATACCCAGAATGACCACAAATGTCCTAATTCTAGATGCCTAGATCCCATCCTAAAAACATAAACCATACCAACCTAAACAGGATCTTCTTTCAGGAACCAGGATCACTGTTGTAATGGACTCTTAGAAAAGTAAGGGAATATTGACAGCAAGACCATACTGTTGAAGACACCACATATTCAAATCACGGAGCATGTAGAAATCTCTCTGGTACTCACCTGGAAGCTTTAGCTCTACTCATGAGCTTTTGTGTGGATGGAAGGTGTTATTGTGATTAGAGAAAATTTATCATTAATCTTATTCATCTGTGAACTCTGTGTGCTACACAGTAATGGCCTGGCGTTCAAGATAAGCCTACTGGTGCAATAGTGGCATGAATATGATATGAATCATCGACCACTTCTCTTTATTAGATTTAAGGCCCACCCATGAGATACAAGCCATACCTGACACTGTTACTAAGGCTGAGATCCAGGGGCTAAATAGGTAATGAGATTTAGGGGAGAACCTACTCACTTTACTCTACAAAATGAATATAGCATTAAAATGATTCCTAATGAATTTTTTATATTATTTAACCTTATCTAGGGACCTTCTTCCTTCAGTAGATGGCAATTAAGACAGAGACTCCAAAACCAGTCAACAAGAGACTTTGGAGTGCATAGCTCTAAATGGGGCATTGATGTTACTCTTTCCCTTAAGGCTCAGGAATCTATGCTGAAGAGATGGACACAAAGATTATAAGAGCCATAAGTGGTGCATAATTGCAGGGCAACAATGTTTTCTGGACACAACAACACAGATGCAATATGAACACACAGTGACTTGGACAGCATGCAAAATGTGAGCCCAAGCCAGACAAAATCCAAGTAGGAAGGAGTTAAAATAAGCATGATTTCTACACTTTCTAGCTAAGTGGCTAGTGGCTGAAATTTCTTAATGTAATTCCATTTACAATGGCTATAAAAGAAAATGCATAGGAATGTTCTAAACAGAGGGGTTACAGGTTTCTGCATTGGGAACTATGAAACTGATAAAGAAGTGGAAGATAATGGAAATAAGATGAGTTACTAGAGTAAAAGTTTATACTATTAACATATTTGCACTGAGTAAAGGGATCTGGAGAGTCAACACACTGACTGGTAGAAGTGCTAAAATACACATGGAATGAGAAAAGTTCTGGGATACTCTGTGCAGTCTTTTAAAAATGGAGGCACCACCCTACTTTACTTTAAAATATCCATAAATTCAAGGAACACATGCTTATCTTTAGACAGCTTTCAGGAGAGGTATACATTGAGTCTGCCTTCAAGCTGTGGGTAAAGACCATGAATGGACTCCAAATAAGAACCAGTTCAGTCAGTTTTCATATTATATGCCCATCCAGATTTCTATTCTTTATACCTATTCTGTTTATATTTAATACTTCATGTTTTTAAATTATGCTATATCCATTTTCTTCTTCTTCTTCTTCTTCTTCTTCTTCTTCTTCTTCTTCTTCTTCTTCTTCTTCTTCTTCTTCTTCTTCTTCTTCTTCTCCTCCTCCTCCTCCTCCTCCTCCTCCTCCTCCTCCTCCTCCTCCTCCTCCTCCTCCTTCTCCTCCTCCTCCTCCTACTTGTCCTCCTTCCCCCTCCTCCCGTTTCTCTCTTTCTTTCTCCCTTTCTTATTTATGTTCCTCTATCATTTTTCTTTCTTTCACTTTATTCTTTGCTTTTACTCTTGCCTCTCCCAAAGAAACTAATCTTACCTGTGCTTTACCACCCCGGAGAAAGGGCTGATGCACATTATCTGATCCTATATTGTTAACTGCCTCTTCGATCTACCTTTAGGCACAGTTTTCTCATCCCCTGAAAGTTTGTCTCTACAGTTCTTCCTTCTTGTTACATTCATCTTCTTTGTTTCTACCATTCCAATAGTAGTCATTAGTCTTGGTCTATATTTTTCTTCTACTTTTTTCCAGTCACACCTACAACAAATTATACATTTGTACACACAGTGCTATCAGTGTATCTTCATTACATGAAATGATTCATGTTTAAGAACTGACAATTATACAGTAGGTTATTGCTCTGTTTATATACTGAGTCTTCTCTACATAGTGACTGTTCTTATAGGATAAGGCTTAGTAGAGAGCTTAGTAAATTGATCACAAGTCTTATAGTGGGAAATGACAGCATAACCCTGCCATGACATTCTTTCACACAGTGCAAACACTTGAAAGATGAGTGATCTAAATAAGAAAACATGGAACCAGTGATCTAACACCTCGTGTGCAAATTTAAACACAAACCCACAAATAACAGAGCCCATCTCCTTGACAATCTCCTAACTTCAACTATAAATGCCCACAGTAAGAATGACTTAGGTAAATTTTCTGATATCAATTTCAAAGCAAGTATAATAAACATGTTCAAGGAAATTAAAGTGGCATGAGTAAACTTCTAACTATAATCTGAAAGAACACAGACAATGCAATGAGGTGAAGAGGTGAATGTGGGTTAGATTAGCATATAATGAATAGGTAGCAGTGCAGAAGAAAACACAAAGTGAAAGTTGATGGAAGTGAAAATTCAAAAAGTCAAGGGAAAAGATCAGTAGAAGTCCTGACCAACTGAATACACTGGGGGAGGTCAGGATATCATGGCTCAAAGACAAGTAGAGGGATGGATTTATTCAGTCAAGGATAACAATAAATAGAACCACAAAATGCCCATATAAACTTTCAAGAACTCGGGATACTATGAAAATACCAAACCTATGAATGATTGGCATAGAAGATAAGGAAGTACTCCATGCCAACTGTATAGAATACATTTGCAATATGAACAAAGCAGAAAATATCCTGAATCTATAGAAAGAGAACCAGACCATGTGCAAGATGCAGATGGAGCATCAAGTAGACAAGTCCAGAAAAGAAATACCTAGCAGCATTTTATAATTAAGAGAGAACAAAGAAGGTATGGAGGACTGTGAGAATGAAACACCAAATCACAGAAAAGTGTAGGCTAGTGAGTTCTAAATGACATTGCATCATCTGTTAGCCAGAAAGTCACAGAGAGATGTAGCTCAAATTCTAAACTGCCAGTTGCCAACCCAACTTGCTATACTTAGCCAAACTTTCTGTCATTATTGATAGAGAAGTAAAAGTCAGGATAAAGGAGTTGTGTTTTCTTTCTGCATCAGCTCTTAATCCTGTGAGGGATTCTGTGGACCAAGGAAAATGATGGACATACACTACTGCAATAGTTAGACAACACCAAACACTATGAATCATTGAAATGACATGAGTTAGCACATACCTTTCAAAATGAACTCACAGTATTAATGGTCTCAAATCCAATCAAAAGACACAGACTAATAGATTGAGTAGAAAAAAAAAACCAACAGGATCTACATATTTGCTGAATCCATAAATACACTTTACTTTCAGATATAGACTTTTGGGGAAGGGGTAAAGGAATATAAAAAGGGGTTCCAAGCAAATGTCAGTTGGAAACAGATGGGTGTTTAAATTCTAATTTCTGACAAAAAACAAATAAACAAACACAATGAATGAGAGACACAATGTTTAAAAGCCAGAAAGTAATATTAAATGATATTACAGAAAATTTACAAACTCATTGAGATTAAGTAGCTCATGACCAATCATGACTGGGTCTCTGTACTAATTATGACTGGGTCTCAGAAGGAATGAAGAAATTTAAAAATTCTTAAAATAGGTTGAAATGAAGAGATAACATTCCAAGACCTATGGGAATTTCATATTCAGGCAAAGTACTAAAAGTGACTATGAGTGCCCAGCTGTACATGGGACATTTGTATGATCTATGCCCATTCTCAGGTCAGGGACATGGGTGGGTAGAATATAACAGGCAGTGGATGGGTGAGGAGAGCTATGAAATACTGCCTTCTGGACAGGATGTAATCACTGCGCACAGGAACTCAACAATAGCCATTGTGGTTACCTGACCAAGACTACCATAAGATCAAGTCAGTCGAACTTCCTAAGGCCCTGCCACTAGCTGAGGATCTACCAGGAGTTGACACCTTCTGAGAAAGGGGTAATACATTTCCTTTGTAGGTGTGGCACTGGAAGGTTGGCCATGTACAGGAATACCATGCCAGTGCACATAAGGTCAATACTAATATTACTTAGTGGATTGTAAGAGAAAATATATGAAGTTGGACATAAACTATATTGGGTAATAGAGATTGAGAAGGGAGTTGGGGATAGTGTGAGTATTCTTTTTTTAAATTTTATTTATTTTATTTTATTTTATAATACCATTCAGTTCTACATATCAGCCACGGGTTCCCCTATTCTCCCCCCTCCCACCCCCTCCCCTTAACCCCAGCCCACCCACCCCCATTCCCACCTCCTCCAGGGCAAATCCTCCCCCGAGGACTGCGATCAACCTGGTAAGACCCAGTCCAGGCAGGTCCAGTCCCTTCCTCCCAGACTGAGCCAAGCGTCCCTGCATAAGCTCCAGGTTTCAAATAGCCAACTCATGCAATGAGCACAGGACTTGGTCCCACTGCCTAGTTGCCTCCCAAACTGATCAAGCCATTCAACTGTCTCACCTATTCAGAGGCCTGATCCAGCTGGGGGCCCCTCAGCCTTTGGTTCATAGTTCATGTGTTTCCATTCATTTGGCTATTTTTTTTTCAATAATTGAGTAAAACCAAAATTTATTATAAGCCACAGTCATCCTAGGGACCTCCATGCTATATATATAGCCTTCATGGTTCCATGGGTTGTGGTCTGATTGTTCTTTATTTTATATCTAGAATCCACTTATAAGTGAGTACATACCATGACTGTCTTTCTGGGTTTGGGTTACCTCACTCAGAATGATTTTTTCCAGTTCCATCCATTTGCCTGCAAATTTCATGCTTTCATTGTTTTTTTCTGCTGAGTAGTACTCCATTGTGTATATGTACTACATTTTTTTCATCCATTCTTCTGTTGACAGGCATCTAAGTTGTTTCCAGGTTCTGGCTATTACAAATAGAGCTGCTATGAACATAGCTGAGCATGTATCTTTAAGGTATGAATCAGCATTCCTTGGGTATATGCCCAAGAGTGGCATGGCTGGGTCTTGAGGTAGTTCGATTCCTAATTTTCTGAGAAACTGCCATACTGATTTCCACAGTGGTTATACAAGTTTACATTCCCACCAATAGTGGAGGAGTGTTCCCTTTGCTCCACATCCTCTCCAACATTGACTGTCATTGGTGTTTTTGATTGTAGCCATTCTGACAGGTGTAAGGTGGTATCTCAGAGTCATTTTGATTTGCATTTTTCTGATGATTAAGGATGTTGAGCATTTCTTTAAATGTCTTTCAGCCATTTGTGATTCTTGTTTTGTGAATTCTCTGTTTAGCTCTTTAGCCCATTTTTTTTTAATTGGACTGTTCAGTATTTTGATGTCTAGTTTCTTGAGTTCTTTATATACTGTGGAGATCAATCCTCTGTCAGATGTGGGGTTGGTGAAGATCTTTTCCCATTCTGTTGGCTGTCTTTTTGTCTTATTGACTGTGTCTTTTGCCCTGAAAAAGCTTCTCAGTTTCGAGAGGTCCCATTTATTAATTGTTGTGCTCAGGGTCTGTACTGTTGGTGTTTTATTTAGGAAATGGTCTCCAGTGCCAATGTGTTCAAGAGTGCTTCCTACTTTCTTTTCTATTAAGTTTAGTGTAACTGGATTTATGTTCAGGTCTTTGATCCACTTGGACTTGAATTTTGTGCATGGTGACAGATATGGATCTATTTGTAATCTTTTACATATTGACATCCAGTTATGCCAGCACCATTTGTTGAAGATACTTTCTTTTTTTCATTGTATAGTTTTGGCTCCTTTGTCAAAAACCAGGTGTTCATATGTGCATGGATTAATGTCAGGGTCTTCAATTTGATTCCATTGGTCCATATGTCGGTTTTTATACCAGTACCAAGCTGTTTTTATTACTATAACTCTATAGTAGAGTTTGAGGTCAGGGATGGTGATGCCTCCAAAGGTTGCTTTATTGTATAGGATTCTTTTAGCTATCCTGGGTCTTTTGTTTTTCCATATGAAGTTGAGTATTTTTCTTTCCAAGTCTGTGAAGAATTGTGTTGGGATTTTGATGGGGATTGCATTAATCTATAGATTGCTTTTGGTAAGATTGCCATTTTTACTATGTTAATCCTACCTATCCATGAGCATGGGAAATCCTTCCATTTTCTGATATCTTCTTCAATTTCTTTTTTTAGAGATTTAAAGTTCTTGTCAAAAAGATCCTTCACTTGTTTAGTTAGTGTTATCCCAAGGTATTTTGTATTATTTGTGGCTATTGTAAAGGGTGATGTTTCTCTGACTTCTTTCTCAGCCCTTTTATCATTTGTGTATAGGAGGGCTACTGATTTTTTTTTTGAGTTGATCTTGTATGTGTGAGTATTCTTGCATAAAATTATCAAGAGTAAACTATTATTTAAAAACAACAGCAAAAACAAAGCATACAAAAACACAGATCCCAGGTTGTCCCAACCCCACCAGGGATACACACACGTCATTTGTAAACTTATGGGATCTCCTTTTATATCTTCTCACGCATATTTCAAATGTATTTTAAGAAAAGGGCTTTTTAAAAACATGTTCAGTGTGAAATTAAAAATAAATACAAATTTTAATGGTGAATTATTACTTACTTACTTAATTAATTAATTAATTAAGTAAGTAAGTAACTTTGCACCTGGGCCACAGTCTCCTCTCCCTCCCCTTCTCTCCCTCCCCTCAATCCACCCCTCCTCGATAATCTCTTAGAAAGGGGCAGGCCTCCCACGGACTTCTGCAAAGCATGGCATATCCAAGCTGCAATTAAGACCAAGCACCTCCCCCTCTATTCAGGCTGGGCAAGGCAATCAAGCATGAACAATATGTTCCCAAGATCCAATCAAAGCACCAGGGACAAGCCCCTGCTCCCATTGCTGGGAGTCCCACATATAGACAAAGCTACACAATTGTCACATATATGGCCTAGGTTGGTCAAATACATGCTCACTCATTGTTGGTTCAGACTCAAAGTTCCCATGAGCCTGGCTAGTGATTTCTGTGGGTTTTTCTCTTATGTTGCTGACTCTACCCCTCCTGATTCCTACAATCCCTCCTCCTCATCATCATCATCAGGACAACTCAAGTTATCTAAATCTGCCTCCATCAGTCACTGGATGAAGGCTCTCTGATGACAACCAGGGTAGTTACCAATCCAGTCACAAAGGATGGCCAGTTCAGGATATGCATCCACTGCTGCCAGGAGTCTTAGGTAGGACCGTCCTTGTAGACTCATGGAAGTTTCCCTCGCATCAAGCTTCTATTCAACTCCATAAGCATCCACTTTCTACTCATCTCTCTCAGTATTGTCCCCCTTGGCCCATCCCCCAACTTGATCCCTCAAGTTTCCATGCCCACCTACCCCGAGTCTAACCAGGAGATCTCATCTATTTCCCCTTCCCAGGGAGATCCATATGTCCCCTCTTTGAGACCTCCTTGTTACCTAACCTCTCTGGGTCTGGGGATTGTAGCCTGGTTATTTTTTATTTTACAGTTAGTATCTAATTATGAGTGAGTACATACCATGTTTCTCTTTCTGGGTCTGAGTTATCTCACTCAGGATGATTTTTTTTTCTAGTTTTTTCCATTTGCCTTCAAATTTCCTGATATTATTTTTTTTAACAGCTGAGTAACACTTCACTGTGTAAATGTACCACATTTTCTTTATCCATTCTATGGTTGAAAGGTATGCAGGTTGTTTCCAGATTCTGACTATTAGAAACAAAGCTGTTATGAACATAATTTAGCAAGTGGCCTTGAGGTATGACTGAGTATCCTTTGGATATATACCCAAGAATGATATCACTGGATCTGGAGGTAGATTGATTACTCATTTTATGAGAAACCACCATATTGATTTCCAAAGTGGCTGTACAAATTTGCACTCCCCCTTGTAATGGAGGAGTGTTCCCCTTGCTCCACATCCTCTCCAGCATAAGCTGTCACTTGTGTTTTGATCTTAGTCATTCTGACAGGTGTAAGCTGGAATTTCAGAGTCATTTTTATTTGCATTTCCCTGATGGCTAAGGATGTTTAAGTGTTACTTTGACATTTGAGATTCTTCTGTTGAGAATTCTCTGTTTAGGTCAGTACCCAATTTTTTAATTGGATTATTTGGGGTTTTTTTTTTTTTGATATCTAGTTTCTTGAGTTCTTTATATACTTTAGAGATCAGCAGCTATTAGATGTGGGGCTGGTGAAGATATTTTTTCCCATTGTGTGTTTCCTATTGACAGTGTCCCTTGCCTTATAGAATCTTTTTAGTTTTATGAGATTCCATTTATTAATTGTGAATCTTAGTGTCTGTGCTACCGGTGTTCTATTCAGGAAGATATCTCCTGTGCCAATGTGTTCAAGGCTACTTCCTACTTTCTTCTCTTTCAGGTTTAGTGTAACAGGATTTATGTTGAGGTCATTGATCCACTTGGACTTGAGTTTTGTGCAAGGTAATAGATATGAATCTATTTGTGTTCTTCTACATGCTGACCTCCAGTTATACCAGCACCATTTGTTGAAGATGCTTTCTTTTCACCATTGTATAGTTTTGGCTTCTTTGTAAAAGAAATCAAGTACCATAGGTATGCAGACTTATGTCTTGGTCTTTGATTTAATTCCATTGATCTACCTGTCTATTTTTATGCCAATACTATGCTGTTTTTATTACTATAACCTTGTAGTAGAGCTTGAGATCAGGGATGGTGATACCTCAGCAGTTCTTTTATTGCACAGGATAATTTTAGCTATCTATACTTGGTTTTCTTGTTTTTCCTTATGGAGTTAAGTATTGTTCTTTCCAGGTCTGTAAACAATTGTGTTAGAATTTTGATAGGGATTGCATTGACTCTGTAGATTCCTTTTGATACGATTGCCACCTTTACTATGTTAATCTTACTGAGCCATGAGTATGGGAGATCTTTCCATCTTCTAATATCTTCTCCACTTTTTTATATGAAGGCAGCTTAGATGAATCATTGAAACATTCTTTCCATGCATGTCTGATGGCCTGACTTCAAGCACTAGAAGAGTTGTAGGAAGCATATCTACTTCTGTATTTATAGCAGGTTCTGTAATTATAGAACTCCTAATGGGTGGTTGGAGCTGGAAACAGGAAAATTGCTTGAAAGCTTGTAGACCAGCTAGTCTTGAGTAAAAAAGGACACAAACAAGATAGATCCTGGTGGAAAGAGAGAAGCAATTCTGGAACCTTACACTCAGTGTGTTGCAGGATATATGTGCATTTGTTCACACAAAAACACAAATACATCTTTATGAAAGTGCTAAAACATCTTGGCCACCAGACAAATGCAAACTAAAACTACTATGAGATTATATCACACCCTAGTCAGAAGGGTCATCATCATGGAAACAACTTACACCAAATGCAAGTGAGGTTGTTAGGAGAGAAATAACTATTTACTGTGGGTATTGTAGGTAGTGGATCCCCTACGGAAAACAGTGTGGAGTTTCTCCTAAAGCTAAAAAGAATAGAACCACTGCATTCCCCATCTCTAACACTTCTTGGCCTATACCCTAAGGACTACTGCTGAGACACTTAGACATTCATGGTTACTGCCGCTCTCTTCACAGCAGCTGCGAAATGGAATAAATTTAGTTGCCCACTAATTCGTGAATGGATGATGAAAATATGGCAGATCTACAAATTGAAATTTTTTTCACCTTAAAAAATAAAATTTGCAGGGTAGAACTAAACAGTATCATCCTGAATGAGGTAGCTTAGGCCCTGAAAGGCAGCATGTTCCCACTTTATGTGCATCATACATTCTTATTTTGAAACTTGTGTGTTTATTTTAGGCTACAAATAGACTTCAGGAAGTCAAAAAGGAGCCACGAGCAAGTACACAGAAAAGTCTTTTTGGGGTATGTGTTATAGTAGAATACAGGTAATATGGAAGTACAAGTGTGTATGGATACAGAAGGAACCAAATCAAGGATGGGCATAAATGGGGAGAGAAGTAAGTTTAAATAAAGTTAAGAATATATGAAAACTCCACATAGGCACTTACTACATTGTAAGCTAATTAAAAATATAGATAAAATTTGAACCACTATGAACACAGGTAGCCAACATGTATGCATAATGATGCCCTGAAAGAATAGGTTATCAAAAAATAATCCGAATGTTAGGCTTGCTTGTGGGTTGTCTATCTTGGAAACCCTAGAGTTTCTCACCATCCATACATTACTAAATGCTAAAATGGTATTACTCCATGATTTTCATAATTAGATGGTAAGACCCTATTGCTGATCATAATGCGTACTGTGATTAAAGAACACAAAGTGACCAAGCTGCATCTGACCTGGAAGCTTCCTCCTTGCCAGCAAGCTTTTCTAGAAACTGAAGATGCTGTTCAGGGTAATGGGAAGAAAATGACACTAGTGATTCTACCCAGCTGTTGAGCCCTTGTGCCATAATTCCTACTTATCAAAAATATGTATCCAGTAGCACAATAATGGCATGACTGTTATGGAAGAAGTAATTGCCCTGTGATTAGATGTGAGGCCTGGACATAAGTCCATGTGTGGAAGATCACGGGCCCTAGAGAATTCACTGATGATATTTTGCTAAATAGACATGTTAATAATTTGCCTTCTCTTTGAACATAATAGCCACTCACTCCATTGATAATTTTAAATACTTGATGCTGATAGGCTATAATTCTTCATATATAGACAAATTGTTAATTATCTAATACCACAAAATATTCAATAGTCTTTTTATGAACCCACCAGTTCTCCTAACTGCTTTGCCTCACTTTGATATTTTCCTTTCCTGAAGTTTCATTTGCCATTCTGTTTTGTCTTCTGTTAATCTACAACTGAATGAGAGTGACTGTGTTCTCAATGGCCACCTTGTAAACTGGATGTTCAAATGTGGAAGAAGGGCTCCTGGGTATTATGTCATAAATAGTGCCATTTATCTCTAGTATGCCTTGAAAAGTTCCCTAATAGATGATTAGAACAACCATGGGTTCTGGTTTTCCATACATATAGTCATAGTAATATCAGTCATTCTGGACAAAAGGCTGTTTCTCAAGGACATAACCTTGGTCAGTGTAGGTAAACAATGACAAGTATCTGAGAATCAAGGTTTGGTTTTGTTGTTGTTGTTGTTATTGGGTTTTTTTTGGGGGGGGGGCTTTATGGTAATAAGTTGTCTCTGGCCTCCAAAGTCCAGGGTATTGGACAGCCAGTCTGTAAAGTTTTTGTCTCTATTTATGCCAATGACCCTCAATGATATCACTACTTCTGAGGGGCTATCGCATTAAACATATCCAGTTTTGGGCCACACAGAAAGGAAAAGCAACCTCCCCAGCCAAAGCTGCATGAAAGTGATTGTGACATGCACCAGGGTCTCACCCAGAGCCACCATGAGAGAACAGAGGAACAGAAGACCCTGCTGCAGTCTGTGTCCTAATTTCTCTGTTTTTCATGCAGCGTTAGCCTTTAACAGCTCCTATTCCATTCAATTTGATCCATCAGATCATCAGGATTAAAGAAATATGGAAAAGAAAGATAGACACAGGTACAGTACAACTATGATCAAGTTATGTTGGGGTTACGTTGAGAGAGTATGGGCTAAAATGGATTGGTGTTTGGTCAAGATGTGTCCACACTGTACATAGGTTTTTTTTCTGTTTTACTGTGTAAAAATAAACTTGTGCATGGAGAAGTATGATTCTCATACACCCCCAAATTTTATAGACATCCCCTCTTTTTCAACATTATTTCTAAATGATTCAGATTTTTATAAAGACACATATAATCCCAAAGTGAAAATTGATATTGTCTATTTTTTTTTAACAAATTGCAATTACTGACTTTTAGTCATGGCGATTTAAGCCATAAAACTAAACTAAATTCCTACTTATTAAGTACAGGTTGAATGCTCATTTCAGTTCACCTCTTCTTGGTGCCATAGATAGCAGAGAATTGTTTCATGCCAAACACTATTTTCACTAGGATTTTTAAATTTCTGTTCATCATTATTGTGTATTTTTGTGCTGTGAGCATTAGTTCTCAGGTTGTGTGGGTTGTGTGCATCTATATATGTACATGTGTGTGGGCAAATATATGCTTGTGAATTTGTGGGAAGGTTGAATTCAATTGACAATGGTGGCACATAAGAGGTACATATGTTGATTTTGTATTTACCTTTTAATATTTTGTATTTTTTGTTGAGTATTTTTGTGTTTATATGGATGTGTGTGAGTGTGTATGTGTACAGGTAAGTATGTTAGTCTCTCTCTCTCTCTCTCTCTCTCTCTCTCTCTCTCTCTCTCTCGTGTGTGTGTGTGTGTGTGTGCATGTGTGTGCACATGTGTGCATGGGTAGAGGCTAAAGGCCAACTTTGGGAATCATTCCAAAGTTATTATCTACCTTGGTTTTGGCACAACCAAGCTATCTGTTATTTAGAAAATACTGAGTAACGTCAACAACTCTACATCTGATACAAGTCCTATATCAACTGCCAAATGAGATATGTTTCCCATTCTGAGATCTATAATTTCAGCACTCAGGCAGTGGAGGCAGGAAGATCAGTAGTTCAAGACAAAATAGCAAAGACAGGACCCTGTTAAAAAACAAACAAACAAATAAATGAACATCTGTCTAAATGATGGAATTCTCTATGATGAAGTTAAGTACTTTCATAAAAATTCAAAAGAATTCAGAAAAATTAGGTCTCTACAGAAATTTCCTTAGTACCATTATTTAATAACAAATATCATATATAAGGCAGAAATGTTTTACAAATATATGAATATGTGTTTTAATCTTCACACTAAAATTAAAATGCTGGTTTTCCTGTAAATAGAACTGTGTCTGTCATAATGAGAGTTATTCTGAAAAACAAGAACAACTGAAATGCTACACAATCAACAAAGAAAAGAAAGGGGACTAGAAAATATTTAAAGGAAATGCCATCCCCCAAATTTTAAACAATTGGCAAAGAATTATTGGATGTTATTTTTTTTATCCAGTAATCATCTGTCTTTATCTCATGTAGAATAAAGCTCCTAAAGGCTTACCATGACAGAGTGATGCCCATAGCTCTAGTTCTGGCTCTGCTGTAGAATCATTGGTAACACTCATCTTCTGAGACCACACATGATAAAGAGAACTCAGGCTCTGCTTTGTGTCTTATGGACCAAGTTCTAAAATCCTGTGCCTAAGAGCAGAAGTCTCACAGTCCACAGAGCCTGGCAACTGATGAGGTTCTTCTCAACTGTTCCTCATCTGTCTCAACCAAACTTACTAGGATTTCTTCAATGTGAGTATGCTTACTTTCTCATCCTCATTTGATATGCTCCAGTATCTCTAGTATGGACAAACCCCATTTCATTACATTCATTTTATTTTAGTATATATGAATTGTAAAATCAGCTGAACTCTGTACTTTTGTTCATATTGCAACTTTTTCCTGGTTCATTCCCTCAATAGTGAACAATACGGTGCATACATTTAAGTATTTCAAATCCCCAGGAATTTTTTCAACCCTTTTTACAACATAGACTAAGAAGTCACCTCTTGTCTTTCAATGGCCAATGAATATTTCAGGCACTGCACTTGCTCATGAGGATGCTTTTTCTGTTTTAGATAGTTATCATAACAAACTAAGGCATAAACAGAATTTAGAGGAGGAGGGGTGAATAAAATAATAGAATGGATATAATTTTTATTGGCGTATTTCTAGCTGATACTTGAAAAAACATCCACCAATGATTTTAACAGGCTGACCAGGGCAGACGGCAGAAGCAAGTCTACTTAACCAAAGTTGGCCTGACCCCTGTCAGTATGCTTCCTTGACCCTTCCATCTTCTTACAATGTTTATATCCATGGGTGCACCATGTTCTTTATTGGACTGTAACCTATTTTCTTCTAGCTGTCATCACAACTAGTTACTAAACAGAATGCTTTCAACCTGATGTTTTTAATGTCCTTCATGATTTTCTATCATGTTCATCATAAAGCAACACAAATTACTATATTATTAAATAGCATACATTTACTGTCTGACATGTTTTCAGTCCAAAATCTCAATATCTTGTTGCCCTCAGGACAAGCAGTTCCTCTGATGTTGCTAAGTGATGACAACTTTCAGGACGCTCCTTCAATGTCTCATAGTTTCCCAGGCCTTGGGAGCATCGTTCTATTTGTCACTTGCTACTGTCTGTTTCTACACTTTACTCTATTTACCTGAGTCATTGTTTATATGATAAAATACAACTAATAAATAAAAACATGACTTCTACAGCCATAATCATATATGGCAAAATGTTAGGTATTTGTGATGTTTCGAAAATATTGTAAAAATGCATATACCTAATATCAGAATGCTTAAACATATTAAACAAATATTTGTATCAATGTATATTATTAAGTTGTTTCAAGACCAAATTTTCACCAATAGGTTGATTTTTTGTTAGTGGTTTGTCCAGAACCTGTCTATTGGAGAAAGTAGGGTATTACAATCACATACTATTAATGAATTCATGCTAATCTGTATTTTTAATTCAGATAGTGTGTGTGTGTGTGTGTGTGTGTGTGTGTGTGTGTGTGTGTGTGTGTGTGTGAAACTGGCCACCCATGAATTTGGTGCATGTATGTTAAGGATAGCAATGACTTTTTGAGTAACTGTTTCCTTGATAAGAATGAAATATCCCTTTTTATCTCTTCAAAAAAGAGCAAGCCTCCAAGGGACAAAAATCTTATCACCAAAGAAATAACTTCTTTTACCTACTCCAAATGTAGAAAAACAAGATACAATAAGACAAGGCAAAGGCGCTCAATATCAAGACTGCACAAGGCAACTCAATAAGAATAAAAGAGTCCCAAGAGCAGGCAAAGCAGTCAAAGATACACCTGCATCCACTGTTAGGAGGCCCACAAAAACACTAAGCTAACAGCCACAGCATATAAGCAGTGGACCTGGTGCAGACCCATTCAATCCCCATGCTTGCTTCACTTTCCATGAGCCCATATGAGCCCTAATTAGTTGATTTGTGGGTCATTTTCTCCTGATAAGATTGTAGGAGTCAGAGGGGATACAGAATACCAGGAGTTGTTTCTTGGTGTGTTCTTTAAACTCCTTGAATTCTTTGAGCAAGTTTATGATTGTTCTCTTAGTTTCTGTGTCTTAGAGTTCATTGAGAGAATTTTCCTTGGTGAGCATTTCTACTGGACTGTGAGTTATAGAAGAGAAGGCACTGGCTGGATCTTCCATATTGTTGGCATTCCTTCAATGAGATCTAGGCATGTACACCTCATTTGTTAGTTCTGATTTTGTTACAGATGGAGAAGGAGAAGAGAAGATGAGGTTGCATGGTCTAGATGCTGGAAATGGCTTGTTAAAATGGAGTCAGCTGGACATAAGGAACCAAAATGATATAGAAGATGCACTTCCTATTCAAAGATGGAAGTGTGCAGGTAGATAGGTCTGAGTGGAAAGATTTGATATGACATGGGAGAATACTATGGCTTGGGATAAATGAAGGCAGGATAGTGGCCTAAGCCTGGAGCTCCTCTGCAGTGAAGGCAAAGAAGACTAGATTAGATTAGTACACTGGATGTGGGACCCTGGCTGTATCTGGTAGAATGCAGAAAGTGTATTGCTGAAGAGGTCAGCGGTACCCACCAGGCTAGACCCTGAAAGAAGAAAGGAAAGTTTAGGTATGAGGTGGGGTGATAGAGGTGTCCTAAATGGTCCTCTAGATAAATGCAGGTCAACTTTTTAGATTTAACATGAAAAGAAACAAGCATGAGACTTGAACTAGATAATGTATAATACTAACATTTCTACATGCTAATGGATATTGTACTTATTGATTTATTTGTGCATTTTTGTAATAATTCATAGAAAATTTATAAAATTCTTGTTTGATAAAGTTTTTTAGGTTATCATTCACAATAAAGAGTAGCTTAGTGACATCTTCATACATGTGTGTCACCATAGATTGTTCTCATGCATTATATTCTCACATTTCTTTATTCTGGTGAAAATGGTCTTTATTAATGACTCACTTTTGCCAATGACAGGCTTCAGCAGGGATATCATGTTAACTTTTTAGCTACATTATGTATGACCTATTAAACTTTACATAGCATATAATGAGCTCATTCCCTACTAATTCTTTTGCTTCCAATAATATAACAAATGACAAGGCCACTAACCCAGTGAAATAGAAACTGTCTTCCCTGCCTTAGAAGCAGCATATGTAAAGCTTAACTGGAACACATTCTTGAGGAATCCTTGTGCTTCCTTTGCAAAATAGTATGCATAGTGCGTATTTTTCTATAAGCCATTCGTGTCCCTGAAAATGAATAAAAACCTACAGTTTAATGATGTATTTCTTCCAGAAATTATACACTTGACAATAGAAATCTGCATCAACCCTCAAGCAAGTTTTCATAATAAAGTTTAAAATTAAAAGAAAAGACTAGATTCATTAAGAATATTGATTAAAGGAGATAGTCCAGAGCACATTAACAGTTGTAATCAATACTGCTCGGTCATTCAGAGGAGCATTAGTTGTTAAATTACAAAGTTTTCTAAGCCTCCTCTTGAATATAGTGAGAGAATTAGTTTTCAAGGTAGCAGAGAATTGTTGGAGGCTCCAAGGCAACAGAAAATGGGAAGCTAGAGATTGTGTACTGTTAGCAGAAGACCTGCTAAGATAGAAATGTGGAAGGTTGAGAAAGTGTGTTTGTTCCCTAGTGGCTGTAGCTAGAGTTTTCCTGCCTTGCCCACAGTTAGGACAAATCTCTGTCACCTGCCAGTTCCACAGCTGCTCAGACCCAACCAAGTAAACACAGAGACTTATATTGCTTACAAACTGTATGACCATGGCAGGCTTCTTGCTAACTGTTCTTATAGCTTAAATTAATCCATTTCCATAAATCTACACCTTGCCACATGGCTCATGGCTTACCGGCATCTTCACATGCTGCTTGTCATGGCCGTGGCTGGCAGTGTCTCCTCCCACCTTCCTGTTCTCTCAATTCTCCTCTCTGTTAGTCCTGCCTATATTTCCTGCCTGGCCACTGGCCAATCAGTATTTTATTCATTGACCAATCAGAGCATTTGACATACAGACCATCCCACAGCAGGTGGGCCTCCACATGAGGCCATTTTCTGAATCACTTACAGCCTAGTGAGACCTAGAGAAAAAAATCAACAAGGCTATGCCTAAATTCCTGGTTCATTGAGATGCTGAAGTCATACATGCATGTGTGTTCAAGACACTAATTTGGTTATAGTTATTTTACATAATGATCAATAATCACTATAAAACTTGAGAATTAGCCAGGCAGTGGTGGTACACGCCTTTAATCCCAGCGCTTGGGAGGAAGAGGCAGGTGGATCTCTGAGTTTGGGGTTAGCCTGATCTACAGAGCAAGTTCCAGGACAGCTGTTTCACAGAGAAACCCTGTCTCAAAAAATCAAATAAACAAATAAATAAGTAAAATTTCCATTCTCAGCTTTCTATCATCTTTGCTGTAATAGGATAATGATGCCATCTGATATTTGTTTTGTAAATCAATTGTCTTTAAAAGCTCAACAATGCATTGTAGAGATGTCTCAGCATGGAAATCATCTGTGCTCAAGGTTGAGATTCTAATTTTTGCATCCTCAGAAGCTACACAAAGCCAGGCAAAGTGCCATGCATTTGTATTTCCTATGCTCCTGAGTTGAGATGGGAAGCATAGACAGGGGATCCTCAGAAGCTCCAGGACCAGATACCCTACACTAATCAGTAGTGAACACAGGTACCCTGTCTCATAAATGGCCCAAGGTCTGACCTCTCACACTCACATGTTATACATCAGTCACATAGGAACATATGCACACACACACACATCATAAAAATATACTAAATATAGGAACACAAAAGAGATATCTACTAAAAATGTGCTGAGACACATTATAATTACATTTTCAAAAGTCAGACACTGAATTTTGAGATTAGTAAGAGAAAAGCAATTCATCATAAACACTGGATAACCCTAAGGTTAACACTGAAATTTTAAGGAGAAATATGAATGATTTTAGACCAAGTGGAAATAAAATAATGATAGTCAAGAAAAAGAATCTTGTGACAAGGAAAAAATATGAACATTTTTTAGACAACAAAACCTGATGAAATTCACCAACATTACACTTGCATAATGAATAAATCTCACTGGTAAAAGCAAATATATTGAAAAATATATAAAACATAATTATTAAGTAGTGGTGTACAAGTTAATGATAATTACTATATGTTAAAAGACAAAATATTAAACAAAATTTCAATCACAAATGTAACTAAAATATATATATTAAAAGTAACCAATGTAACATTTGCACAAAATATATAAAGCATATGGTTATCATGTGGTTGTATTAAGGTTGATTTAATTTAAGTTCTAACCATGTGCAGATAATTTTAAACAAAAGATACTGTATAAGCTTTCTGGTAATTACCAATTTTTTAATAGATACATCAAAGATAAAAAAGAACAAAATAAACCACCTACCCACCATGGTAGTTTGTAAATGTTAGGAGTCTGACCCTGCACTTCAACCCAAAACCTCAGGTAGGAAATTCTAGAGCTGCTTTCACTCACTCTACTGTCAGCCATCCCACTCATCAATAGACCACAGACCATGTAGAGCCACACTCAGAAGCCTAGTTAGAGGTGTCTAGAGTAGGTTCCCTCTCCTCTCCCTGCCTGCTCACCTATTTACCACCACACCTACCATGCTCATATGCAGAAACCTGGATTCAAACCAGAACTTCTGGTAGACAATTCTAGATCCAGTTCTCACTGACCCTACTGTTAGCCACCCTACTCACCCCTGGGGCCTGGGTCCATGTGGAGACATTCCCCAAACCCTATTAAAATACCTCTGGAGAAAACCATCTCTCCTCATCACCGTCTGTTGACCACACAAAACCCCACCCACCACATCAATCTGGGACAGGTTGGAATGAGAACCTAGAGTCTAAACCTGAAATTCAGGAAGGAACTCAGAGAGCCAATCCACCTGCTTCTAGACTCTTAGATACTTCTTTCTTCTTCCTGCTGCTGGTCACCAGGATGGTGTGGACACCAACCTAGAATCCCAGTTACAGATGTGCATAGCTAGTTCTCTTTCTACATGTCTTCTCCTCCACCAAGCATGTGACCTCCTGTCCTAAATTAGGACAACTAGGACAATTAGGACAACTCTGAACCCAGTAACCCAGAGTGCCCCCCCCAATTGAAAATCAAGTATTATTTAGCTGATACACAATTTGACACATTGGAGTAATATTAAATGAATACCTAAACTCCCATTTAACAAAGGCAAGATTGGATATTCACATGAAGACAGACTCTAGATGCCTTGAGCCCATCCCTAAAACAAAACCATGAACCTCCAAGACAATACACCTCCTTCAGAAACCAGGACCCTCCTTTGACCCTTATTTAGAAAAGTGGCAGAGCTGAAGCACAAGACAGGGACTTCAAAATAGCAAAGTTGCATATATTCAAGAAACTCAGAGAATATGAATGAAGGCCTGAAAGAAAACTGTGACAACCAAAGCAATTGAATGCAATAATGAAAAACATTCATGAAATGAAAATAAAATGAAAGAAACAGAGTCTCTCGAGAAAAGTAAAACTGAAATAAAACTCAACATGAAAAAGCTCAAGAAGTTAAATGAAATGCTCAGAGGGACAATCTCTCCAATAGGTTGGATGCAGTGGAATAAAGAACATCAAATCATAGACACTCAGTAGATCAAATGCAAATAATACCAAATCCAGACCAAAAAAAAAATCCTGAAAATATGGGCAATATGAAAGACCAAACCTACAAACAATAAGTATAGTATAGAGGAAAGAGACAAACCCAAAGGCATAGCAAATATTTTAAACAAAAAAATTATTTCCCAAATAAAAAGAAAGAGATAAATAACAATATGAAAGACTAATAAAGAACAACAGATAACAGAATCAGAAAATCAACTCCCATGGCATATAATAATCAGAACACTAAATGTACAGGGGAAAATAGGATAGTAAAAGTTGCAAGGGAAAAGACCATGGCACAAGAAAAGGCAGACCCATTATAATAACATCCAACTTTAAAACAAAACTCTGAGGGCAAGAAGGGCCTGACTTAATATTCTACAAGCTCTGAATGACTATATAAAAGCCAGATCATAATGTTATACATATTAAATACTAACACTATCTGTCATGATCAAAAGAAGGGGGGAAATGTTTCATGATAAAAACAAATTAAGGAATTTATGTCCACCAAGACAACTGTACAGAGGATTCAAAAACATTTCAATTTAAAGAGAAGGCTACCCACACCAGAAATAAATAATTACAGAACAATTAAGCAAAATAAATCTAAAAATATGACCCAAACAATGGAATAACAAGAATTAATAAATGTTCCTCAAAACTAATTCTCAATATTAATGGTCTCAATTCTCCAGTAAAAAGACTCAGAAAAATAGATTGGATTAGAATCAGGATACATCTTTGAATTGCCTCCAAGAATGACACCTCATCATCAAGGAGACTCTTAACCTTAGGACAAAAGGATAGGAAACGGAATTTCAATTAAATGTAACTTATAAATAAAAATGTGTGGGTATATTAAATTCTGATGAAATGGTCTTTAAACCAAAAGTAATCAGAAGCGATGGTGATGGACAATACTTATTCTTTTAATAAAATTTCCACCAAGAGGATATTACGATTCTAAATATCTACATGCCAAATACAAGATCACCCAACTTCATTAAAAAAACAACTATTAGATATAAAAATCATATGTTGGCCCCAACACAGTGGGGCCAACTTGACTTCAGTACCTACTTTCGTCAATACTTCATCGAGACAAAAATCAAATGGAAAAACTCTGGCATTAAATAATATCCTGTGGTGGTAATCTAATTGTATTGAAATATTATTTTGATTTGTACTGAAATATTAATTTTATTGTATGTTAATAAATAAAGTTGTCTGGGGGTCAGAGCTATTAGAGCCATAGCAAGAGTGTGGCGGTGGTGGCACACGCCTTTAATCCCATAGATATCTGTGTGTTCAGGGTCAGAGCTATTAGAGCCATAGCAAGAGTGTGGCGGTGGTGGCACACGCCTTTAATCCCATAAGATCTCTGTGTGTTCAGGGATACAGCCAGCATTGGAGACATATGCCTTTAAGACCTAGGGGGCTGTACATTCAGACAGTGACGAGGCAGTCATGTGTTTGGGTTTACAACCAATGAGAAGGCAGAACAACATACTTTAAAAATACGAACCGAGAGGAAGTAGGTCTCTTTTCGCGAAGCTGGGACAGCAGGAGGAAGGGTGAGATTTTAGCTCTGAGCTCTGACCTCTCGGCTTTCTCTTTTACATTGTTTCTGTGTTTCTTATTTAATAAGACGGTTGGTTACATCTACATCTGGCGCCCAACGTGACAAGAATCCATTAAAAACTGCTTGGCTTGGCGGCAGGTCCGCTTTCCCGCAAGGGCGGCAGGCAGCCCGCGGCAGCGGCGGCACACGGCGGCCGGCGGCGATCGGCTTCTTAGTCCGAGCTGCTGGCGTCCTAGTCCGGGTAGCAACTTCTAGCCCGGGCCTAGGTCTGTGAGCAGCTTGCCTAAAGCCGGTGCTACAAACAACTCAGACCTGCCCGTAAAGCCAACGCACGTGGTCGGAGCTTAAGGAAGCCAGACCCAAGCCTTGACTCGGCACAAGAGGGAACACGTGGCTGCATTTAAGCTTTAGCCGGCTACGCTTTCTTGTGCGTTCTCTCTTTCCTCTCTCTCTCTCTCTCTCTCTCTCTCTCTCTCTCTCTCTCTCTCTCTCTGGATTTACACCTGGGACACTAGGTGGCTGCTTTGAAAATCCCCTCGGATTTCTACTGTTCTACGCAGATTTGGTAAGTCATAATATATCAGATATTTTAAAGGAAACTATCTAAAAGAGAATTTTTTTCCACATTAAAAAACAAATGGGTTTTATGTGTACATTGGAAGAAAATTGGTTTTTGTTTGAAATTTTAGGCAGTCTGGCAATGGAACAACTATATAATATTAGTATTGGTGGAATTATGCACCTCATCACTATAATAATCCACATTTTAATATTTAAAAAGATAGTCAATTTAAGTGCCAGGATAACAGCGTTAGAAGAACTTGTTAAACCTGTAAAAATTCAGACAGAAGAAATTAACAGTGAAGTTGTTTCAAGTCGGGATCATAAGGTTGCAGAAAGAAAGCCTGTTTTCACACAGTCACCCTTAATTTATCCTGTAACAATACAGCAGATGCCTGATCAAATGGCTACACAAAATACTTGGGCTCCAATTGAAATGTTGGATTTAAAAAGGTTTAAGGAGGCAATAGTATCTTATGGCATGCATTCCCCATATGTAAAGCAAATGTTAAACACTTGGTCAACATATAATAGGATAGTACCACAGGACTGGCGGGACCTCGCACAAGGTGTTCTGGAACCCAGCCAGAGACTTCAATTTCTGACTTGGTTTAAGGAGGAGGCTAAAAACATAGAAAAACAATGGAGGGATAAAGGAGTACAAGTTTGCCAGGATCAGCTTATGGGCGAAGGCCAATATGCTTCAGCACAAGCACAATGTTTATATGATGTCCAAACCCTAATTTTATGTCGAACGGCAGCCTTGAATGCATGGGACAAAGTTGAGGAACCAGGAAAAAAATCTGAGTCATTTACAAAGGTGAAGCAAGGCCCAAAAGAGTCTTTTACAGATTTTTTACAAAGACTGGCTTCAGCAGTAAAGAGAACGGTCTCGGATTCAGAAGCTGGTAAGGCAATAATTGAATCTTTGGCCTTTGAGAATTCGAATGCAGCATGCAAAAGAATAATCAGGCCATTAAGGGCAAGATCTGCACCTATGGAAGATTGGATTAGAGAAACAATTAATGTTGAAGCTGATGAGCATGATGATACATGGGTAGGAGAAGTAATTTCAAAAGGTTTGAGGAGTGTTAGATGTTTTGGATGTGGAAAGCAAGGACATTTGAAAAGGGACTGTAGACAGGTCATTTCCAGAAACAATGTTTCTTCAAGGAACAATGGCAACAGAATGCCCCTTCCTTCTGGAGTATGCAGAAGGTGTGGTAAGGGAAAACACTGGACCAACGAATGTAGATCAACAAAGGACAGACAGGGTAATCCTTTGCCTCAGTCTTCGGGAAACTCCCAGAGGGGCCTCAGGCAGGCCCCCAGTGCAAATCCAGTTCAAACCTTTCCGGCAGCCATAGAGGAAATGCCTGCTCTGGAGAGCGATTAAATAACCAAATGCCTATTGGAATAAATCATGCTGGTCAGAATGATGAAACAGAGAGAATAGAAAATTCAGGAGAAAACATAAAGAAAATTTTTTGGCAAACTTCTATTAATGAACAAAGACCAAAATTAACGATAAAAATAAATGGTGTTTTGTTGTCTGGTCTGGTAGACACAGGTGCGGACGTTACCATAATTGCACCAGAATTTTGGCATCCAACTTGGCCTCTTCAGGAGGTAAACGTTCAACTGTTAGGAATTGGGACATTATCTCAGGTGAAACAGAGTGCAAGATGGCTCGAATGTATAGGTCCAGAAGGACAGAGAGGAAAATTAAAACCATATGTGGCTAACATAACTATGAACCTGTGGGGTCGAGACTTGTTGCAACAATGGAATACTCAGATTAACATCCCTCCAATCTCAGAAACAAATCATAAACTAGCACATGTTACTGAGAGAAATATTAGAAGATATTGTTCTAATGAGTGGTCACCAGCCATCCATATTATACAAGAACAGGGCACAATAACTGATGATCTTCCAAAGACACCAACAGCTCTACCTTTAAAATGGTTAACAGACAAGCCTGTATGGGTCCAGCAATGGCCTTTAACAACAGAGAAACTCCAGGCTTTAGAAGAGCTGGTAGAAGAACAGTTAAATGCTCAGCATATTGAAGAATCAACCAGCCCTTGGAATTCTCCTGTATTTGTTATTAAAAAGAAATCTGGTAAATGGAGAATGGTAACAGACCTTAGGGCAATTAACAAAGTAATTCAGCCAATGGGTTCTCTACAATCTGGGATGCCTTTGCCTACTCTGTTACCAAAAGGATGGCCTCTCATAGTTATTGATTTAAAAGACTGTTTCTTTTCAATACCCTTACAAGAAAAAGACAGAGAAAGATTTGCTTTTACAGTGCCTACTTATAATAATTCTCAACCGGTTAAAAGATTTCAATGGAGGGTCCTCCCACAGGGAATGTTGAATAACCCAACTCTGTGCCAATATTTTGTACAACAGCCATTGGAAGTGATACGTAAAAAATTTCCTAAATCTATAATTTATCATTATATGGACGATATTTTACTAGCTGACTCAAATGCAGATACTTTAGAAATAATGTTTGAAGAAGTAAAGAAAATTTTGCCTCGCTGGGGATTACAAATTGCTCCTGAAAAGATACAAAGAGGAGATTCTATTAATTATTTAGGATATAAAATAGAGCTACAAAAAATTAGACCCCAAAAGGTGCAAATTCGGAGAGATAGACTACAGACTCTTAATGACTTTCAAAGATTATTTGGAGATATTTCTCATCTACGAACTATTGTTGGGGTAAAAAATGATGAACTGACTAATTTGTTCAAAACCTTAGAAGGTGACAAGGACTTAAATAGTCCAAGAGAATTATCACCTGAAGCTGAGAAAGAATTAGCCTTGGTAGAAAAGAAAGTGCATGAAGGACACGTGAATCGTATTGATCCAAAGCTGGATTGCATTTTGGTTATTTTACCTTCTAGGCGTTCTCCTACTGGAATATTAATGCAGAGGGAAGATATTATATTGGAATGGATATTTTTACCAAATAAACCAAATAAAAAATTAAAAACTTATGTGGAAAAAATCTCTGACTTGATTTACAAAGGAAAATTGAGACTTCGTCAATTAGCAGGCATAGACCCAGCAGAAATTGTCGTACCATTAACTAAGGAGGACATTGAAAAATTATGGACAGAAAGTGAACCTTGGCAAAGAGCTTGCAGTAATTTTTTGGGAGAAATTAACAGCAAATATCCCAAAAGCAATAGAATTGATCTTATAAAGAGAGCTGAATGGATCTTGCCTCGAATTGTACGGCAAAAACCCATATCTGGAGTTCGTACATTTTATACAGATGCCAACAAAGAAGGAAAGGCAGGTTACAAATCAGAAAATTTAAGTAAAGTGGTTCAAAGTCCGTATAATTCAGTGCAAAAATCAGAATTGTATGCTATTCTGTTGGTATTAATGGATTTTTCAGAACCTCTCAACATAGTAACTGACTCTCAGTATGCTGAAAGAGTGGTGTTACATATTGAGACTGCAGAATTTATCCCTGATGCTTCAGAATTAACTTCACTATTTATTCAATTACAAGATACAATCAGGAAAAGGAATCATCCTTTATATATAACTCACATTCGATCCCATACTGGTCTGCCAGGCCCTCTAGCACAAGGCAATGGAGAGATTGATAAATTATTGATAGGAAATGTGCTGGAGGCCTCAGAATTTCATAAAAAACATCACGTTAATAGCAAAGGTTTAAAAAAGGATTTTTCCATAACCTGGCAACAAGCCAAAGAAATAATAAAGAAATGTCCTACTTGTTCCTTCTACAATCAGACGCCATTACCAGCAGGATGTAACTCAAAGGGTACTCAGAGAAATGAAATCTGGCAGATGGACGTGTTTCACTTTGCAGAATTTGGAAAATTGAAATATGTACACCACACTATCGATACTTATTCAGGATTTCAATGGGCAACTGCTTTGAGTTCTGAAAAAGCTGATTCTGTAATCACTCATTTGCTAGAAGTTATGGCCATCATGGGTATACCTGCACAAATCAAAACTGACAATGCTCCATCATATGTCTCTGTTAAAATGAAACAGTTTTTTGCTTATTACAATATAAAGCATATTACAGGCATAGCACATAATCCTACAGGTCAAGCAGTTATAGAAAGATCAAACAGAACTCTAAAGGATATGCTAAATAAACAGAAATGGGTAACAAAAACCCCCAGAAATAGACTGCATAATGCTCTTCTAACTTTGAATTTTCTGAATGCCAATGAGAAAGGAACAACAGCTGCAGAGAGACATTGGATAATAGAAAAAACTACAGAATTAAATCAGCCTATATACTTTAAGGATGTGCTGACCTCAGAATGGAAACCAGGGTATGTATTACATTGGGGACGTGGTTTTGCTTTTGTTTCTACAGGAGAAGATAAGCTGTGGGTACCATCAAAATTGATAAAGGTTCGATTTGAACAAGAGAGACCTCTTAATTAGAGGAGGTGATAGTTCATCAACCAGCATGAACATCCAATTTAAACTAACTTGTATCAATAAAACATGCCTTTTCATTTCATCAGATAATAACTTGCCAAAAAGGAACATCCCCAAAATTAGTCTTGGGGAAAGGTTTTTGTTTTTGTCTTTTAGGAGAATGAAGGTTAAGGAATCTGAAGAACACTGGACAAATGAGACAACTGAAGAAAAGGGACAAATCATCTATCCCAAGAAACAGAGTGAAACGGTGTATGGGTATATATTATCTAAAAAAAAAAAAATTTATGTCTTCCTAAATGTTTGTTTCTGCTTTTCTCTAAAGATTTAACACTATTGGTCTTCTAACAGTCCCAGTTCAATTAAAATTTAAAGCTGACTTTGGAGTTGGAGAATGGCTCTCTCCTTCTTTAAAATCAAGCATGTTGTTAAAAGGAAAATGCAAACTCCCTGTATCATGCCAGAATAAGAGCCATCTTCTGCTATGGTACAGGACAAAAGCAAAATTAATTAAGGGACTATTCTATTACTAATCTCAACTCTTTGATTCTATTCTGATTCTTTAAACTTTTCTCAAAGTATAAATTTTATATCAAAATTTACAAGATTAATATATATATATATACATTTTAAACTTTGTTAAGATATGAATGGTCACATAGAGTACTAACTAATTCTAGAAAAAAGGCTAGCTGCATATATATGTTTTTGTGTTCGAGTCTCTTATCAGTTTTCTGCAGGAAATCACGGCCAGGCCTAATATCAACTGAAGTCTCCAGAAAGAAGATGGGGCCCCACAACAACAACAATTCCACGTGGACAATAATAATATCATTAAGCTGACAAACATCATCCACAGATCAGCTTTGAACTACAAGGTGCTCAGAGCAAATTTGAGATGACTAGCTGAGATGATCCAGTCTCAAAGACTACTTGAATAAGGACTTGAGATAAACCCTCAACTTTGGCATTATACACAGACTGGACAATGAAGGATATAGTTACCTCTCCTAGAATTTGACAATTAACCTAAAATTTTTCTTTCAGGATAAAGAAAACTTCGCCCATACCCAGCAGGAAGCAATTTTAAGAATACGACACCCACATTCCCAAAGAGGTGGTGTGGGGCGGGTGGTTTTTTGGTCTTTTTAATGGGTTTTGGGTCTGGGATAATTTTCAGTATTTAGGGGGGTTGGTTACAAGTTATTGTCAAGGGTTAGGAAAAAGGCTAAGCAAAGGAGATTAGATTTAAGGTTCTTGTTTAAAAAAAAAAAAAGAAAGAAAGAAAGAAGGAAAGAAAGAAAGAAAGAAAAAAAAAAGAAAGAAAAGAGAAAGACAATTACTAGTTTTAAATACTTTACATTGGATTGAATTGTTTTATATTGTACACAAATTTGAAACTGATATTGTTAGAAAATGCTATATGTATATTTCTAATTGTATTTATTCCATCCATTTAACAATGTAATGCAAATTTCTGATCCTTGAATGTTATTATTATCAACTATTAGGATATAAAGAAATGAAAGCTAGTAGTTAGACATTATCATAGAACTTGTAGTCATATTAGATATGTTTTAAAAATTGAGCAGAGATGTTTTAGACAGGTCATCTTCAAACCCTTCAGAGATCTACAGAATATGGCATTTAAAATGTTTTAATAACTTAGAAAATTTTTCTTTTTTGAGACATGTCGGCTCCTGGCAGTACCAATCTACGTTAGAGAAAATATGGGCATTGAAGAAACTGCATATGGAGTCAACTTTCATTCTGGCAAAAGTTAGCCACTGGACAACAAAGTATCCTCGAATCAACAGGACAAAATGGACAGACAGATCACGAAACAAGGGACTACTGATTCTTGCCAAAACAAGTGTGGTTATGGCTTTATCAAAAGGCATCTTCTGAGGCCAGGACAATATGGCCCCATCCCTGAAGTGGCCTTCGCATCCGGAAAAGGTACGGTGCCCTTTTCTTCAAAGGCAGCTTAACAGGCAGAGGGCCGATGGATTCTGTTGTACAATGGAACAGCAGCTGAAAGCTCATGCCTCTCAAAAGTAGACTGGCATTTAATAGAGGGATGTGGAGAAGAAGGGGATGCTGAGATGAAGCCATATATACACAGCCAAGAAGAATGGACAGCTGAATTAAAAAACTGTCAACAATTTCCAGAATTTAAAATCCTGAATCATGACAGGACACTAGTGGAATTCAGGTGTTTCTGGTACGTGGACTGCTCTCACCCAATGTGAGGTTGAACTGTTGACCTTGTGTACATCCTACTTCACAAATGAGTCTGTCAGATACACTAAGCCTATAGGCTGAAGATGATGCCCCAACACTGCGGAGAAACCTCAGGTGACTGCCCAGGCAGCTGGCTGTTTCTGTCAACTCACAAAATTTTTTGGAAGTTGCTTGCATGCACTTCCTGTTTTTATTTTTGTTAGCTAATATTATTCCCTTCTTGGGTCTCTGAGGGAGTTGAAGATTAGTTAGTTATGGTTGAAGATTAGTTAGTTATAGTTGAAAATTAATTAGGATAGAAAGTACATTAGATACATCTTGGAATTATCAAAATAGGATAGATAATGGAATTATTTTCTCTGATTCGTCAAATACCTGTTTAGGTATTTATTACTTGTATATATTGTATATAGTTATTGTACTTTTGTATATAGTTTTTCTTTTGTTAGTCATAACCTTTTGCTTTTTTTCTTTTTATTAAAATAGAAAAGGGGAAATGTGGTGGTAATCTAATTGTATTGAAATATTATTTTGATTTGTACTGAAATATTAATTTTATTGTATGTTAATAAATAAAGTTGTCTGGGGGTCAGAGCTATTAGAGCCATAGCAAGAGTGTGGCGGTGGTGGCACACGCCTTTAATCCCATAGATATCTGTGTGTTCAGGGTCAGAGCTATTAGAGCCATAGCAAGAGTGTGGAGGTGGTGGCACACGCCTTTAATCCCATAAGATCTCTGTGTGTTCAGGGATACAGCCAGCATTGGAGACATATGCCTTTAAGACCTAGGGGGCTGTACATTCAGACAGTGACGAGGCAGTCATGTGTTTGGGTTTACAACCAATGAGAAGGCAGAACAACATACTTTAAAAATACGAACCGAGAGGAAGTAGGTCTCTTTTCGCGAAGCTGGGACAGCAGGAGGAAGGGTGAGATTTTAGCTCTGAGCTCTGACCTCTCGGCTTTCTCTTTTACATTGTTTCTGTGTTTCTTATTTAATAAGACGGTTGGTTACATCTACAATATCCTAAATGAAATAAACCTAACAGATACCTCCAGACTATTCTACTTAGACCTTAAAGACTATACCTTCTTCTCAACAACTAATGGAAATTTCTTAAAAACTGACCACATGTTAGGACACCAAGTCTCATCAAATTTAGAAAAATTGAAATCACATCCTGCATCCCATCTGACCCCTTGAATCAAAGATGGATATCAACAACAAAATAAGTGACAGAAATTATAGAAATTTATTGAAACTAAACAGCACACTACTGAAAGAAAATTGGTCCAGGGGAAAAAATCAGGAAGAAAACTCAAAACTTTGTAGAACTGAATGAAAATGAAAACATAGTATGGCAAAATATAAGTGACACAGTTGAGCAGGTCTAAGAGGAAATTTCTAGCACAAAGTGCCTACATCAAAAAATTGGAGAGAACTGATACAATTTGAAAGCTTTAGAAGAGCAACATTTAATAAGAGTAGATGGAGAAATATAAATTTAAGACTAAAATTAAATAGAAATGAAAAGATACAAAAAAATCAATGGAACAAAGAATTGGTTCTTAAAAATTTAATTGACACATCTTTAGCCTTATTTACCAAAGAATAGAGGATACAAGTTAATAAAAACTGGACATCAAAAGGGAGTCATCTAAGAGTCACTGAAGACATTCAGATAATCATAAAGACACACTATAAAAATTTGTATTCCACTAAACTAGAAAACTTAAAAAAAAGGATAAATTTCCCAAGGTATACAATATTTCAAAGTTAAGTCAAAGTAAAACAAATAATTTTAATTGACACATGAATCCATCAAGAGAGAAGCAGTAATTAAAACAATATACCAACTAAAAGAACTTTAGGGAAAGATAGATTCAGTACAGAATTCTATGACACTTTCAAACAAGAACTAGCATCAATATTTCTTAATTTATTCACTTAAGCAGAACCTGAAGAAACACTCCCAAATTCTGTTTATGAAGCCACTGTTTCTCTGTTCCCAAATTCAGACAAAGATTCAGTGACAGAAAGTAAATTATAGACCAATAGCTCTTGTGAGCAAATATGTAAAATTCTCACTAAAATACTTATGCCCCAAATTCAAGAACACAACAAAAGGTTATCTGATGTTCAGGTTAGCTTCCTCAAATAGATATAGGGATGATTCAATACACATAAATCAATAAACATAATCCACCACATAAAAGCATTAAAGGATGGAAATCACTTGATTATCTTCATAGAGGGCCTTTGACAAAAACCTAACATCCCTTCATGATAAGAGTCCTGAAGAGACAAGGGATGCAGCAACGCATGTTGGGGTAATAAAGGCAATTTCCAGAAAACTCATTTCAACATAATTCTACATGGAGAGAAACTCAAAGTCTTTCCATTAAAATTAGGAAGAGGACAAGGATTTTTACTTTTTATTTATCTGTTAAATGTGGGGCTTGAAATCTTAGCTAGAGCAATAAGACAACTGAGGAAGAGTGAAGGGATAGAAACAGGAAAGGAAGAAGTCAAAGTGTCCTTAGTGACAGATGATATAATTTTATACATAAAACCCTAAAGACTACTCCAGGAAACTTGTGCAACTGGTAAATATATCCAGCAATGTAATAGCATACAAAACCTATAAAAATTTGTAGCTTTCCTATATGCAAATGACAAACAGAGAAAAAGACATCAGAAAACAACATTTTTTTTTTCTCCAATAGTCTCCAAAGTATTTTGGAAAAACTATAAGTAATCAAGTGAAAAAAATATACAATAAAAAACTTTAAGATATTGAAGAGACATATGAAGTTACCATATAATGAGATGGGACAATTCTTCAACAAGCTATCACATGCTACCAAATAAGACATCCAGCATTAGGAATAGTTATATATTTTGAGTTGTTTGATAATGGGTTTCCATATACCCTTTAAACATTACAGCCTACTGACAATGTGTTTTGTTACCCTCCAGAGCTTGAAAGTATGACCCTATTGCTGAATAAACTACACAATTAAGTCACAGAACATGGAGAAATACAGTTTGTAACTCAACCAAAAGCTTCACCCCTATTTGCTGGTATTGCTAGTGCTGTGCATGCTACTGAAAAAGAAAAGTAATCATCAGTCTCATCCAGTTATAAATCCTGTGAGCCACAATGATGACCTGCCTGGCAATACATGCCCAATGGTGCAATAGTAGCATAGATATTGTGGGAGTAACTAACCTTTTTATTTTTTAAGGCCCACTATGTGAGATGGGATTTTTACCAGACACTGTCAATGAGCCCCATGAACATGAGAATAGATAGGCCATTGGACCTAGAGGAAAACGTACTATTATGACTCTGCTAAATGAACAGAGTAATAAAATGTCTCCTAATGACATATTCCTATAGCCAGAGATCAATATATTGTTTAGCTTTCATCAGAGAAGCTTATTATTTCAGTAGATGGTAATTAACACAGAAAATGACAACTAGTCAACATGGAGAAAATACACTTTGGAATGCTCAGACCTAAATGGGATGTCTATTTACTACCTCTATGGAAAGATTGGAAGAGCCAGAGGTAGTGGATGATATCAAGGAAACAGCTCTTTCCAGACAACACAGAATGGATACACATATATACATCCAATGCATAATGCATACATATAGAACGTGACAGCAGACAGAAGACCTGAACAAGATCTAGCTAGACAGAATCCCAGCATGGACGAGGGGAGGTGGAAATAACATCCCATTTCTTGCAAAGAAAGTGTCAATTGATGGCTGGTGGGAGAGGGAAAGTCAGATTTCTTTAATGAAGTGACAATGGTAAAATCAATCACACTCCAGGGGTGGCCCCAAGCTCAGGAGTCATCAACCAAGACAAACTGGACTCAATGTTCTTTGTTTTGTTTTTTAAAGAGTGAGAGAGAACATGTATATGGATGTGCTAGAGGATCTGGGAGGAATTTGGGGAAAAGGATATATGAATTTTTCACAGAATATATAAATCTCCCTTAAAAGGAGAAGAAGAAAACTACAAAGCTAACAGAAAATTCTCTGTCAGAAATACTAAGCCTTCAAATGCAGTGTTTTAAGATTAAATATATTGGTGTCATTATGTATATGTCATACATATATATGCTGACTTGAAGGAAGTCTCTTTGGTTGTAAATATACAGAATGAAGACAAAGGTAGTTCATGCAAATAGGAACCAAAGAAACAAGGTATTGTATTTGTATCAGAAAAAGTATGCTTTTTAAAGATAATTACTAGAGATATAAAAATGTAATGATATGGTGATAAAAGATTCAACAATAAGACATGATAATTTAATAAAGATGAACCCAACATCAGAACATCTAAAATGATAAATCATGTTGCTTGCACTTTAAGAGATGAGGTTGTGTTGTAAATATATTAATTGGGGCAACACTCCACAGTTAACAGTTCTCTGAATTTTGACCAGTTGTAGCTTTTTGTAGTGGTGTCCATCTGCTGCCAAAAGAAGCACACACAAAGACACCAAAGATAAAAAAATATGAGAAGGACTTCTTGGTAAGAAGGAGTTCGCTAAGACAGTTGGGGGCGTATAGAGAGTAGCAGGGAATGAAAGTTGTCTTTGTCAGTGTTCTACTGCTGTAAAGGGACAATGTAGTGGGTAGCCATTCCAGCTTTGATCTGGAAGTTCCAACCTCCATTGAGGCTTTGGCAACTGTCATGCCTACAAGGCAGGGCCAAGGGAGGACCCTGGAGACCCGAGATCCAGATGGGCCAGCTCTCTCTGTTCCAGGATCCTGGAGGGTGGAGGTTGACCAAGCAGAGCTCCAGAGAACACCAGTGGACTGCAATACACCTTCCCCAGACCCCACAACCTACCTATCCCTTCATTTGTAAGTTACCCACTAAATAAATTTTCCTTTTAACTACATAAAGTGGCCTTAATAATTTCACCAATAGGACAACATGATCCCAGCAACTTTTGGAGAGAAAAACATTTAATTGGTGCTTGCTTACAGTTTTAGAGGTTTAGTTCAGGGTATCATGCAGGCAGACACGGTGCTGGAGAAATACCTGAGAGTACTACATCCAGATCTGCAGGCAGAAGGAAAAGAAAGCCATTGGGTTTGGCTTGGGCTTTTGAAAACATAAAAGCCAACCTCCAGATATATACTTTCTTCAACAAGGTCAAACCTCCTAATCTCTTCAAATAGCACCACTCCCTTGTGATCAAGCATTGAAATCTACGAGCCCAAGGGAGTCATTCTTTGTCAAACCATCACAGAAATTATTACTATACTTTATGTGCTGGATAGTTTTATGTCAATTTGACACAAGCTAAAGCCATCTGAGAGGAGGGAACCTCAATTAAGAAAATGTTTCCTTACATGGGGCTGTGTAAGCTTGTAGGACATTTTCTTAATTAGTGATTGATGGGAGAAAGCCACCTCACTGTGGATGGTGCCTTCCCTGGTGGTCCTGGGTTCCACAGGAAAGCAGGTTGAGAAAACCATGGGAAGAAAACCGGTAAGTGGCACCCCTCCTTGACTTCTGCATTAGCTCTGGCCCTCAGATCCCTGTACTGTTTGAGCTCTTGTCCCACTTCCTACAATGAGCAATGTATGTTGTGGAAGCGTAAGCCAAATAAACCCTTTCTTCCCCAACTTGCTTTTGGTCCAGGTGTGTTATCACAGCAATAGAAACCTAACTAAGACATTTAAAATGTACATAGGGAATAGTCAATGAATACTATCACTTGATAAAGTAAGAAGTAAGAAGGTAGAAAATGGGAACTCTCTCATGTTGATCATGAGAATGCATCATAGTACAGAAACTATTAAGTGAGTAGAGAGGCCCTGAAGCCCTAAGAATACAAGAGTAAAAAACTTAGTTCAGCACTAGAATATTTTCTGCTCATGCTTAGGCCCTATGTTTGATATTTAGCACTAAAATATGGTAACAAAATGAACAAACAGTCTTTACAACAGAATAATATGATTTAGCAATCCCACTCTGACTATATATGTAAAGTAAATGAGATCAGTGTTGGGAACATGGACATATCCTCCAATGTTTCTTGTAGCCCTATTTATAATAGTCAAGGCGGTAGGGAGTGGACCTATCATGCCCATCAACAGACGAATAAAGAAAGTGTGTAACACACACAGAATAGAATAAATCAGTCATGAATAAAAGCTCATGGGAAACAACATGAATGAGCTTGGAGAACATAAGTGAAGTGAAATAAAACATGAAAAAAAAAGATTAATGTTACATGGTCTCACTCACTTGTGGAATGTAAACAAGATTATCTCATAGAATTTGAGTATAAAACAGACCCCAATACCTAGATGGATCAGAGAAGAGGTGAATGATGGGAAAGTCCGGTCACCAGAGAAGACATTACCATTAGAAAAAAATTAGACCTATGCTTAGAGATCACAGAACCAATTTCATAAAAAAATAAATTGATGAAATTCTTAAAGTAATATAAAGCGTGGGTTTTCTAGGAATTCCCTTTATTTGGTAGTGAATGCTGATGATCCAGAAACAATGTAACTCTCTGGGACCTCTTGGTTTCTGACACATACAGTAAATATTCTACTGCCAGGACATTACACATTAATACATGTGGGGGAGGGGGTGTTCCAGATTAAATGGGATTATTTTCTGAAGTTGGAAAATTTTGCTCTCTAGTTGTAATTTGAGCACTATGCTCTTCGTTTTCTGTTGGACTGTGAATATTCAGGTTTTGTTTTAACTTGCTTGGGATTTATCCTTGAGCTATTTGATCCCAAGTAATGTTTGAGTATTATCCTCTTCAATTTCAGGTGAAGTCTGAACATTGAGCCCTTCCTTAATTCTGTCATTTAGCTCTTCTGTCTCAAGTGTAGTTTTGACTTTGGGGTCTTTATTGCTTCTCATACAAAACAAAATTAAAAACAAGCCAAAAATGACCCAAGAAGAAATCAACAAACCTAAGGTCTAATCATTAAGCCTTGCTCTTCTGTCATCTCTGTTCACAGGAGGTGGGCCACTGTCAACACCCCCTCCATTGCCCCTTTCCTTGCAATGCCATGGGATCCATTCAGGGTTGCAATGGCAGCTGTTTCTATTGTTGCAGATCCCTGTCAAATCAACGCAGACTTATGGACACTTTTTTCTGTTAATGCACACGTGGTTTGGGACACAGCCTGTGCCATCTTTCACACAACTAGTGTCAGGTCTGACTATCCCCAAATGGTAGTCTGTACCCCAGCAGATTACCTCATTGTAGTGACTGCTGTGGGATGTCTTTCTGTATGCTGTGAATACGTGTTGTTCCCATTGGATAATAAATAAAGCTGCATTGGCCTCTGACAGCTCAGACTGGAGCTAGGCAGGAAATCCAAGAGAGATAGAGAGAGAAGAAAGGTGGAGTCTGAGGAGATGCTCTGAGCTGCTGACAGGAGAAGCAGGATGTGAGAGATCAGGTAATGCCACGAAGCCATGTGGCAAAACATAGATTAATAGAAGTGAATTGAGTTAAGTTGTAAGAACTAGCTAGCAAGAAGCTTGAGCCATAGAACAAACAGTTTTATAATTAATATAAGCCTCTGTGTGTTTATTTGAAACTGAATGGCTGTGGAACTGGGCAAGACAGAAACTTGTGTCTACAAGTGACTCCAATGCACCATGTAAAGACATCTCAGATGAGGAATTTTTCTCACATCTTCACACTGAATTTATTCACAAAAGATATCTGAGATGTTGCATTTTACATATTTCCATCTGTTAATGAGCCTGCAGTTGCCAAAACTGTCACCCAAGGTATTCAATTCCATGTAGCAACCTTTGGCTGCATTCTTGGCTTCCTTGCCCCAAATCGACTGACACTATTTGACTATTATTACATTTCTTCCCACAATTGTGGCCACCATCACAGCAGGGTCTACCATTAGACCCATACACATCTTCAACACATACACTTCAATTTCCATGGCACCACTCTGGAAGGTTGCATTCATTGCATTTTGCTCTACACCCTGTGCCTGATGGCCTGACAATTTTCACAACAAAGCCCTCTAGCACAGTCATTGCATGGGGTTTTAGAACTCAGTCATCTTGGCAACATGGCTCTTTTAAACACAATTGAAGAGTTCCACAACAGACTGCTCTCCATTCTCCACCACACCATTCCCGCATTTCATGAATGCTATGACATCCTGTTCATTTGGTGAATCAAGCAAACAGGTCTTTTGCATAACTTATTTGAAAATATCTATCATAACCACAATTGCTAACTGCTACACCACCACCTTTTACATTGCACAAGACTTTCAACCACATGTACATTTAGGTTTACTTTCATCATGAAGCATACCAAAACTGGCCCAAATCATGTGACACCATCTGGGCAAAGCTAGTCACTGAGGGACCCCTGAAACTATTGCTGCCACAATTAAGACCAGAATGACAAATTTGTCCAACATAGACCATGCCAGTTAATCTGCCATATGGGTAATTTATAAAAAGATGTCCACCATCATGAGGGACACAATGATCAAAGTTCTGTTTCTTCCAGATACAAAATCTTCCTAGAAGAAGTGCTATTTTTGTTTCTACATCTATAAGATTTTTGCTATTCCATATCTCAAGTACCATTAAAACAACCGCAACTTCCATTGGAGAAAAATGGACATTTTTTTTATATTTAAAAACAAATGCTAGGTGAAAAATCTGCAGCTCTTGCTGGTCAGTATGGGGATCAAACCTGCAACCTTGGCATTATCAGCACCATGCTCTAATCAACTGAGCTAACCAGACAGAGTACCATTTATTACATTTAAAACAGTGATATATCCTCATGTACATTTGAAACATTACTTTCCTGATAAACAAAATGATGGTTATCTATCACCATTGTAAATTCTACAGTAAGTCTCTTGGTTCACCAGGCAGTATTGCCACTCTACATCAATGTGAAATCATCATCTTCCACTTTTAGTTGTAGTGTTATTTCTTCTGTTAAGCCACATCTCACAGGAAATGATTCTGTCTCTTCACCATACATCTTATAAATCAGATGTTCAAATGTGGAAGAAAAGCTTCTGTTCTTTATTTCATAAGCTATACCATGCATTTGCAGCTCCCAAGCAAGTGGTAAGAGCAACCATGGATTCTGGATCCCCATCTATATAACCATGATAGTAGCAGTCATTCGGCTAAAAAAGGTGGGTCCTCAAGAAGAGCACCTTGGTCAGTGTAGGTGAACACAGAAAGATGTTTGGATACTAAATTCTTCTTGGACTTTGTGGAGATTAAGTGTCTCCCTGGCCCTCAATATACAGGCTACAGGACAGCCATCTTGGGAACCTAGTTTCTCTGCTAGTATTAGTGACCGTCAAGGGTATCACCACATCTGGTGGGTTGCTGTATTGTTCATAATGCCAAGATAATGACCATGAAGATAAGGAGAGCCATGTCCTCAGCCAAACCCACAGGAAAGTGATAGTCACATCTACCAGGGTCTCAATTAGAGTTGTCTAGAGAGCAGTGAAGTGTCGTAAATACTTCTTGTGTCCATCCTTTACCTTGGTTGTGTTCAGCACTGACTTGTAATAGTCTGTCTTCTGGCAGAGTCAGTCCATTAAAACAGCAGAACTGAAGGAAACAGGAAAAAGAAGGGGGAAGTATGCATGAGTAAACCCTGACTACATCAGAATAGAAGAGAAAAAACAGGACATGGGCTAATATAGATCAGCATTTATGCAGTGCTTTGGCTCTGCCCTTCAATATTTTTTAAAAAAATTTATTTTAAAAGTTACTTATGTGTATCTGTTTGTGTTCATGTCTGTGTATATGCTTAGATGTGTGAGGGTACCAGGAGATGTTAAGGAGGGCATAGGCTATTCTGAAGCTGGAGTTACATATTATTATAAGTTGCCTAATGTAGGTACTGAAAACCCAATTTCAGCTCTCCGAAAGAGCAGCAAGTACTCTAAACCAGTGAGCCATCTTTTCAGCTCCCTACCTTTCAATTGTGGTAAAGTACAGTCAGACCACTGTGGGTGTATAGAGTGATAATTGACACAGGCTGAGAGAATTTCTTTCTTTTCCACTTTGAATAATATCCATTAATTTTATTTATTTATTTTTCATTTTAAGAATGTCTTAACTGAGATAAAGGACTCATGACTTCTGTTAATTTTTAAAATATATATGTACATTTGTGAACATTTTCATGAAAAGTATTTTTAAAAGAGTACTAATGGGAAGCTGAAAGAGACTCAGTATATTCATACTAACATAGAATAAGTATCAATACTCTTACATTTTAAAGAATGAATTATTTAATTATAGTAGAGGGAATTTTTTAAAAGATACACAGTCATTGATCTTTCATGGCCATCAGTATGTAATTCATGGAATAAACCATTAACTTTTCTCTCTTCCTTATCCTCTCAAATCACAAAGTTGGTGTGAAAGTATCAGCTGTCCTTCAAAATAATTTCTGTACACTATAACATGTACCATTGTTTGCTAAAACAAACACTTGTAAAACTGAAGCCAGCAGAATCCTGGATCCTGGGATGTTAAACTGATACTCAGGCATGTCCCTATTTCATTATCTCTTAGGAAAAAATTATTTCTAAAGTTACTGGTCACATGGAGTGAAATGAAGATTAAAGTGTCTCGGGAGGTAACGTTGGAGATGGGGGTGAGTGCAGTGCCTCCAGACATGAAAGGTCAGTCACTAACCCAAAGAACATTTAATTCATTTAAGTGTATCATAACTGTTCTTTCTCTGTTTTCCTTTCAGGCTCCCAAAATTGTGCCTGTCATCCCTACAGTGAAGCGCTAGACTCATTATTGCTGACTACATTGTTGAACTCAGTGGAGATGAGGGATTTGTCACACACAGTTCAGCCTGAAGACCAAAGTCCCTAAGAAGTATTTTTCTCAAATACTCCTATGCTTTTAATAAATTTCCTTTAATTTTCTACCTTTCTTCAATAGCACTCAGGCTCCTCAAATAGACACTGCCTTTGCTTTTTATAAATTGATATTATTGACTTTAGTATGGTAGTATAAATTGTAAAACCCAAACACTTTTATTTGATATTTCATTATATTTCATGTGTAGGGGTGTCTAAAGAGCTATTTGTGTGTACATGATGTGTTATATATTATAGGATTGTGTTTGTACATGTGCAGTGTGTGTGTTGGGTTTTTCTTCATATGCTGGGGCATGTGTGTTGACGACATGTGGGTGTGTGTGGATGTGCTTGTACACATGTTTAGGTGCAAGTGCCAGTGTGTATGGCATGTATCTAGGTAACAGAAGTGAACATCAGCTCCACCATCCCCAATGCCCATTGGACTCTGCAATGTACAGGTCCCACTCTACACCACAAATCCTCAAAAGACATCATTGTCCCCCTGCCCAGCCATTCCCACAGCACCAGTGTATCCCCAAGAGATACAAATACTGCCAGCACCAATTAGAGGAAGAGGTGAGTGACTGCTTTCCCAACTGGGCAGCCCTGCTCTCTAGGCCACAGGCCCTGGGGCGCATGCTGTGCCCACCCCCTCCCATTGCAGCCCCAGCAGTCAATCAGCTGGTAAATGTCCTGTGGGCATGTCATTCCACCACCCCTGCCACCCACTGGACTTTGCAACCTGCAAGTACCACTCTGCCCCCAAACCCATGGAACCCATTACCCTTCTCCCACCCAACCACCAAAGGCACAGGCACCATATGCACCAACTGGAGGAAGAGATGGGTAGACAGCAGCATAAGAATACATTCAATAACATAAAGAGAAATATGGCACCATCAGAACCTAGTAGTTCTACAACAGCAAGACCTGAACATCCCAACGCAGATGAAGCAGAAGAAAATGACCTTAAAAAATCTTTATGAAGATGATAGAGGCCCTTAAAGGGGAAATGAATGAAAAATTCCCTTAAAGAAATTAAGAAAAAGAAAAATGGAAGAAATCAATAAATCGCATAAAAAAGCCAAAAAAATAAGAAAAAAAAAAAACAATCAAACAAGTGAGAGATACAGTTCAAGACTTGAAAATTGAAATAGAGGCCATAAAGAAAATACAAACTGAAGTTATTCTGGAAATGGAAAATCCAGGTAAATGAACAGGAACTACAGATGCAAGCATAACCAACCAAATGCAAGTGATGGAAGAAAGAATATGAGGCATTGAAGATACAATAGAGGAAATAGATTCTTTGGTCAAAGAAAACATTAAATTCAACTAAGCCTTAGCACAAAATATCCAGAAAATCTGGGACACCATGAAAAGACCAAACCTAAGAATAATATGAGTAGAAGAAGGAGAATACCAACTCAAACATTCAGAAAATATATTCAACAAAAACATAGAAGAAAACTTTCCCAACCTAAAGAAGGACATGCCTATGAAGATACAAGAAGCTTACATAACACCAAATAGACTGGATGCCCCCACACACCAAAAAAAGGCCCCTCGCCACACAATAATCAAAACACTAAACATACAGAAAAAAGAAAGAACATTAAGAGCAGCCAAGGACAAATGCTAAGTAACATATAAAGTCAGGCTTATGAAAATAACACCTGACTTCTCAATGGAGAGTCTGAAAACCAGGTCCTGGACAGAAGTTATGCAGACACTGATGGGTGACGTCATTTTGTATGCTGTGAAAATGTGTGGTTCTGATCGGTTGATAAATAAAGCTGTTTGTCCAATGGTGAGGCAGAATAAGGTTAGGTGGGACATTCTAACTGGAGAGATAAGAGAGAAGAAAAGAGAGCAGAGGAAATGCTGCCAGCTGCTGCCAGGAGAAACAAGATATAAAAATACTGTTAAGCTACAAGCCATGTGGCAAAATATAGATTTATAGAAATGGGTTAATTTAAGGTATAAGAGCTAGCTAGCACGAAGCCTGCCATTGCCATAGTTTAAAAATAATATAAGCCTGTGTGTGTTTATTTGGGTCTGGGACCAGGGGGCTGCAGGAGCCAGGCAGGACCAGAAAAAACTTACAGCTACAAGACACTAAGAGACCACAGATGCTAGAACCAGACCACTATACCCAGCAAAACTTGCAATCACCATACATGGAGAAAACAAGATATTCCATGACAAAACCAGATTTAAACAATACCTATCTACAAATCCAGCCCTACAGAAAGTACTAGAAGGAAAACTCCAACCCAAGGAAGTTAGCTATACCCACGAAAGTGGAGGCAATGGATAATCACTCACTAGCAAATCCCAAAGAAGGGAAACACATACACACTACAACCACCACCACCAAAACCCCCAAATAACAGGAACTAACAATCACTGGTTATTAATATCCCTTAATATCAATGGACTCAATTTGCCTATAAAAAACATAGGCTAACAAAATGGATATAAAAACAGGAGCTGTCCTTCTGCTGGATATAAGAAACACACCTCTACTTCAAAGACAGACATTACCTCAGAGTAAAGGGTTGGGAAAAGATTTTCCAATCAAATGGACTTAAGAAACAAGCTGATGTAGCTATCCTAATAGCTAACAAAATAGACTTCAAACTATAATTAGTCAAAAGAGATGGAGTAGGACATTTCATATTCATCACAGGAAAAAATTGGTCAAGATGAAGTCTCAATTCTGAACGTTTATGCCTCAAATACAAGGGCACCCACATTTGTAAAAGAAGCATTACTAAAGCTTAAATCACACATCAAACCCCATACAATTGTAGCTAAATGTTTTCCTTTGTCTCTCCTGGTCTGTGGCTGCTCAGACCCAAGTAAACACACAGGGACTTATATTAATTAAAACTGCTCAGCCATTAGCTCAGGCCTACCACTGACTGGCTCTTACACTGAAACTCAGCCCATTTCTGTTAATTTACAAATCACCATGTTTTCTGTGGCTTTACCTGTGTGCCATTACATGCTGCTCCCTGGACAGCAGGCTGGCATCTCCTGACTCAGCCTTCTTCTTCCCAGAATTCTCCTTGTCTACTTATCCTGCCTATACGTCCTGCCTGGCTACTGACCAATCAGCATTTTATTTATCAACCAATCAGAGCACCACATTTACAGCATACAGAGCACCATCATCCATCATTTTCCTATTGTCTCTCTCAAAAGAAGAAAGTATGAAATGACAAAGTATATTGCCACTTTTCATGTACAGAAAATTGGAAAAGAATTATGGGAAATGTGAGCATAATTACATACTAATTATTTATGCCTTACTTTAAAAGCTTACTGACAGTTGAAGGGATGTCCATGGTCTTTTCTCAGTGTGGCTCTTTTCATGATTCATTTGCTATACCCATCTTCTGAGCAGAGACTTTTATTTGAAACCTCACATGACAAATAAAATGTAAGTCCTCTCCTTTCTTTGCCATGGAGTAAATTCTAGATTTATGTGCCTAGCAACTAGAACCTCCCAGTCTACAGAAAATTGCAACCAAATGAGCTGCTTCACAGCTCTGCCTACATCTTTTCAACCAAATTTGCTCCTCAAAATACATAAGTCTGAATAACTCACTCTTGTTTGCTATGCTCCAATATCTTTAATCTGAATGAATTTTATTTCCTCACTTGTGTTCCTCTTGTTCCTTAAATATGGTAAAAACCAGTTTATGTTCTGTACTTTTGTTCATATTGCAGACCTCACTTGAGTTTATTCCTTCAATATTGAAGTATGTTATGGGACACTAAAAGTATTTCAAGTCCCAGAAAGTCATTCTACCCCCTTTTCAAAATAGTCAAAAAAAAAAAAGAAAGAAAAAAAAACCCAAAAACCTGGGCGTCCACTGTTCCTTGTTATCTTTCTCATGTTGGTGAATAACTCAGTGAATAACACTGCACATCTGCATGTGCAGAATCTTTTTCTTTTTCATGGAATTGTCAGATAAAAGAAAAAAGGAAAGTAAGCAGAATGTAGAAGATTTGAGCAACAGAATAGAGCAAACATATGAGAACTGATAACATAATATATAAGAAAATATACTTGTAACAGGGTGTGATTTTAAGATGCAGGTGGTGGCAGTAATGAGAGGAGTTGCTGGAAAGGGAAAGGGTAGAATTATATAATCATATTTTAAATTTCTTTTTAAAAGGACTCAGGGTTTGCTGGGTCAGGAAGTAGAGGTAAATTGATGAGGAGCTGGGGGTGTACAAATAATCAAAACATATCGAATGAAACTCTCAAAGAAATTACAAAAAAATTACACATTTTTTTAAAAAGTTAGCAAAAGAAATAGAAGACACTCAAAGACCTGCAAGTGTATGGATATAAGGAATTAGTATTGTGAAACGCCTATACTACCAAAAATAATCCACGGATCCAAGGCCACCCTCATCAAAATTCCAGCAGCATTCATGCCATGAGTACAAAATACAGTCTTGACATTCATATGTACACACAAAAGACCTTGGGTAACAAAAACAACTCTGAACAGTAAGAATAGTGCTGGAACTGTCACCAGAATTTATTTCAGGTTCTACTACAGAGCTATTGAAACAAGATCATTGAGGTACTGAGACATAAACAGACACGTAGATCAATGCAGTAGAACAGAAGACTCATACTGTAAACTCATGCAGATCTAGATTTGTGGTTTTGAACAAAGATGTCAAAAATATGAATTACAGAAAAAGGCTGCCTGTTTTAGAAATACTGTTGGGAAGAACTGAGTATTCTCATGTAGAATGGAACTAGATTCTTATCTCTCATTCTGTGCAAGAATTAACTCCAAATAGAGCAAATATAGAGTCTAAGTCATTAACTTCTCAAGCTACTAGAGGAAAATGTAGGAAAAACAATTTAAAATAGGCAAGTGCTTTCTAAATAAGACTGTGGTCACTCAGGAAGTAATGTCAGTGTTTGACCAATGGGACATCATTATACTAGAAACTTTCTCCATAGCAAATGCAACACATAATGAATGAAGAGACAGATTTCAGGATGGGAGAATATCTTTGGTAGTCATGCATTTAACAGAGAATTAAAATTTAGTATATTGGAGTAATTTAAAAACTTCAACTATTGATCAGGAATCCCAATCAAAACACGGGCTAATAAAATGAATCTACAGTTTTCAAAATTGAAATAGAAACAACCAATATTGACATGAAAAAAAAAGGTCCAGCCTTCCTAAGCATCAGAGAAATTACACTAAACCTATTCTGAGATTCCTTCTATCCCAGACATAGTGGCAGCCATGAAGAACAGAACAACAGATGTTGGTACGTTTGTGGACAAAAAGTAACCCTTCCACACCAAGTAATAGAACCTAAACTAGTCCAGTGACTATGGAAATCAGGAAGGAGTTTCTTTTCAAAAGGTGCAAAAGACGTGCTCGCTTTGGCAGCACATATACTAAAAGATGCAAAAGACAGGGACAGGGGAGAGAGAGATGTCTTAGCAGTTAAGGGAGCTTCCTGCTCTTCTAGAGGTCCTGTTATCAGTTCATAGCACCCTTCTCAAGCTGCTTCTAACCACCTATAAGTTGTGATGCTCTCTTTCTGGCCTCTGTGGGCATTTGCCTACATGGGGTGTACTTACAGAGACACAAGCACATATATACACTAAAACAACAGCAATAAAACCACCTTAAATGGATCTACTGTATAACCCAATTATATCACTTCTAATATCTATATAATTGAAGCCAGTGAACACATCACAGAGATACATGCACACGAATCTTTCTTGTAGCATTATTCACAATAGCAAAGCTATAGAACAAACATAGGAGGCCACGAATAGAGGAATGTATGAAATGTGTGTGTGTGTATGTATGTATACACACACACACACACACACACACTATGTATATATATATATATGAATATTTTTCAACCAGTAAAAAAGGTTGAAGTTATTTAACTTGTAGGAAGATAGATACAATTGAATATAATTTTATTATGTAAATAAAGCTACTCTCACAGAATAAAATACCTTAGGCTTTCTGTTGTAGAATACTACTTTAAGATGTGTTAAATTTGTTTATGTTGTGGTTATTTGTTTAATGATACAAATATGTGCTGCATTCTTTTTTTGCATTTGTTTAAATTTGTGAAGCTGTGCTACTTTGTCTAAAACACCTGATGGTCTAATAAAGAGTTGAATGGCCAATAGCTAGGCAGGGGATAGGATAGGCAGGGCTGGAAGGCAGGGAATAAATAGGAGAAATTTGGCAGAAGATCCAGGAACAAGAAAAGGAGAAAGACACCAGGGGCCAGCCACTCAGCTACACAGCAGGCAATGGAGTATGAAAGAAAGGTATATAGAATAGAGAAAGATAAAAGCCCAGTGGCAAAGATAAACAGGATAATTTAAGAAAAGCTGGCTAGAAACAAGCCAAGCTAAGTTAAGGCTCGTTATTCACAAGTAAAAATAAATCTTGGTGTTTATTTATTTGAGAGCTGGAAGGTGGACCTTCAAAAAGCCAAAAAAGTAAGAGTTAAAAGAACAGTTTTCTCTTATACGTGTCTTCTAAATTTTTTTATAAATTCATAAAATTGTGTGGGTATATATTATATGAATATAGAATCAAAAATTTCTAGGGTACAAAGATAATAATGGCATGGGGAAGCCGGGCGGTGGTGGCGCACGCCTTTAATCCCAGCACTCGGGAGGCAGAGCCAGGCGGATCTCTGTGAGTTCGAGGCCAGCCTGGGCTACCAAGTGAGTTCCAGGAAAGGCACAAAGCTACACAGAGAAACCCTGTCTCGAAAAACCAAAAAAAAAAAAAAAAATAATGGCATGGGGAAGGGTGACTATGCTCAATATACAATATATGCTTATATGTGAATGATTTTATGGCATGTACAGTGAAAATACACAAAGAAAAATTAAACTTTAAATTTTATTGGTTTGTTCCAATGGTTATTGATCTCAATTACCTTCTTTCATACTTAAAATACAAAAATTTCACACAAAATTTTCAGGCTTTAAATCATCTAGTCCTTGGTAATGGTTAACATCACCACCTCATCTTAAAGTAAAGTCTAACTCCCTCTCCAATTTTTGGTGACAATAAACTTTCAATTTCAGCATGACTTATATCGTCATAGATTCTTCTTTCTTTCTAGGACATTCTTCCACCTACAACTTGCCTGGTTGGCTCTTCAGAGACAGCTTTTCCTTTTACCAAAGTTATATAATCAAATTAAAATATGAAATTACAATGTGTATGTGTGTGTGTTATATCCCATAATAGGCACTCTGCATAAGATATTTATATATTTAGTTTATATCTGATTGATTAAATTGATATATTACACTAAGAAGCAACTTCCCACAAGTAGTTAAAGATGAATGTACCATGCTTAGCTGTCCTTCCATGGGAGAACTTACCCTTTTGGAGGAGGGGATGAAGGGGTGGGTTGGTAGTGGGGAAAGTGGGGGAGGGGGGTAGTGGGAGGAGGGATGAGAGGAGGATCTGTGGTTGGTATGTAAAATGAATTAAAAAAATAAGATGATGAGGAAGGCCTTTACCCATCTGTCATCAGAATGATTGCTTAAGATTTGTCATCACTTCTTTGATCCTTTGGAAAACCTGACCTACCTTGTTTTGGAGTCTGTGTTCTCAGTGTTTTCTCCTACTTCCACTCATCTTTTTTTGTAAACTCATAGCATCTGGAAATGTTGTTGGCAGTGATATAGACAGCAGAATGTCCAGTGAGACTCTAACATTGTTTCTGGACATAATTAAAAAGATGCTGCGTTGATACTGTATGCATGCCTTTGTCCTAGAGGTTATGAATGTAAGGATGGATACCACTCAATTATTTAAAGAATCATGAAATGTTATGAATGGTAAATTGTTCATTTACATCTCTTAGATGGTACCATTTAAAAAAGACTGTCGACAAATCTTAAGATGGCCAGTTGTTTTCTTTATGTTATATATATAGTGACAAAAAATCACTATTAAAAGTAACATTGTCATATCTTTCCTGAAATACTGTTCAAGAAAAAAAGAGAATCATTTCCAATGATAGACTTTCATGTTAGTGATATTTTATGTGACTTTGTCTTCAATAGTCTCAACTGTTTTTCAATATAAATGCATGGCTCTTTCTCATTTGTTTTGCTATAATTGGTGTTTATTATAAAAGATACAGATTAATAGTTAGATGAAGGGGTTAAAAAAGTAGGTCCAGAAGGGTCTTGAGCCCCTAACACTGTGGAAGTAGACTATCTAGCACATGGATGTGTTTGCTAATTAAAATTCTCCTAAAAGTTATCACTTAGAATTTCCTTTATTATTCTTTGACAGTTTCATTCATGTATATAACTTTAATTATTTTCATTGCCTGTTTTCCTCCCTCATCCCCTTCCTCCCACACAAACATTTTTCCCCATAAGTCCTCCATACTATATTTTCTTTTTTGTGTAAGACTGAGTTGAATAGTTGTTGATTGCATGAGCATGGGTGGGAGGTTATTTCCTGGAACACAAGCAACTTTTTGTTAGTTGCAGTGCTGAAGGAACTGACATACTCTCCCTCAACAACTATTAACTGGCAACAGTCTCCTAAAATCCTTCTCGCATACATGATGTGATATTGAGGGCCCAGTCATATCAGATGTTGCATAGATTCACAACTGCAGTGACTTCATGAGGACAATGGCTATGCCCTGTCCAGAAGATAACCTTACGCTGCACATCTCCACATCTTTTGGCTCTTAAATTCTTTCCTCCCCCATACTGTGAGGTTCCCAGGGCCTTCAAGAAGATAACATAAATGTCCTCTTTACGGCTGAACACTCCACTGTCATTTATTTTCAGCACTTTGGCCAGTTATGAGTTTCACATTAATCATTGCTTGCAGTAGTAAGATGCGTCTCTGTGAAGGGTGAGAACAGCACTAATCTACAGATATAAACACGGGGCTTTAGAAGACAGTTTGAGAACTTGTCCACCTTGCAAAACAACAGTAGCAGTTTCCCTCTAGGGCCAAAACTTCCTTGGGCACAGATTATCACCCAGGTTACAGAATCAGGCATGAGTTCTTGCCTGTGGAGCATGCCTTAAACCCGGCCAGAAAGGGATTGATTACCCACATAACAGTCAGCAGGAGTAAATAAGAGGGCACATCTTGTCTAGCAGACCATTATTTTAGTTTGCTATATTCATTCTTGCATAGCACCTTCTGGCACTTTGAAAGGTAGTCAGTAGGAAGAAATAGATTCAAAATATATGTAATGAAAATATTCTACTAATTTGAAGTCTCATTATAGTCATCAAATCAGTGCACTTCATTTTTCCACAGCAATGCTGTAGATAACATGATTCTAGTAGTTTTGAGAGACTAGAAGATAGGCAGACAGATAGGAAGAGGGGACATGTAAAGGTGGCAAACTTTCAAGATGGCTGGCTTCTTCTTTACCCTCATGACCCGTGACAAGAGCCTGGTAGCTTAAACAAGCAAATGACAACAAAAGGTCTTGTAGGCTTTCTCCCCGCCTCTCTCACCAAAAGCCCCCCCCAATGATGGACTGGATCAACAACTTCAAGGCAAGATCAGAACATGTTATAGTAGAGTTGTGGGGCCCACAGCCATCTTATCTTTCTTCAAACTGATCAACACCAAATTAGGGGAAGAAAAGACTTTGGGGTCTTTAAAAACCCTAGCTCCTGCAGAGACTGAATTTTTCAACTGAGTACTGGCCTCACCCCCCTGCTTTGTGGTGGGTCATTTTTTTTCTGTGTGTCAGCTGCATGTGCCTGTTTGCTCATTCCCAGTTAACATGTTTTTTTTTTTTTTTTCCAACTGCTGATTTTGTCTGCTCCTATTTGTGGTGTTTGAGCTTTTCCTGGTGCTACCTGTACTGCCCCAGACTCTTCCTGCCTTTAAATTCTTTAACTGGAAATAAAAATAAACCTGACCAAGGCCCCTAGACTGCAACATTTCTTCCTTTCTTTTATTTCAACATTGTAATAAGGATTTTTATTAAAGCTTAGAGATACATTTTCCAGGCTTATTTAAATGTCAGAATCCAAATATGAACCCAAGTATGTGTGTGTGTGTGTGTGTGTGTGTGTAACCTCTATGCTGTTTACCAACCCATAATAACTTTTATGAGTCTAGGCATGGGAGTTGACAATAAATAACTTTAGTATATTTAGGTTAACCACCAATCTTGGGAACAAATGAATACACTATATAAGGTAATCCAGATAGTGTCATAGTTATGGTATGACTTGAGCATTTATCTATTGTGGTTTGGAGAACACATTGACTGATATAAGACATTATAGTAAATAGATTATAGAGACTACTATCAGAAAACCTAACTGCTGAACTTTCTCTATTTCCTCTACTTTTCGTTTCTTTTATTCTGGGCTGGAGAGATGGCTCAGAGGCTACAGCATTGACTGCTCTTCCAGAGATCCTGAGTTCAATTCCCAGCAACCACCTGGTGGTTCACAACCCCTATAATAAGATTCCGGTGCCCTCTTCTAGCCTGCAGACATACATGCAACATGTTCTTACAGTTCTGTGAAAAAAACAGTGAGACTATGTTCCTTAATCTTGCCAACACTGGAAGAAGTTGAAGAAATCACGGTGTAAAAGAATCACCAAGAAAGTCAAACTGTGTCTTTAGAAAGGATAAAGTACAGGATTTTAATTACTCAGTCATAAAGATTTCATAGTTTAAGCCTATACAGGATTAAGAATTATTTGAAAATCATTGAAGAATGTTATTTGTAAACAGTGGTAAAATTGTTGGTGTATGTACATCATACTTATTGAGGAGAGGAAAACTAGTTAAAATATGAAAATTAAATCACTAATTTCTGTAGCAAAATTATTACATTTGTTCAATTAGTTACCATTTAGCCAGATTTTGATTTATTTATTTACCCGTTAGCATTCAAAGTTGGTCACTAAAGCAATTTTAACTTGAATTCAGGAGACAGGCTTAATGCTACAAATGTTCAAGATGCAAATATTCCCAAAATTATCACCTGCTGGGAGTTCACTTTGCTTTCTATCTACAGGAACAGACTCATAGCAATGTGAATATTTAATCCTCATTATAGTTGATGCTTAAGAAATCTACTTGTACATTGCAATTTCATAGACAGTGAGTAAATCTCACAGGACCAGGCCATGTGGTGAAATAACAAACACAACACCCTCCAGAAGGAGTCTAGAAATTAGCATTTAAAAGAACAAGTCATTCTGAAGCCAGTAGATGAATAGCTAAAGAAGCTGTTGTTTTTCACATAGTTACACAGCATGACTTTCACATCCCATCTGAAAAAAGTACATGTCGAGTTTTATGTCATCTGTTAACTAAATAAAAAGCACTGTATTTTTAGTAAAACAAACTCCAGTTGTTACCAAAAAGTTCTGAGACATGAAATCCACACTATACACATGAACAATAATTTCCCTTCCACACATAGAAGAAATGTACTCTCTTTCTGTCTGTCTGTCTGTCTTTCTCAGGGTCTCAGTCTATAGCTCAGGACAGCTTTTGAACTCTTAATCCTGCCTCAGCCCTTGGAATGCTGAGTTATAAGTATGTATCACTGCATCCAGCTCCCAGAAACTTTCTTTTATTAGGATTCTACTATGTTTTGGACTTGGCAGGACCAGAGGTTTTTAATAATTAGCTGACAATTGTAACCCAAATCTTGACTTCTTCAGTCAGCACAATGTGTGCCCCGAGGAGGTCGGAACAGAATCACTAGTCCAGAGCAGAGGGATCCTGCTCTTGGGACTCTTCAGCCTTCCCTTCTGATTCAGTCAAGAAGATGTTTTTATTTTAATACTTGGGTTTCTTCTTGGTGTCGGTATTGGTCTTTCAGCTGGGTTCTCTATTTCCAAACTTGTGTGCACATGGCATATGGGCTGCGGTCCATTAGCTCTTGATTCATTATGTAGATCTCTTAGGCTTTTTCAAGTGTACTTTAAAAATAGTTCTCAAGTACCTCTCTAATCTATAACCAACACTTACAACTTCATTTCACTTTGGTTTGTCCATTTGGTGTTGCATTATATAAAGTAGAGCAGTCAGAATACTCTCTAAGTGGCACACACACACACACACACACACACACACACACACACACACACACGCAAAAGCACATGCACAAGCACACACACACATACAAATATATACAAACACACACACATAAACAGAAGCATACACACACATATACATATATACAAACACACATACACACATGCACATACAGACACACACAACTCTAGTAAGAAACATACTCTCCCAACAAACAAAAACTTCATTTTTATAATGAGAGAACATTAGACTGTAATTTCACAGTGTGTCTGCTGATCTGGTCTTCAATTACATTCAGCATTTATTTCTCATTTCTCACTACACGTGCTTTGTGAATTTGTTTGTCCCAGGCACATCAGAATCCTAAATAATGTCTTTTTGATAAAAGGAATGAAGCAGGTATAGCCTGTCGACCTTCTCAGATATTCTCCTCCTGCAGAGCTTGACCTCTTCCCAAAGGCTGATGCTCATCAGGATGGCAGGGGTGCTTATGTAAAATAGAACACGTGAGCAATACATGGGGCCATAGCGCAGGTCTAGATTTCAGCATCCGCATTCTATATTAATGTTGGCATCACTCTGAGTTCTATTGTGAACCATAAATGTTCAAACCCCAAAGCCTAGATTTTCACTGTCTTTTCAAGATACCTGCAATCTTTTGGGAAATTGGAACTTTTAGGAAGTGCGTTCCAGCTAGCAGAAGCAGGCCACAAGGGAGAGGCCTTCTATAGTTATAGCTTAGTTCCTGGCTCCTGTCGTGTTCTATGCTTTTTGGCCTACCTCATGCTTTATCAGATTTAGGGGTCATCACCTAAGTCTCAAGACAGGTCTAGCCATTACTTTTCAACAAGTCAATTAAAGGAGCCATATCCAAAGGAAAACAGAAAAAAGATATATTTAAAACAAGGGACAAAGAGATCCATCGTCTATGTTTTAAAGTGATATCAAAGTTCAAATAGAGAGCCAAAGATATATGCATCTAACAAGTCTCAGTCAAGATGGAGTTCAGTCCACCACCAAGTACTTATCATTATGTGGGTATCCATTCCATCCTGTAAGGTGACCTATCAAGTTGTTACTCATGTGTGTAATCTCTTTTAGGGGGACAAGTTCTTCCCCTGGCTACTGCTTTTTCCTTCTCCCAGAATGAGAATCCTATGGAAATTCCCATTTCTTTGGAGTTCATTGTTTCAGAGATCCGATAGTTAGATTGAGAGGCACAAATGTCTCTGCAGAATAGCTTCATTTCTGGCTGGCCACTTACACTGCAATGAGCTCTCTCATGCTTCCTGTCCATCAGAGACTAAAATCCTCTAGGCCATGAGGGCAAATAGATATTTCTTCCTATATAGATTGCCACATATTTTCTTCCTTTATATTTTCTTTATGTAAGTAAATATTTTCTTTCTGTTGTTTTATCATAGCAATGGAAAAGTCATTAATACAATTTGGGTCATCAGCAGCTCGCTTTTGAAATTCTGGACTTTGCAAGATGGTAGAAAGAAAACTGAAATTTCTTCTGAAAATTTTATATTAATATCCCATTGTAAAGCTGTTAATATGGCTGTTAATGTGGCTGGCTTCATACTCCTGCTCCTCCACCTTCACCTCCTGCATGATGGACTTAGAGGCTCGTCCCAACTTGCACAGCTTTAAAAATATTTCAGTTTACTGAAAGTGCATGTGTTTCCAAATTATACTGCATTCAGGTAAAGCTACTCCACGGGCCCATCGTTTAGTATCCTAGCAAGTATGGTAATGTTAGCAAATGAGGCGTTTCTAGTGGAGTTACTATGGATTCAACTTATCCAGAAAAAAATATTGTAAAACAAAACAGACTAAACAAAACAATAAACAGAATAATAAGAGGCACTTTAAGAACTTGTTAGATAATTCCACAAAATGGCTTATTGAGTGCTGGGACCTTCTATTATATTACTCTCTCGTATTTTACCAGCAAAGACAAAATGGAGGGCTGTGGTCCTGCCGGGCCTCTGGAAGAGGGGGGAAAACAGTTGACATTAGCCAACCACACAGTCTAAAATGATCTGTTAATTTTTCATTAAGAATGCACTATTTTACTCCTTTTACTGTGATAACAAAACATCTTACTGCATAATGACCACAGGTCTTTTAGTTGCAGGCAATAGACCATTGAGTGCTGAGGGCAGGCCTGGAGATTCTGGCTGCTTGGGCAGACATGAGACTCTTGAGTTCCCATCTGGGATACACAAAGTCTACCTCATGATAGAATCTGTTATCATCCTTTTACAGAGAAACTTAATTGGTAGTTGGAAAAACAGAGTTCATTCCACCAGCTGCCCTTCTGAAAGCTGAAATAAGTTGTTTTTTTTTGTTGTTGTTGTTGTTGTTATTTATTTAATCATCCATTTATTTTGCCACAGATTTTAAACTAGTCATATCATTTTAAACAGCCATCCTGATAACTGTTCTTTAATTTGCTAGGGTTTGATAGTTTATTGGCACTTAATAACTGTTTCCATATATTAGGTTTATCACCGCCTTCCAGAGCTGTGATTACATTTCAATTAGATTTGTGCAAAATGCTGAATTGCAAATTCTTTTCAAACAGAATGAAATAGCCTATCATCCTAGCTCTACCCACTCAGACAGTTTGATTCATTTGATTTAATATACATGTAAAACAAATTGGTCTAGTAAATTTGCATATAAAACAACACCAGCCCTAAACGGCTCTAATGTAAACAATTAATTCCCTGTTTTTATCTTGCAGAAACACTGGTTTCCTACAGAACAAAACCCAGCCCTGTAATGTTTATATTTTGTCATCGTGGCAGGGAGGAAAATATCCAGGACACATAAACCTTATGCTACTTTACCATCTAGTCCTTAAGCCCTTTCCATTTTTTTCTCAATGTCTTACTTGTATTCAATAATATCAAGGGCACCAGGAGAGATTTTTTTTCGCCTGAGTTTAACTCATTGTTCAGTTTGAACAAAAGTTCTGCACCGGTGAGATGGACTCAGTGGGTGACAAGGTGCCCAGCCTGATAACCAAGTTCACCCCAGGGACTCACACAATGGAAGCTAAGAACTGCATCCCACAAGTTGTCCTCTGACCTCCACACGGGCACTGTCACAAAATTCGTACATAGAATTTAAAAATGAAAATGAAAACCTTTACCAGAAATGTCGTTTAATCAGAAAAGAGCGTGCATCACATGCAGGCTCAAATAAGTTTAATTTTCAAACCACAAAAAAGCCACGGGCTCTTTTTTGAAGCACATATTACAGCTTGGTCTCATTGGACCTAGAAATATTTAAATCCTTAATGTGACGAGTTTATTTTTAATGAGTTGGGATGCTGGGTTTTCTTTGACAAAAATGTGCAGACTATCTGAGTCATTAAACAAAAGCACTACACTAATTCTTCAGTGTGTCAATAACCACAGGTCCTTGAGGTTGACGATAGAAGCTGAAACAGAATTTTGCTATCGCCATCCTGGATGTGGTATGCCTTTTACCTTTTGACCATTATTTACCTGACTTTGGCAGCCTTAGAAATTAGTTTTTGAATGTTTGGGGGAAAAGGTTTTATTGCCTTCCATAAAGCAAGTTGGAGGGGAAATAATTTATTTATCTTACACTTCCACATTGCTGTTCACTACTGAAGGAAGTCAGGACAGGAGCTCAAACAGGATCCTGGAGGCAGGAGCTGATGCAGAGGTCATGAAGGAGAGCCACTTACTGGCTTGTTTCCCCTGGCTTACTCAGCCTGATTCTTATAGAACCCAGGACCACTAGCCTGGGGATGACACCACCTATAATGGGCTGGGCCCTCACCCATTGATCACTAATTGAGAAAATACCTTACGGCTGGATATCATGGAGACATTTCCTCAACTGAGGCTCCTTCCTCTCTGATGACTCTAGCTTGTGTCAAGTTGACACACAAAACTAGCCAGTATAAAGATATTTGAATCAAAAATACACATTGGCTTGTACTTTGTTAGTGTGTATGAATGTGGGGGTGGAGATATGTGTGTTTTCCTAGAATGATGAGATAATGGTGAAAAGGTAGAAACTTCTAGAGTTCCTACATGACTATGTTGATTTCTCTTATCCACCGAATAAAACAGTAAGGGCTAAAATAATTTAAGTATGTCTTTTGGTACAAATGTGATACCCAAGTTCTTTCATTAGATGCTTTACATGTCTTCAGAAATGCTACTGACTTTTATATCATAAATATTTCTATACAAATTCTATTATAAAGAAATAAAACTTTTAAAGGAATGTGTTGATGTTCTGATCAAGATTTTCAGTTAAAAGAAATTTTAACTATGTGATATTATGGTACTGGACAGTACACTTAAATATTTAATTACAGAATTTTAAAATATAAAGAAATCTTCCCCATAAGTTTCAGCTCAGGGGTAGAGGATATGTTTGGCATGACCATGCCCTTTGACCATGACTATTACCATGAACAATGACCTTTGTTCAATCACTAGCACTGTATATAAATATTTATATTTTTAGATATTAAGCTATAAAGTTTATTGTTCTCTCTAACATAATCTGAAAACTATAAAGCATAGGCATTGTATTATTTTAATAGAATTTTTATTTTAAACATTATTATAAAAGTATCAAACAAAAAGCCATCGTTGTATTAATTTATTGGGCTGGGGCAACTTTCAGTTCATTATTTGTTGTTGTTATTTTCTATGGCATCTTTGTAGCCTATGGATGACTCTGATCTTGGTTGAGTCATTGTTTTTATAGCTTGAAGCACAGCTTGATGAGGTGTTGAATTTCTGGGGCTGGTGGCCACTAACTTTCGAAAGATGCACTTGTTGTTAGAGGTAAGGGTCAAGGCAGGCTAATCATTTGTCTTCTCATCTGATCTCCTCAAGCCTAGTGGAACTGAAGATTTGCAGCTCCCTAAGGATAATTAATGTGAAATTTTAACTTCCAAATTTACTTTCAAACAGTATGAATACCTAAACACTGTCAGTGCAAGAGACAGAGTCAAGATTCTCCTTGATGAGGCTACTTTGAGCCAGGAAGTACTGTAAGTCATTGGAGAATGTCTTTAATTTGGAGAATGGCTTAATTTATTACTTAATATAATAATAAAATTACATGAAGAAAATACCTATGTTTAACAATGAGATTGTCTATTGTAATCTAAAATAAGCAACTTTAAATTATTCTTATGTATTTTTCTTAGATTGGGAATTTAAACACAGAACTTCTTCAGTATTTGTTCACCTCTTAGGTGAGAGGATTTATGCATATTTTCTTAAAAAAAAAGAGTTGCTTAGGACTATGAGCAATCAGCACATGCATTCCAGTGATGATCCCCAGTAGCAGTGCGTGACATCAAATGAAAACCAATTAAGCTCTTTCCAAAGCAGATGTTTTTCCTTGCTAAATTAAACCAAAATTAAGCTAAAAACCCATGATGCTCCCCATTGATGTATCCCTTGCTAGATTAGTATATACATTTGAGACACAACATTGAGAGCTTGAATATTTCTCAAAGATAACAACTGGCAATGAACTTCACATTCTTTAATCCACTTGATTGCCCTTCCTTCAAGGTAAAGCATTAAGAATATTTAATGTTAGAAAGTGGGTTCAAAAATAATTTTTCATTTTCCACAAACCCATTGACCCACTTGAAATTTTATTTGCGTAGAGTAGATGTACATAGTAAAAAGTTTCACTATGTCATTTTCATCTGTGCACATAATGGATTTTGAGTATATAAACTCTCCATTTCCCTTTACTGTCCTTTTTACACCCCCATAGACCTCATCCTCTTCCCAACTAGTCCCTCTTCTGTGCCCTTCCCCTCCCCCCCTCTCTCTCTCTCTGTGTGTGTGTGTGTGTGTGTGTGTGTGTGTGTGTATGTGTGTGTGTGTGTGTGTGTGTGTATGTATGTGTATTGGTGAGTTGAGGTACTATGGTTGCTTTCAAGAGCATGAAGGAAGGGTAATTCAGAGGAGCATAAAGGCCTTGCTACTAGCTATATGCCAAGAAAATGTTTAACCCTTGCCTTAGTTACTTTTCTTATTGCTGTGATAGGATACCTAATTGTGGTAATATTTTATTTGTGCTGAAATGTGATATTTTATTTGTATGAAAATAAATAAAGTTTGTCTGGAGATCAGAGGTCATAGTCAGTCATATACAGAAGTCAGGCAGTGGTAGCACACACCCTTAATCTGATCACATGGCAGGCAGAGTCTGTGTTTTCAAGGACACAGTCAAGTGTGGTGATACACGCCTTTAATCCCAGTACCAACCCTAGAGACCTGGAGGTCTGTATAGACAAGCAGTGATGAGGAAGTAATGTGGCTGGGCTTAGAGCCAATGAAAAGGCAGAACAAGAAGGCAATAAAGGTGCAGGTTAGACAGAAAGAGTCTCTCTTGGGAAGCTACGGTGAGGTGGTAAGCTAAGGTTAGTTGGAGGCTATTGTTCTGATCTCTATGGCTTGCACCTTTGTATTTGGCTCTGTGTTTTTTATTTAATAAGACTGTTTAGGAATTTGTCTACACCTGATAGATAAAATGCTTGACAAATGCAACTTAATGGAGAAATGGTTTATTTTGGCTCACAGTTCTAGAGGGCAGTCCATCATGGTGGGGAATTTAAAGCAGTTGAAGCTTATAACAGGTGATCATATTACACACATAATTAGGAAACAGAGATAGGAACATTTGGACTTAGATCTTTTTTTCCGCCCTTTTTATACAGTCAAGGGGCTCATGTCAGGGAATGGTGCCACTCACAGTCAGTAAGTATCCTGCCTCAATTAAATTAATCAAAACAGCCGTATAGGGGAATTTCCAGAGGCCTGTCTCCCAGGAGATGATTCAAGAACTCACCAAGTTGAAGATTAACCATCACACCTCTGTAGCAACCATGACTGTCTGAATATCCTCAGAGAAGGGTGGAACCTCTGAATCTACTTCCTTCACTCTGGTTGGTCCAATCTTATACATGCTTTGGCAGGTAATCACACCTAGTTTAAGTTCAGGAATGCAGTTGGCAACATCATTCCCCAGAGACAGCATTTACATGGCTTCATTTTGACCTCCTCTTCTGCCATGCTTCATGAGCCTTGGAGGGAGTGAAATTGACGTGCCATTTGTGGTTGAGCATTCAACAGTCACTTATTCTCAGCACTCTGACTAGTTATGAGTCTATGAAATTACCACTGGCCACTGCAGAAGGATCTTCTCTGACCAAAGCAGGACAAATCTACAAGCATAAATGTAATTATTGAGAGTATATTTGACAGGGACACTGTCTCCATTTAGCAAAACAATGCCAATAGATTTTTCCACCAGAGCTCATGATCTTCCCAGCCAGGCATTTTTGACTGGGTTTTTACTACCAAATGTGAATTGCTTTCTGTGAAGTTTCCTTCAAATCCAATGAAGTGATTGGTTCCTCCATAACAGAGTCACCATTGTTGCATCAGTGGGCACATCTTTCATATACAGTCAAAAGTATCACATACAGACAGGGTCTGCTTTTAAGACTTTTGAGAATGGTTCTTAACCCTGGTAGATTGCATCACACTTTGAATTTTATATGGTCTGTTAGGCAACTAACCTCTGACACAATACAGAATAATTCCAGAAAGAACGAAGTAAGTTTTAGGGGAAAAGCAATGGTTTCCTCAACTAACATGTTCTTTAGATGATGTTACAACAAATACCTGGGCATTTCTTTGTTCAGTTAAGTATGATGTCCCTCCATGACCTTTTCTTTTTTTTTTAATTTAATTAATTAATTTATTTTTATTTTATGTGTATTGGTGGTTGCCTGAATATCTGTGTGAGGGTATCAGATCTTGAAGTTATAGACAGTTGTTAGCTGCCATGTGGGTGCTGGGAATTGAACCCAGGTCCTCTAGAAGAATAGTCAGTGCTCTTTTCCACTGAGCCATCTCTCCAGCTCCAACCTTTTCTAATTATTTTGTGACAGGCTTCATTCTTGATGAATTTTCTTAGATGGGCATATTATAGTGACCCGTGTCTAATTCTCATTCATTAGCTTGCCTCTATTGAGTTTGCTAGTCTACAAACACATACAGCCCCCCACCCTTGAGTGATATCTATATATTGCGGATACCTACTATTTCAAGATGATAACCTTCCCTTTTTTGTTGTGGATCCTCACAGCCCCATAGAGTGGTTGTTCCTTATAATTTCTTTTTTTCTAATAAACTACATAGAAAGAGATCCATCCCTCAAAAAATATTCCCATAAGAATTATTGATGTGTGTTTAATCTAGCCATCATATCACTTATTTACTCAATTATAATATCTAAAAAGTATATTATCTTTTAGTATTTCTCTGGCAGAGTAGCATGAAAAATTGCCTTCCTGGGAAAAATGGCTGGATAACAGTTCAAGGACTATATGTCATCAATTTTGCTTATTTCTAAACAAAATTGACTATTTCTGGGTGATTTGGGTCCTTAGGGTGAAGAAAATTATGGTACTTGTATTTTAAGTCATGGTGGTACTGAAACATCCCCTCTTTCTCTGAAACCTATAAGAGGGACCCCTTGGATTCTGTCTTATGGATATAAACTCTCCTTAGAAATACTACCATACTGTGTTTCTGTAGCATTGGTAATTGTTTTAACAAATCTTTTGTCACAAAAGGCCAAGTCACCTTAGTGTCCCCTTGGACTCCAATTTTGGGCTCTCACTGCAAGAACTTGCCAAGATTTCCAGGGATAAAATAATAATCAGACACCAGGCCAACTCCTGTTAGACAACACTACTTCATAATTATTCTCATATTGTGACACAACAAAAGGAGGAATTATCAAATAAAGAAAGCAGTGGATGTGGAAAGAATTCTACATCAATTATTATTACTATGGGGATACCTTCGTGTGATCTGTTCCTTATTAGGACTCAGCTGAGAAACTTCTGAAAAGAAACAATCTGACCATCTCTGTGAACAAGGTAATACTCTCTAGGTAAGCTTAGCCAATCAACATTTGGATAAGGTATGCGCCTTTGACATTCATAGAAAACTCAACAGTTAGTAAGTGCATTACTGTGTGCTTATAATGATTTTCCAAGAGTTAACAGACAGCCTTTTGTGAATGTTATTTCCTGGAGTGGAAGTCTTTCATTCTATGGTGGCTTCCTAGTTGCTTTGAAGCATTCTCTTTGTTTTGAAGATGCATTACTGTGAATGTGGGTCCCCCAACTGTAGCAGGAATCTTAGAAGGTCTTATTAATAAAATCAAACCTGAGGCCAGTTATCGGGGTAAATGCTGGTAGATCAGATGCAGAACAAGCCTCACCTTGCCAGATCCTCAGCTGGTCTTGTTTCCTCAGACTGGAGGTCTCTTGAGTCCTCATCCAGAATGGGTCTCAGCTGAACTGCTGCTCAAAAGCCTGAAGCTTAACCAGCTAAAAGCTTAACCAGGCCAAATGCTTCTAGTTTCTGGTCCTCATGCCTTAGATATCTTTCTGCTTTCTACTACCACTCCCTGGGATTAAAGGCTCGATGTCTGGGATTAAAGGCATGATGAGTCACCATGCCTGGCCGTTTCCAATGTGGCCTTGAACTCACAGAGATCCAGATTGATTTCTACCTCTGGAGTGCTAGGATTAAAGGTGTGAGTGCCACCATTTTCTAGCCTTTGTATCTAGTGGATGTTCTGTCTCTGACCCCAGATAAGTTTATTAGGGTGCATAGTATTTTGGGGAACACAATTCTACCACACCCAACCCTCTTTTTCTTTACTAGACGAAAACACACTTATCACTAACTTTTTAAAAACCAGTTCTGTCACTTGTGTCTCTTGTGTCTATTAGCCAGACTGATAAAATGAGTAGAGTTTTCTGAATAATGCCTTCTAGGTGATGACCGTAAAGGGCTGTCTTTAATCTTAAAGCTAAGTGGGGCTGACAAGCTTTAACAAACACCGCTGTATTCTGTTTGCAGAGAGTTAAGTTCAGCCGTGGAATAGAAAGCGATTTCTTCATCTTTGTAATTTTTAATAAAAGTAAACTGACTCTCTTGGCATGTTTACTGTGAGTTTTTTCTATATTACCTAAAAACAAAACAAAACCTTTCTTTTACATTACATCCTAAGGACTTTGCCATCCAGTGTTTCAAAATGTTACCCTGGATGAATTTTATATATGAGGAAATTGTACTGATGTTTTTTACTAGCATAACTCCTGGATAATACTTATCTTCATAGCCAGAACGATTATTTTACTATTTTGATGAAAAACTGAAGTAGCCAAGGGTGTTAGCATAGTGACTTTTGTTCAACTAAGCATTTGTCAGTAAAATATTCACTGAGTATAATTTGCAGCCTGGCCAAATATATACAATAGAATCACTCAAGCTTCCAAACACATTTGAAAACATTTGAAAATCAATTTTCAAATACCAAATAACAACATGATCTCTTGATTTTGAGATTCTTAACCCACTCAATATTAGCAACATCTTATTCATCATTCAAAGCAATAAATTCACACATTCTTGAAACTAGGATATGGGCATTTAGAGTATCTACTAACCAGCCTATCATGTATGAGCACTATAAAACATCTGATAGTGGAGGAATCCACCCAGAAGTTAGTGTGAGGAGTATCAGTTAGGGTTGAGCTCATGAAGCCTGTTTTGTGTTGGCCTATTACGGGACACAGGGCCTGCCTTGGTTTGTCCTTGGTATACCCAGTGACATTCCATTGGAGAAAACAGATTTTTCCCTTTCCAAACACAATTGAAAATAGCTTCTTGATTAAGGGTAGGAATTTATGTCTACTTCCCATTGCCAATGCTCAGACTTTGGTTTGAACCTGTGTAGGTCCTGGGTTTGCTGTAACACTTCCTATGAGCTCCTATGTATCAGTTCTGTTGTGTCTGGATTATGCTGCTGCCTTAGAGTCATCCACCACTCCTGGCTCTTATATTTCTACCTCTTCTTCCATTTAGATTCTTAAGTCTTGAGAGGAAGAGTTTGACAAAAGACATCTCATTTAGTACTGGATACTCCAAAGTCTCTCATTCTCTTCATGATTATGAGTCTCTGTTTTAGTTACCATCTACTGCAGGAAGGAGCTTCCCTGATGAGGATTCAGTAACACACTTATCTAAGTTCCAGCCGAGTGTAGCCTTTATGCGATGTTGTGAAGCATGTAAAACTTAAGTTGCAAGCACTGGATCCTGCCACAGAAGTGCCTGAAATGTCCTCTAAAATGCAAGATTCCTTGGATTTGATGCTACCTACCACCACTTTGAAATCATGACTCAGATTTTGTGACTGACACTTAGAAATCAGTATCTTATTAAGAATGCTTTATTTAAAATATACACAAATGGGTATAGATGGCTGTGTGTGGCATGAGGATTTTTACTGCTCATAATTTATACCATACTCGTATTTGCAGGAAAAGCTTCACCATTACACATCAACACCAGTGACCTCTAACAGTGGATTTGAAAAATCAGCCTACAAATTGTGCCATAGCTGATGATGTATAGGACATGGGTCACCAAAGATGTATAGAATTTGAGTTCTAAATATATCTCCTGAATATCTTATTATATTTTTACTTATATAATACTATGGGAATTTAAATAATTTTATTAGATTTGTTTTAGCCCTGAAGCAATTGTGAAGCTCTTGAGCAGTTTGACAAGAGAGCTCCAGAAAGTAGGAGCTGACTCAATGAAGTCTAGATCTCCTTTCTGTCTCAAGAAATCTATGTTCCAATGCAGGATCTAGTAGTTCTACACCAAATGTCCTATACCCTAAATAAAACCAAGTTTGCAAATAAAATTGGCATAGAGAAGGAACAATGGGAGGTATGAGAGATGCTTGGTTCCCACTTCCCTTCTCTCTTTTATCCTTTATTTAAATAACTTCTTTGCTTAAAAAGTAAATCAATCTAAGTGGTTTTGTCTTTTTTTTTTTTTTTCAATTTCCATTCTGTCATAGTTTTGTCTTTTCTTTCCCTTTCTTTTTTTTCCCCTTGCGGTGAAAAGGTGAATAAAGTGTAATCGATATGCAAGCATAAAACCCTAGGGGAAGCTTCATCACTTCAGAATGGCCATTCTAATTATAAAGAAGCTCATTTGTAGTCAGATTTTTCTTTGGGCCACCAGCTCACAAACAACGACACGGAGACTTATTGTTAATTATGAAAGCTTGGCCTTAGCTTAGGCTTGTCCCACTAGCTCTTACAACTTAAATTATCCCATTCATTTTAATCCATGTTCTGTCATGTGACTTGTTACCTCACATGCTTGTTTGAATGGCTGCCTTATCCAGCTGTGTGATTGTGTGAGTGTACTCATTACACAAAAAAAGGAATTTTATTTAATAAACACAGTTTTAAAAATGTAAGTTGAATGAAACTGAACTATATTAACTACGTTTCCTACTGCTATGGAAAATATTTGCCACAATCACCTTAAGGAAGGAAGTACATACATGTTTTCATATTGATCTTAGAAGACTTCAAATGTTGTGATGATAGAAGTATGTAGAACACTTATAGTGAATAGTGATCCAACTAAGGAAGGGACTGGTTGAAGGGACAACCTTCTAAACCTTGTGCCTAGCAAAGCACCCTTCAGACTAAGACCAACTTCTCAAGTTTCCAGAACCTGCATGTAATCACCCCCAGCCCTTAAGTGTTTGACCTATAACCTTATGAAGATATTGCACATTAAAATCATAAAAAGACTCACCATACTCTTGAAGGAGAAGCAAAATTCCATAGAATACCCATTGATAAATACATGAGATAGATCCCATATTATGAAACACTACATGGTATTTTCCTAATTCCTACCTTGATCACATGCTTATTTGAGTTATTACAAAGAAGACTGCAGGCTTTATCATGATAATTAATGCTTTCTTAAATTCAGATTGACTTCAGTAGTTTGCTTAGTGGAAAAGCAGCTAGAAACTCCCTTTGCTCTAAAATTAGTCTAATAGTGGTGTTCTCAAAAAGTTTGTATTCATCAGCAGAGCATAGGGAGTTCAGAATGGTTCCCAGCTTGCTGGCAACCCTTTTCATTTCTTACTGGTAATAGTCACAATACTTTTTTTTTTTTTTTTTTTGGTTTTTCGAGATAGGGTTTCTCTGTGCCTTTCCTGGAACTCGCTTTGGAGACCAGGCTGGACTTGAATTCACAGAGATCTGCCTGGCTCTGCCTCCTGAGTGCTGGGATTAAAGGCGTGCGCCACCACCGCCCAGCACAATATTTTTAAAGTTAGGAATTATACTTTTTTAACAGCCTAACATGGTGCTTGATGCTCAAAGTATGTTATCTACTGTGACTTTTTATCATGTATAACTTACATTTTTAACAAAGCAGTCCTATTTTTTAAATATTCTGTCTTAATTTTTCCTTATGAGAATCCAAAGATAGTTCTTGCATTATCAAAGAATAGATGATGACATATGTTTTAGTTATTTCATGGCTAAGAGATTATGCAGCCATTTTATATGCTAAGTTGGGCACTTCAGATTCATTTTGCGTTGAGTAAAACAAATATTTGGCTCTTGCAAATCTGTGTAAGACATTATATTGGTGCAGTTTAGGTGTGAAACGTGTCTGAATACCTGCCTCCCAGCTGGTAGTACCATCTGCTAAGGTAGAACCCCTCAGGCACTCCAACCTTTGGGCATCGGGAAATGACACTATCATTTACAAAGCTCGCACTCAAGAACCCCCAAGTTGAGTTATATTTTAAAATTTCACAAAGAAGTCTCACACCTAACGATGATTCAGGGAAGTTTATGATTCTATGTTGGGTTTCATTCCCAGGTATCCTTAGATATACAGCTTTGGGGACATGCAGGTTGAACATGCTTTCCAGCAGGTGGGGCCTCGCCAGAGGAAATGTGGAACTGTCTGTGGGCCTCAAGGTTTTATAGCCTAACTCCACTTCCTGTCCATGTTTTGCTTCTTGGCTGCAGAGTCAACAGGACCAAATGTCTCCTGGCTATGCTGCCATGCCTTCCTTACCATGGTGGACTGGATTTCTTCTTAACTTGTGAAGTGTTCCTCCGCCAAGCTGTTTCCTGTCAGGTGTTTGATCACTGCAGTAAGTAACTAGTACGATTAAACAGGTAGAGCTACTGCAGATAATTTCTTTGAAGGCACCAAATACAAGTACTCATTAGGCTGATCAGAATTGAGTATTAATTAAGTACCAATATTGCTACACTTAGAATTATATTTGGTGAAAGATTAACTGCTGGCTAGGGTGGATTGGCAAAATATAGAAATGATGGATAGATTAGATCTTAGAGGGTTTATGAAACTTGATCATTAACAGGAATGATAAAGAGCACACTATGGATAGAACTTCAGGAGTGAATAGGGGTACATGGTTAGATAAAATTTACAACAACATGGGAACAGACAGCAGGCAGAACACGTACTGTGCAGATAGTCAAGCACTGCTCTAAGCACCTAAGTTCATTATCGCACTGAATCATCTTTATGACCTTATAGAAAAGGTAGAATCATTATCCCCATTTACTGAGTCAAGCAGGCCCTAGTAGTTTAATTAACTTGCTGCTTTAGGTTAGTAACCCTAGCATTTGCTGGGCCAAAGTTTAACCCAGATTTAATAGACTCTAGGTCCCAAAGCTGTTAACCTCCACATTTGTTTTTCTTTAAACACTCATTGTTTACCTTACATTACTTAAGGTCCCCATAACTAGCCCAAATCTGTGTGACTGTGGTCGGACTACTTGAAAAATTCAATGTCATGTCAGGGGACTCTTGTACTTTCTTGTGTTGAGTAGGGGCTACTTGTTACTTGGAATAGCCGACTGATGTGTTGCTAAAAATGCATTTTAGTCACTGATCCTACCTTTCTTATTTATGTATAAGTAATTTATGTCTATCAATTTATAAATCTTCCTAAAACAGTTCATCCTCCATTTTCTATTATTTTACATGAACAGACGGAATTATTTCTTATTAAAAAGTGAGTTTAACAGGGAGGGTTAGATTGTATTAGGCAAAATTCTCTTTCATTTTCATTTGTAGAAGGAAGGGAACTGCACAATAAAGTCCATATTGTGTTTGAGTACTGTGAACATGATTCCATAAAACATGTCTGTCCTTAGATTTTATGTCCCACAGATGTGGCCCACATACATTGCACATTGAGGAATTAATTAAAAAATTTAAATCATCAGTTTAGCGGCAGCCATCAAAGAGGAATAATACATCCAGGACTTGGCTCCTGTGTTGATTTTTTCAAAAAGCAACAAAATGCAACAAAATTGCTTAATTAAAGGAAAAGATAAAATAAGGTTTATTTTAAACAATAAACCCATCTCTGATAAGTATCCAGCTGTTCTCTTTCCATTCTCTTCTTACTGCAATGTCCGTAATGTATTCATCTCAGGATATACTTCCACATCTGTAGAATCATGACTAGAGCTGATCTAATTGCCTTTGAAATTAAGTAAACCAGTGAATAAGAGAAGAGATAAAAACTGAGGAAAAATGATGGCGATAGCAGAAAATAAAGGGGGAAATAAATGCACAAAATGAAGAATTTCTGTCTCATGGTCAATAATAGCCATTGCACACCTTGCACTCATTCATGAACTTAAATACTATACATTTACATTTATAGCTCTGTGGATTATGCTGCCTTCAGTTTTTGATAAGTTTCTTAGTATATGAATTATCATTTAAAATGTTACAGAAGCAAAAGCCTCAGAAAATAACATGATTTTCAAACTGCAGTTCTAGCTACTGAGGGTTGGTTCAGTTAAAAGTTATATTTTAATAATTTATTTTACTTTTAATCATGTGTATGTGTGTGACTGGATGGGGATATGAGTGAGCGCATAAGCCAGAGGAGAGAATTAGAGCTCTTGGAGTTAAAGTTACAAGCACAAGAATATAGGCACTGGGAACTGGGCTCCTCTGGAAGAGAGTCAAGCTCTCTTAACCACTGAGCCCTCTCTCCAGCCCCTAAAGTTGAATTTCTTCAGAGCATTTATCAACCAGAGTACAAATCTACACGTTTTATATTATATGCCTGGCTTGGAAAGTGCCTTTTTCAAGTTGAATTATTATGTCTTTAAATAATTTCTTGACTTTCTTTCTGGAAGTTCCACTTCTGTGAATACTTACTGATCTCAGTAGCTCTCAGTCATACTCAGGGAATATTCTCAGTTCCAGAGATGAGCATCAATACTGTGTGTCACGTGTGCTGAGGAGGTAGTCTTATACTGAAATGGACAAAGTCCTGGGTTTGAACATTTGTTCTCTCGCTCACTATGAAGCTTGGCGTAAGTTCTAACTATTACTGAGTTTAAACTTCCACATTTGAAAAAAAACCCTCATATAACACTATGCAAATCAATAAATACATATCTTTGATTCTAATATATATATTAGAATACTTTAAATAGTTCCTGGT